>NC_041227.1:93858964-93878861 GCF_002837175.3 Physeter macrocephalus | reverse complement strand
CTGTTAGGTCCCAGAAGTACACACACACACACACACACACACACACACACACACACACACACACACACACACACATATATGAGAAGTCTAGATATGTACAAAGTGCTTTAGAAACACAGAGAAGGTCTGGGCAAATAAATGTACGCTTTATGATATTGGATTTCAGGCTTTGCCTACAGATCCCAATATAGCCACGTTGTGAACTGATCTGGATCACATGTGAGCATTTGCAGTCTATACTCTGCGCCATTTATACCCATTCTTTCCTGGCTCCACCCTGCTTCCTACTTGGTCTTCTGGTGATCTGAGGGAAGAGGTGTCATAATATGTTAGCTGAATTCGAGAAGAGAGAGGTCAAGAGCAGGATTCCCAAAAGAGGGAGCCAAAGAGAAAAGTTCTCCTAACTCTATTTAGAGCACCTTTCTTCTTCCCACCTGTGATAATGGAGGCCTCCTTGTGCCATTGGAGTTCATTTAACCCTTAACTTGTATTATCACTTCTTCAAGGTGAAATTATAAGGGAGCTTTTGAAATTTCTGAGATCAGCTGGTTCTTAAGCTTTGAGAACCTGATGAAAACTGTTAGCCATCTCTCCAGAAAGATACATTTACATATTTCACACACACACTGAAATCTATTAAGGGGTCCCAGGTTAAGAATCCTGGTTTAAAGGTTAAAGCAGTGCTTCTCAACCTTTTTTCATATCATGACATCCATAGAAATGATATTGTTCAGCACACTGGGATAAATTAGAGGGGATCTGGAGGCAACAATATGGGGCTTGGTGAAAAAAGTTATTTTCTTTTTATAATTATAATGAGAAAAATAACAAACATATTTAAGGGTGATATTAAATATTGAATTTGTATAAGCTTCCAAATAAAGTCTCTCAAAAATTTAATGAAAAACCTGAGATTGCCTCTGTAAACATGACATTTTCTATGTAGGGTTTTATGACCAAAATGACTGCATGTAATTTCTGAACAACACAGTTTAACAGTGATCAATTAGTAGTCATTATTGATGAGAATTTAGTTCATACAAGTAGGTGATAAATTTAAAATAATTTTCAGAACTATTCAAAATTTGCAAGTATAAATTATGTGTGACTCCAGTAGCTCTTACTTTTTTCCCACTAGAAAATGTAATGTGGTAATAATCTTATGATAGCATGACTGGATTTAGAATCCACTCAAACTTTTTCATATTAAGTATATTTTACAAAATAATGACAAAACTCCAATTTGAAGGGTAGGACTGTGTTACGAGAGCAATAATTCTGCAGCTAACTTGGATGTAACTAAAAGGGCACATCAGCCATAAACAAAGGGGAAGAATTCAATATATATGAAGAGAGATTAAGAGCTGAGTCCATGAGGAGTATCTGGCAGACTTCCCTGCCTTTCCTGGCCACACCTTAGGCTCTGAGTCCTGCTCCTTGAGTGCCTGGAGCATGCACTCCTCCAGCAGCTCCAAGGTTCAATGTTTATGATGAGCAGCAATACACACCGCAACTGGCCTCTGAAAGTGATGTCTTAGAGATGGAACATTCCTTGGCTTTGCTTCTTTATTAGAGGATACTTGCTTTAATAAAGCAAGTCCTCCATTGTGCTTGCCTCCTGTGGGACCATGGGGCACACTAGGACGGATCATCAGACTCTGATTCTTTGGGTTACTCTTTGAGAATCCTTAAGTCAAACTGCTTCTGGCCAGGGGTGAATTATGTAGAGGCACCAACCACCATAGTCCTTTCAGGCCACTCCTAGGGCTGAATAGATAACTATCTTGCAGTACGTCTGTAACTCATTGATCACAGACCAAATGAAGTATGTCATTTAAAAGACTGTATAGCTAAGCTTGTTAAAATATGGGGGGGAAAATCATTCTTTATAATCCAACCCCTTACATTTGAAATGACTAGTTACAATAATTAAACAAGTAGATATATATAGAGATAGAATATAAAATAGCTAAGAGTGAGTGGAGTATGATTGAGTCATGTATTGCCCCTACCTGGTTGTAATTTTTCTTAAATTTTAATAATCTTATACTAACTTTATTGATAGTGTCCAGATAGGAGATAAAATTCACACCAGTTATTTGAACAGATAATTTAACAAGAATTGTTAACTAGGTATGAAGTTAAGTAGGTGACTGAAAAACTGAAAAGAGAAATCTAAGGTGTGACAGAGGTAGCAACTGTTATTACCTTTAGGGCTGAAAAACAACCTAAACAAAGGAATTAAAGGGAAAAAATTACAAACTTGGAGGGGTGACCCCACAGAGCTGAAACTCAGGTCTCTGAGAAGAAGACACTGCCTGGCTGCCATTGGTGTCTCTGAGCTTAGATGGGGTGCTCCATAGGACCCAGCAGTCTGGGGCCCAGACCTCTGCAGCAGGAACACTGGCTGGCTGATGTCAATGAAAACTACAAAACTGTAGAAAAACTGCAAACTGGATTCAGCTGCTGCTACCAGTTTAAAGAAGCATAGCTGGAGTGAAGCACACTGGAACCAAAACACCACAGGAAGCAGTCATGAGGTAGACAGGAAGGAACAAGTCTCTTGTCCTTCCTCATCCTTGTGGTCTCCATCTGATGCCCCCAATTAGCAGAGCTTAACAGAGCCAGCTGGCAAGGCAAAGAAATGTGGTTTTCATACTCCAGCTCCAGCATGAAAGAAAAGTACAAAAGGGTGAATTTGGAGCTGAGAAAATAATTTAATAACTGGCACTTGGCTGATGTAGAAATTGATACGAGAAGTGGAATTTATCTTCCATCCGCTGGTTTTGCATATATTTCATGAAGACAGTTAAAGACCTTGCTCCTTTTGCTCCCTGGATCCAATCAGCATAATGTCATCAATGTACTGGACCAACTTAATGCTGATTGGAAGGTGAAGATGCTCAGTATCTCTGTGGACTATATTATGGCACAGAGCAGGAAAATTGATGTAGCCATGGGGCAAGACTGTGAAGTTATATTGTTGGCCCTGCCAAGTAAAAGCAAATTGCTTCTGGTGTTTCTTGCCAATTTGTATGGAGAAATAAGCATTTGCTGGATCACTAGCTGCATACCAAGTGGCAGGGACTGTGTTGATTTGCTCTAGTAAAGTTACTACATATGGAAGAGCAGCTGCAATTGGAGGCATCACCTGATTAAATTTATAATCACCCACACTCATTCTCTAAGATCCATCTGCCTTCTTCACAGGCCTAACAGGTAAATTAAATTGGCGTGAGATAGATTTCATCACTCCTGCTTCTTTTAAATCTTTATTGGTGTCACTAATCTCTGTAATCCCCCATTCTGCCATCCCAAGGAAGCAATAATTTTTGTTTACTCTTCTGGTGTATGGGGGAGGTGGGAGGAGGGTTCCCAAGGGCTTCAATTTGGCTCTTCATTGTCCTTATTCCAGGATCAAAGAACCAATATGGAAATTCTGCCACTTACCAGGTATCTATTCTAATTATACATCCAGGAGCTGGTGAAATCACCGCAGAGTGGTTCTATGGGCCTACTCTGCCCACTGTGATTCAAACTTGAGTTAAGGGGACTTCCCTGGTGGTGCAGTGGTTAAGAATCTGCCTGCCAACGCAGGGGACATGGGTTCGATCCCTGGTGCAGGAAGATCCCACATGCCGGGGAGCATCTAAGCCCGTGCACCACAACTACTGAAGCCGGCGCACCTGGAGTCCGTGCTCCTCAACAAGAAGCCTGCGCACCACAAGGAAGAGTAGCCCCCGCTCACAACTAGAGAAAACCCGTGCGCAGCAACGAAGACCCAACACAGCCGAAAATAAATAAATAAATTTATTTTAAAAAGCAAAACACAAACCAGTTAAGACTCCATCTCTCACCTGTCCAATACAGGCCCCACTTAAACTGGTGGAATGCATTTGGGTCCCCAGAAATTAACACCAATTAATGCCAATGTTTAGAAGTCCCTGAAATACCTGAATATTAATCTTTTTCCTCATTACACAGTCATTTTAGGAAATGGCCTAAGGTCTCTGTGGAGAACACTTGGAGGAAGATTTTCAGTATATGCTATGGCAGTGCTGCAGAATCCTTCCTTAAGGGGATCCAGCCTGCCCTTTCAATTAAGAGGCTCAGCTCTGGAAACTGGGTGAGAGAGGTCATAACTCTCCACTATGGTGACTAAAGTCATATTTTTGGCTACCATATATAGATTTTTAAATATTATGTGTAGATGATCAATACTTTATTAGGCTGCCCATCTATTTTAATCCTAGGACCACTATAATCATTTAGCTGAATGTCAAAAATAATCTGATTACCATTGTATCTCTACTTCTCTTTATGGTAAATGTGCCCGCCTTTTCTTTGGTGGATAAACACTGACATGTGGCTTCTGCTGCCTGAAATGGGTCATCCCATCATGCCTTGCCTACAGAAGAAAGCCAACATAGAGGTTTTCAAGGATATTAGTACTCCCACTCACTAATGTATTTTTCAGTGCTTTAGTAAAGGGACATCCCCCAAGTTCTCTTGGAGAATATACTTGTGGGGAGTGGATATGCAAGTCAAAATGTGATAAATCTACTCCAACATTCCCATATCCCTAAGACTTTGGATTCCTCTTACATTATCCAGGGAAGTTCCAGTATCTCCACTTAATTAAACACAGGCCACTATGGAGTCCAAGTTTCAGTGAACTTACCAAGTAAATAGTGAGTGTCACTTCTAGCTGTAGGTGCTAATACATTAAATCCTTAATTTCTGATACAGGTACCCATATCAATAAATTCCAGCCAACCCAGTATTATATTTTGTGCTCCTTCCTTTAACTCCCTTATAATATACTCATGTATGTTCCCTGAGCTTCTGCCACTAAACAAGAAAATAATGAAAATATTTTGCCATAAAATCTATTTCCACTTGGTTAGACTTTGTATTTGCCCTGCTGGAGCATTTTAAGATCTGATTTTAGCTTTTTTCGCAATGGGTTTGCCACCAGGACACAGGTGTCATGAAAACCACCGCTAAATCTAAGCCACAATGGGAAAGAAGAAGCCTCACATCAACATCACTGTGGACATGTAGATCTGGGCAAGTCTACCACTACTGACCATCTGATCTATAAATGTGGTGGGATCGACCAAAGACCCATCGAAAAGTTCAAGAAGGAGGCTGCTGAGATGGGAAAGGGCTCCTTCAAGTATGCCTGGATCTTGGACAGACTGAAAGCTGAATGTGAGTATGCTATCACCATTGATATCTCCCTGTGGAAATTCGAGACCAGCAAGTACTATGTGACCATAATTGATGCCCCAGGACACAGAGACTTTATCAAGAACATGATTACAGGCGCATCTCAGGCTGATTGTGCTGTTCTGATTGATGCTGCTGGCACTGGTGAATTTGAAGCCAGTATCTCCAAGAATGGGCAGACCCGTGAGTATGCTCTTCTGGCTTATACTCTGGGTGTGAAAGAACTAATTGCTGGCATTAACAAAATGGATTCCACTGAGCAACTCTACAGCCAGAAGAGCTGAGAGGAAATTGTTAAGGAAGTCAGCATCTACATTCAGAAAGTTGGCTACCACCCCGACACAGTAGCATTTGTGCCAGTTTCTGGGTGGAATGGTGGCACCATGCTGGAGCCAAGTGCTAACCTGCTTCGGTTCAAGGGATAGAAAGTCACCCATATAAATGACAATGCCAGTGGAACCATGCTGCCTGAAGCTCTAGATTGCACCCTGCCACCAGCATGTCCGAATGACAAGCCCTTGCATGTACCCCTCCAGTATGTCTACAAAATTGGTGGTATTGGTATTGTCCCTGTGGGTCGAGTGGAGACTGGTATTCTCAAACCGGGCATGGTGGTCACCTTTGCTCCAGTCAATGTTAAAACTGAAGTGAAATCTATTGAAATGCACCATGAAGCTTTGAGTGAAGCCCTTCCTGGGGTCAATATGGGCTTCAGTGTCAAGAACGTGTCTGTCAAAGATGTTCGTCGTGGCAGTGTGGCTGGTGACAGCAAAAATGACCCACCGATGGAAGCAGTGGGCTTCACAGCTCAGGTGATTATCTTGAGCCAACCAGGCCAAATCAGTGCTGAATATGCACCTGTGCTGGATCGTCACACAGCTCACATTGCTTGCAAGTTTGCTGAGCTGAAGAAGATTGATCATCGTTCCGGGGAAAAAGCTGGAAGATGGCCCCAAATTCTTGAAATCCGGTGATGCTGCCATCATTGATATAGTTCCTGGCAAGCCCATGTGTGTTGAGAGCTTCTCTGACTATCCTCCTCTGGGTCATTTTGCTATTCGCGACATGAGACAGACGATTGCTGTGGGTGTCATCAAAGTAGTGGACAGAAAAAAAAAAAAGTGGGCAAGAAGGCAGCTGCAGCTGGCAAGGTTATCAAGTCTGCCCAGAAAGCTCAGAAGGCTACATGAATTGTATCCCCAATACCTGCCACCCCAGTCTTAATCAGTGGTGGAAGAACGGTCTCAGGACTGTTCACTTCAATTGGCCATTTAATAGTAAAAGACTGCATCACAAAACCTTCAGAAGGAAAGGAGAATATTTCGTCAACCATTTGTTTTATGTGTGGCAGGTTTTCCTTTATTTTATTTTATTTTTTTTTTAAATTTTTATTGGAGTATAGTTTATTTACAATGTTGGTGTAGTTTCAGGTGTACAGCACAGTGAATCAGTTATACATATACCTATATCCACTCTTTTTTTTTTTAGATTCTTTTCCCATGTAGGCCATTACAGAGTATTGAGTAGAGTTCTCTGTGCTATACAGCAGGTTCTTATTATCAATTTTATCTATAGTAGTGTGTATATGTCAATCCCAATCTCCCAGTTTATCCCTCCCCACCCCCATTCCCTGGTAACCATAAGTTTGTTTTCTACATCTGTGACTCTACTTCTGTTTTGTAAACAAGTTCATTTGTACCCTTTTTTTAAGATTCCACATATAAGTGGTATCATATGATATTTGTCTTTCTGTGTCTGACTTACTTCACTCGGTATGACAATCTCTAGGTCCATCCATGTTGCTGCAAATGGCATTACTTTGTTCTTTTTTATAGCTGAGTAATATTCCATTGTATATATGTACCACATCTTGTTTATCCATTCCTCTGTTGATGGACATTTAGTTGCTTCCACGTCCTGGCTATCGTAAATAGTGCTGCAATGAACATCGGGATGCATGTATCTTTTTGAATTATTATTATCTCCAGGTATATGCCCAGGAGTGGGATTGCTGGGTTATGTGGTATGTATGGCAGTTTTAAGTTAGCTTTTAAAATCAGTACTTTTTTATGGAAACAACTTGACCAAAAATCTGTCACAGAATTTTGAGACCCATTGAAACAAAGTTCAATGAGAAAATAAAAAGACCTGATTTGAGTTACGAATCTACTGTAAGTAAGAGGTGTTTGTGGTGAGTCTTGAGGAAAATGGGCATCCTCTTGCAAGGCAGTTGACCCAGATGAGATTATTAAAAATTTTTCAATTAAGAGGATAGTCTTCACAAATACAAGAGGACAAACTGCTTTCACTGTCAAAAAAGGCTCAAAGTGACTCAGAAGTTTGAGATTATCAGTCTCCTAGCCCAACTAAATGTCCCCATTCCAAATTTCAGGGTACTCCTTCCCAATCAATCCCTCAATTTTGACATGAATAACTTGGCTGGAATTTGAATTCAGTTAATATTGTAATTCTGCAACCCATAATTCTTGATTAATTGACTCTTTCATCATTAAACGATGACTTCCTTTCTCTCTTATTATAGTTTTTGGCTTAAAGTCTATTTTGTCTGATGTAAGTATAGCTATCTCTGCTCTCTTTCGGTTTTCACTTGCCTGGAATATCTTTTTCTATCCCTTCACTTTGAGCCTATGTGTATCCTTAAAGCTGATGTGAGTCTCCTATAAGCAGCATATAGTTGGGTCTTGGTTTTTTATCCATCCAGCTACTCTATGCATTTAGATGGAGAATTTAATACATTTTATTGATAGGTGAGAACTTTTATTAATCGACATCTAATTAAATATCATCTTATTGTTTTCTGGCTGTTTTGTAATTCCTTTGTTTCTTCCTCTCTTACTGCCTTCCTTTGTGAATTGATGATTTTCTGCAGTGGTATGCTTTGATTCCATTCTCTTTATCTTTTGTGCATCTACTATAGGTTATTGCTTTGTGGTTACCATGAGGCTTACATAAAACACCTTATAGATACAATGGTTTATTTTAAACTGATGACAACTTAATTTCGATCACTTACAAAAACTCTACCGTTTTATATCCTCCCCCCATCTTATATTTTTGATGCCACAGTTTACATCTTTTTATATTGGATATCCAATAGCAAATTATTGTTTGCAAAGCTATAGTTATTTTTAATACTTGTGTCCTTTAACCTTTATTCTAGAGGTAAGTGATTAACACACCACCATATTACAGTATTGGAATATTCCGAATTTGACTGTATAGTTATACTTACCAGTGTGTTTTCATGTTACTAATTAGTGTCCTTTCATTTCAGCTTGAAGAGCACCTTTTAGCATTTCTTGTAAGACAGTTCTGGTGGGGGTGAGCTCCCCTTAGCTTTTATTTGTCTGGGAAAGAGTTTATCTCTCTTTCATTTCTTTTTATTTATTTATTTAAATTTTTAAAAGATTTTTTTTTTTTTTTTTTTTTTTTTTTTGCGGTACACGGGCCTCTCCCGTTGCGGAGCGCAGGCTCCGGACGCGCAGGCTCAGCGGCCATGGCTCACGGGCCCAGCCGCTCTGCAGCATGTGGGATCCTCCCGGACCGGGGCACGAACCCGTGTCCCCTGCATCGGCAGGTGGACTCCCAACCACTGCGCCACCAGGGAAGCCCTAAAAGATTTTTTTGATGCGGACCACTTTTTTTAAAGTCTTTATTGAATTTGTTACAATATTCCTTCTGTTTTATGTTTTGGTTTTTTGGCCACGAGACGTGTGGGATCTTAGCTCCCCGACCAGGAATCGAACCCGCACCCCCTGCATTGGAAGGCAAAGTCCTAACCACTGGACCACCAGGGAAGTCCCTCTCTCTTTCATTTCTGTGGATAACTTTGCCAGATAGAATATTCTTGGTTGACAGGTTTTTTTGTTTTTTTTTTTCCTTTCAGCACTTTGAATATGTCATCCTACTCTCTCCTGGCCTGTAAGGTTTCTGCTGAGAAATCCTCTGATAGTCTTATGGGGTTCCTTTGTAAGTGGCAAACTTCTTTTCTATTGCTTCTTTCACGATTTTTTCTTTGTCTTTGATTTTGACAGTTTTATTACAGTGTGTCTTGGAGAAGATCTCTTTGAGTTGAATTTGTTTGCAGACCTATGAGCTTCATGAACTTGGATGTCCAAATCTCTCTTCAGATTTGTGAAGTTCTCAGACATTATTTGAAGGGGGGGGCTGTTAAGGATTCTGCATATTAATTTGTGGGGGCATGGTGGAGGTTGCACATACAAACATTTAGTATATAATAAGAAAGTTAATGGACCAGGAAGGAGACTTGAAGATGGAAGTATGAGATTTTCTAATCACTTGGAGAAGTTGAGACAACAGCAGTTAATTGGAGAGGTCAAACTTACACCACTGTATTTTTATGGCAGGCTGGTGGTATAGGTCAGACATTATTTTTCAAAAAGTTTTCTGCCCCTTTCTCCCCTTCCTTAGACTCTCATATTGTATAGATTGTTTCTCTTAATGGTGTCCCATAAGTCCCATAGGCTTTCTTCATTCCCCTTCATTATTTTCTTTTTTTCTCCACCAGCTGAATATTTTCAAATGATCTGTGTTTGAGTTTACCGATTCTTTCTTCTGCTTGGTTTAGTCTTGTATTTAATCTCTCTACTGAATTATTCATTTCAGTCATTGTATTCTTCAGCTCCAAAATTTCTGTTTGGTTCTCTTTTTTTGTTTTCTCTTTGTGGAACTTATCATTTCATTCTTGTATCGTTTCCCTTATTTCATTAAATTGTTTACCTGTGTTCTCTTGTAGCTCTCTGAGCATCTTTAGAACAATTATTTTGAATTCTTTATCAAGCAGTTTGTGAATCTCCACTTCCCATTACTGGAAGTTTACTGTGTTCCTTTGGTAGTGTCACGTTTCTCCGATGTTTTGTGATCCCTGTAGTTTTTGTAGGTGTCTGTGCATTTGAAGAAGCAGTTACCTCTTTCAGATTTTATGGACTGACTTTGGTATGGAAAGACTTTCATCTGCGGGCAGGCACGTGCTGGAACATGCTGTGACCCTAGGTCTAGTGGTGCAGGGTGCAAAGTATGAGGGCATGTAACATCTCAGAATGATGGGGAGGGACGTGATGTCTTGTTGGCTCAGCAGCTGGGGTCCATGACGTCAACAACTGCATAATCTTTGGTGAGAGCTGTAGGCAGCCCACAGTGGCTTCAAGGGCTGTTGGGGTCTTTAACAGTACCTCCAGTCCAGTGGCTAGGGATCAGGCCAGGCAGTGGTGGTGTCTGGAGCCAGTGGTATGCACAGGCTTGGCTGCAGGGCTAGTTGTGGGGGCTGGCTGCAGGGGCACAGTGGCAGGGGCTGGGGCCAACTGGGGGTGCACAAGCAGCTGCAGTGGCCCTGGCTGTCAGTGTGTCCTTGAGTGACAGTGGGGCTAGCTGAAGGCACATGCTGGGCAGTGGTGGCCAGTGACGGGAGTTGAGGCTGGTGTCTTGCAGGTACACAACTGTAGGGTTAACTGCAGGTGAGCAGAGCCATGCAAGCCAGTGACAGGTGTCTGCATTGAATCCAGGCCCTCCATCAGCTATGGGGGCCTTGGCTGTTGGTGTACACTTGTGGGGCCATAGGGGCTTGCTGTGGGCATGTGCACGGCTGTGGCGGCTGGTAGTGGGAGTCAGGCCAGCAGTGTGCAGGTGCACAGCTGCAGGAGCCTCCTGCCATTCTCAGCAGTTATCAGTATCTTTCACTGGCTCTTCTTTCTTAGCCCTACTTTTAAGTGTTCATCAACAAGGGTTTATTTGCAGCCTTTTTTTTCTTCTCTTAGCTATTATTGGGTGAGCCCCACTAGCATCCTCCTACAAATGTATCTTTCTATCAATACCCAGGGGTTCAAGACTCACAAGAAATCCAGGTAAATGACATTTCTTATCCTCTATGAGTCTGAGAAATCAGAATGATGTATGATTTCTCTCATACTGGGAAACTCCTTCCTCAAGGATAATTGGCTACTCTTTCACATATGACTGACAGTCTTACTAAGCAAGATGCTATTGGGATTTCCCTGGTGGTCCAGTGGCTAAGACTCCATGCTCCCAATGCAGGGGGCCTGGGTTCGATCCCTGGTCAGGGAACTAGATCCCACATGCCACAACTAAGAGTTCGAATGCCGCAACTAAAGATCCTGCATGCCACAACTAAGACCAACGCAGCCAAATAAATAGATATTTTTAAAAATGCTATCAAGCAGGTGTCTTAAATGTAATAGCTCCAAACTCAAACTCATATCATTCCTCAAACCTGTTTTTCTCTCCTTTCCTTATTTCACTTAATGGCATCATCATCCATTCAGCCTTCTAAATATTAAAAAACACTCAGTGAGCCTTAACTACTCCTCTTTCACTCCTTAGGTCTAATTATGCCCCCAGTCCTGATCATTCTATCTGTTGTAAATAGTTTGGGTTCCCTCAGAACAGACCCTGGTCCAAGGAGTTGAGTGCAAGTTTATTTGGGTGGAAACAATGGTAAGGGAGTAGGGAAGTAGACTACAGTCAGGGGCATTCATCTCAGGTGCAACATTTAAGGTACAAAATTTACCTTCATTCTATCTTTCCCCACTCACACTTCCAGTCTTTGCCGGCAGAGTCAACTTTTTAAAAACACCAATTTCATCACATCTTGTCCTATGCTTAAAAAGCACAAAATAAAATCCAAACTCCTTGATTTATTGTGAAAAAGTTACCTTTTTTTTTTGCGGTACGCGGGCCTCTCACCGTTGTGGCCTCTCGCGTTGCGGAGCACAAGGTCCGGACGCGCAGGCCCAGCGGCCATGGCTCACGGGCCCAGCCGCTCCGCGGCACGTGGGATATTCCCGGACCGGGGCACGAACCCGCGTACCCTCAACCACTGCACCACCAGGGAAGCCCCAAAAGTTACCTTTTTAGCCTCATCTTGTGCCACTTTCTATTATATAACTATGCTCTGCTATGAATGCTTCAAACACTTTTTGAACTTTTATACTCCAGCGTATAATGTTCCTTCTGCCTCAAATACTCTTTCCTCCCTCCTTTACACACACAAAGTCTTATTACTCACTTAAAATCTAGCTTGGAAATCTATTTTTCTGTGAAATCTTCCCTGACCTCCCTGAGAAAATTATTTGCCATTCCTCTGTGTTCCTTAATATTTTGTATGTACCTCTACTTTTGCACGTACAGATGGAATTGCATCTGTTTATCCCTTTTTCTCTCACTAAACTAGGAACTCTTCAAAAGCAGGTCCTATCCATCTTTTTAACCCCAAAGTCTGCCTGCATATAGAAGGCACCCAGTAAAGGTTTATTGAGTTGAATTTATCTGGGTGCATCCAAACAAAACAAATTTTAAAAGAAATGGGGGGACTTCCCTGGTGGTCCAGTGGGTAAGACTCTGCGCTCCCAGTGCAGGGGGCCTGGGTTCGAACCCTGGTGGGGGTACTAGATCCCGCACGCCTGCCCCAACTAAGAGTCCACGGGATGCAACGAAGATCCCACGTGCCACAGCGAAGATCCCATGTGCCGCAACTAAGACCTGGCACAGCCTAAATAAATAAAAATAAGTAAATCTTAAAAGAAATGGGAGGAAGCTTTTTAGCAATTTCAGAAGATGGACACCAGAAGCAAAAAAAGCAGTCTGTGAAAATGTACAATTGGGACCTATCAAAGAAATCTATTTTATATTATTTATTATTTATGAATTGCTTCAAAAAGGCTTTGAGGCAGCCATTTTTGTGTTGGAAGCTCTTGTCTCCAAAGGCAGTACTTTTGGTTTATTCAAACAGAACATATGTTGATAAAAAGAAAAGTGAATACTCTAGCACATTATAAATAATACCATTTCAAATTAAGAAGTCCCTAGATTGTAACTGCCCTAGCAGCAGAGGCCATGTATATAAAATGCATTACTTTTTACATAGCACCTAGCTTAAATATACAGAAAGTCTTAAATATACACAAAGTCTTAAATGATTTTTGACACAACAGTGATTTTGATCATCTGTGACTGAATCTATAGTCATTTGCAATTGAAGTAGGGGATGTGGTAATTATCCATTTTTATTCCTTAGCATGAATAAATAAACCAGATAAATCTCATTCCTCTCAGAACTCCCCCCTCCAAAAATACTTTTTAGCAAGGTGATTATTCTAATGTCTGTCTTTCTCACATGAATTAAATAGCAATCAAAGTTTCATTTCACCTCACTTTGTAATTTCAAAAACTAATGAGGGTGATGATAATGTTTTAAAAATTCAGTTGCATTACTGTTGCTGTTTTTTTAAACGCTAATGGTGATGATTCCTGTGGTGACTTCCTGTCTCCCTGAACCCTAGCCTAGCACTAATCGAGCTTTCATCAGTAACCACAGTAATAACAGTAGTACAGTCTGAGAAGTTTAGCAGTTGAGAACTTATTATCATTCAGTAGAATGGTGGGATGAGGTTGGGGCGGGTAGATTTTGATCTTCTAGAGTATTTCTGTTTGTTAATATTTTCTTTCTCTCTTTTAGTTATTAATAGTGGTCTGGTAATACTTTTCCTTACCATTTGGTGATATCTTTTAGTGGTCCAGATGAGTGAGTTGACATCTCAAGAGGAACCCAAACCTGCTCAGGTACCTGGTCTACATAGGTTCTAACCATTTAGCCATGAGAGGATTTGAGATTCAACATTTTTGGGAAAATTGAGATGCAATATCATATTCTATCATTGAATTATTTCTCTTTTTAGTTGAATTTTTCTGCATCAAGTTTTGACAAAAATGGGGTCAACTAATAGTTGAGTCACAGTGGCCTGCTTCCAGTTGCTTTGTATTCTTTATACCTAACAAGTCTGTTACTGTTTGAGTTTGCTAATACAGCTACTTTATGTGATTTTATTTGGTATGATGTTTACTCATTATGTGAATTTTTTTACATAAAAAGCTTGCTACACTAGAGTATAAAATGTTAGTTTTATTTCCAGCTCCTGTTGGATACCATTTTCTAACACTATTTCCACTTCAGGAAAATGGAAAAGAAGACAAAGAAAGGAACCAGGAAGCAACCGAAGTAAAAGAGCCTATTAAGGTAGAGTTTTCATGAGTAATCAGATGTTAATGCTTGAGAGTAAACTGGAGAAATTAATTTTCTTACGAAGAAAAAAATGGAAAAGATGTGGGTATTCAAAAAGATAAAATGGCAAATGGGAAAAAGCAAACCCATGTTGATCATTAAGCTGACTCATTTGAGTCAGTTGCAGAAAACTTCCATTGACAGGTAAATTATTTGTGAAGAGCTATTATGAATTATAAGTAAATAAAGTTTACTTTCTAAAATCAGAACTGTTACCCTGAGTACAATAACCACCAGTTTTTAGGGGAACTTCGCTCTCATTCTGAAAATGTAATCTCCATGTTAATCATTTAAGTAACTTTGTGTTTAAATAAATAGAAGACTTCAATGAGGAAAAATATTTTACAGAAAAGGGGAGGCAAGTGAAAATAGTTATATGGATTCACCATTAAGTTGACTAATGTGAGTCTTAAAGTATTCTATCATCATCCTTTTAAAAGTACATCAGCATGAGTACAAAAAGCTATTTTGTCACCATTTATTCATAAAACTAACCTTTACTTTCTTTAATTAAGGTGAAAATGTTTTTCTTTCCACCACAAACGTGGAAGGCGATTCTAATAGTAAAAGAAAACAGCAGCAATTTCAAATGTCCTATTTCTCTGTGTTGTGGTCTCAAATTATGTTTCTAGAAAGTATTATATAATTCAAGGATTAATGTACATCTGGAATAATATTCTTAGCATATTACTTTGTTAGCAATAGGAAGATGTGATGACATTCTGAGTCAATGCACTTTATCTTGTAAATGCAGTAAATAGACCGTGATTACTGCTTTGCTTCTAATATATAGCATTAAATCCTAGCAAAATTAGGGAGGAATGTTTGGTGATTTTTACAAGGGATTTATGTGCATTCTTTAATTGGGAGAGTTGATGCAACTTTGATGAAAAACATTTCACTTTTTAATTGGTGTTTATTTTCTCCCTTCAGAGTTCACGGAGTATACCAGACAGTTTGGCATTAGGCACCTGCAGCAATGTGGCAGGAACAGCAGCAAATAAAGTCAAATCCCAAGGTAGAGAACTGGGCTTTCTCCTACACAATAGAATGTAAAACTATTACTAACTTTTAGCTGGGGATGGATTCCTCAAGATTTTGCCTATTAAAGATATAATCCCAGGGATATTTTAAATGCAGTTTGGGAAATAGTAGATGATGTATTCCCGTCATCTTCTATTGATACTTTGAGGCAAGTTTACAACCATTCATCTTGTACTTAAAGAGAAAATTTAGCTAAGAGAGCTGACTGACACATAGCAGACAACCCATTAATACAAAAATAAAATGAAGAACCCTAGTGATTCAACCTGCCTGCTGTTTTTCTATTTCTTCTTTTTACCTCTGTACTTGACAACACATTTATTCTATTTGACTTCCAGCCCAATCCTTAACCCAAATCCCACATAATTATTTAGGTTGAAAATTTATATGATCAAAAGGCAACAAATAACTGGGCAAAACATTCATCCCTTTCACTACAGTTCTTCTAATTTTAGATACTCAGTGAAATCCTGTATGACAGAAAATTTTCACAATATTTAAAATTTAACAATTTCAACTTATATTTTAGTTAATTGAAATTCTTTTCAATTTAGTTTACAACTATTGAGTGTTTAGTATGTGCTAGGCTGAATTATAATAATAATTTTTTTAAAATAAATTTATTTATTTATTTTTGGCTGCATTGGGTCTTCATCGCTGTGCACGGGCTTTCTCTAGTTGCGGTGAGCGGGGGCTACTCTTCGTTGTGGCAGGCAGGCTTTTCATTGCGGTAGCTTCTCTTGTTGCTGAGCACGGGCTCTAGGCACGTGGGCTTCAGTAGTTGTGGCACGTGGGTTCAGTAGTTGTGGCTCGCGGGCTCTAGAGCGTAGGCTCAGTAGTTGTGGCGCACGGGCTTTGTTGCTCTGCCGCATGTGAGATCTTCCCGGACTAGGGCTCGAACCCATGTCCCCTGCATTGGCAGGCAGATTCTTAGCCACTGCGCCACCAGGAAAGTCCCAGTAATAATTTTTAAAGCATTTTCTAAACTGTAAATTGCTATATAGATGGTAGTTATAACTTGTAGCTGCTTACTTTTCTCCAGTGTTTTTGTCTTTTAAACCAATTATAAGTATTATTTACTATTCCTTATTATTAGTAAATATTATATAATACATACACATTAAGAACCAAACTTTTCAGCATTTATTTTGCCTTTATTATAAACTTAGTACTGTTTTCACAGCTTCACTAACTTTTAAAAAGTTTCTTGGCAAGTCCCTCCCTACCTGCCCCCTACCACCAGTTTCTTTCTTTTTTTTTTTTTTTTTTTTATTTTGTCAACATTTTTTTTTTTTTACATCTTTCTTGGAGTTTAATTGCTTTACAATGTTGTGTTAGTTTTTGCTGTATAACAAAGTGAATCAGCTATATATATGCATATATCCCCATATCCCCTCCCTCTTGCGTCTCCCTCCCACCCTCCCTATCCCACCCCTCTAGGTGGTCACAAAACACCGAGCTGATCTCCCTGTCCTATGCAGCTGCTTCCCACTAGCTATCTGTTTTACATTTAGTAGTGTATATATGTCAATGTTACTCTCTCACTTTGTCCCAGCTTCCCCTCCCCGCCCCGTGTCCTCAAGTCCATTCTCTACGTCTGCGTCTTTATTCCTGTCCTGCCACTAGGTTCATCAGAACCATTTTTTTTTAGATTATATATATGTGTGTTAGCATATGGTATTTGTTTTTCTCTTTCTGACTTACTTCACTCTGTATGACAGACTCTAGGTCCATCCACCTCACTATAAATAACTCAATTTCGTTTCTTTTTATGGCTGAGTATTCCACTGTATGTACCATCAGTTTCTTGATTTTACTTCCTCCTCACTCCCACCCTTCACCATCACCCCATAAATACACTTTGCCTTTACCATACTCACTTGGGCCAGGTTTATAAATGAACTCTTGCGTTTTAAACATGCCAAACAGAATCGCGATCTAGGTAATTTGCTATAAATTTAATTAGGTGTTCACGTTAATCAGTTTATGGCCAAATTTGCACCTACAAATCTTCACACATATATTCCAACATGTAATTTATTGCCTCTCTAGAAAACATATCAATCGAGTTTATGGTCTTTTCTGTTCTTGTACTTTCAATTTGTTGTCATTTGTTTGTTGTGATATCAAATGCAATGCAATGTACTTATTTATTCAGTGATCAGTCATTATTAATCCTAACATTTCTAAATCTCCCTTTATAAATACGTGTGTGTGTTTGTGTGTGTGTGTGTGTGTGTGTGTGTGTAAGAAGTGGGAAGAGGAACTGTTATTTTAGTCTCAACATGTCAAAGGATGTGTCTTTATCCTTGTTATATACTTGTCAAAATTAAAAGGATGTTATCTTGCCAGACAGCTCCCAGAATACACTCAAATACATATCTTTGCATAGAAAATATTGTGGTTAAATGTACCATGTGAATTCCTCATTTCTTTCCCTGGTTATTGTATTTTTTAGGCTATGAGCTTAACTTGTGTTTTGAGAAATCGTATTTCTTTTTTATTAATTTGCTCAGCTTTATTCTTATTACACAGCCCTAAGTTTAAAAACATTTTGTAGGAAAATGCCTTTTCCTATAGCTATTGAATTTTAATTACAATAGTGTTTAATAGTGCTTCTTTGCTTCCTTCTTTCGTAGTAATTATTCTATATTATGTACAAATGGTAAGAAATTCTGGTAAGACCAAGACAGCTGAGTTTCAGACAGGACCTGTGTTTAAAGGGAACATCACACATCTGTTAAGTGGCCCTGCTGCGTCAATTTTCACCAGTTTAATCAGCAGCCAGTCCCTGTAATGTTATATGCCTTCTGTGAAGAAAGAGTCTCTTAAAGCTTATTATAATGTGGGTTATAATTCATTCCTATTTATGTCCTTAAATAGGGTTGTACTGAGGCCATGCCCAGCAGTGGGCCATGCACTAAGTGCAGGAAATGATAAAGTCACTTATAAGATTGGACCTTTCAAAATATGAATAAGGAATTCTTTTGTGTTCCTACTTATTTAGTTGAAAGCATTTGTGCCCATATTGCCTGAATAGGACTTTGTATGTTAGAAGGTGGATTGATACAGAGGTGAAGGTGTGCACATTGGGAAAGAATGTGAAAGACTCTTAATTCCGCAAGAGTTTAAGAAGACAATCCTGAAAAAGAATTTCAATGCTTAGCATAGTGCCTGGCACTATGACATCAGTAATTATTTATTGAGTGAATATGTAAATGAATCTATCTATCTGTAAAAGGTTTAGGAATGTCCAAGCATAGACCTGTTAAAAAACCCAGTACCTATTTGAAATTATATTCAGTTAAACCTCTTATTAATTTTCCCTTGGGGCACTGCTATAATTTATGAATTCAGAGATCACCCAATCAAAAGACAGCTACAGATAGGCTTGTTCAGAATTCTGATTAACGGACCCTGCTATTGCTGTGCCTCCTTTTCTTTTCTTGGTTTTATGGCTCTAAGACAGAAGTGTTTGACCAGAGCTGTAACCAAACACGTATCTACTTCCATTCTGCATATCAGTGGGGACAATGCAAGCACGAGGATTATTGCTTAGCAACCTACAATAGCCAAGCACACTAGAGGAGCACTAGCAGGCTGCAGCAAAGATAAGACAGTGCCCTAGTTCATGTGTGAGTTTACTAATGAGCCATGCAGATGGCTAGATATTAAGTTGCTATAAATCTGTAGCACTCCCCTTAAAGCAGGAGGAGGAATGTCTGCCTTGGGTTATGCTAGAGAGGTTAAAAGCAAAGCGAGTACATTAGAACCTGCAGACTTAAAAAAAAAAATTGGTCTCTATCACACTTATTTAAAATAGAAGTAAAAGTATTGTATATTAATGAGCATTGTGACAAAACAGAATGGAAACACTACCCGCCCACCGCCCAAAAAAAGAGGTTAACTTGTTTACAGATCCAACTGAGAGGTAACGGAGAGCATTATACTACCCTCCTCATTTCCCCCATATATGAATAAACCAAGAGGAAATCAAAACTTGGGAGGGATGTTCATAAATACTATCCATTATTGGACTTAAGACATTCTTTAAATGAAATGTTGGCTTTTCAAGTGTTTTAAAAAATAAACCACTTAATTTTTTTCCTGGTTAGAAAGATGGATACTATGTAGGTAGAATTTTTTTTTTAACATCTTTATTGGAATGTAATTGCTTTACAATGGAGTGTCAGTTTCTGATTTATAACAAAGTAAATCAGTTATACATATACATATGTCCCCATATCTCTTCCCTCTTGCATCTCCCTCCCTCCCACCCTCCCTATCCCACCTCTCTAGGTGGTCACAGAGCACCGAGCTGATCTCCCTGTGCTATGCAGCTGCTTCCCACTAGCTATCTGTTTTACATTTGGTAGTGTATATATGTCCATACCACTCTCTCACTTTGTCCCAGCTTACCATTCCCCCTCCCCGTATCCTCAAGTCCATTCTCTAGTAGGTCTGCATCTTTATTCCCATCTTGCCCCTAGGTTCTTCTGACCCTTT
>NC_041227.1:93858350-93858570 GCF_002837175.3 Physeter macrocephalus | reverse complement strand
TTTTTGTTTTTTTGTTTTTTGCGGTACGCGGGCCTCTCACTGCTGTGGCCTCTCCCGTTGAGGAGCACAGGCTCCGGATGCGCAGGCTCAGCGGCCATGGCTCATGGGCCCAGCCGCTCCGCGGCCTGCGAGATCCTCCCGGACCGGGGCACGAACCCGCGTCCCCTGCATGAGCAGGCAGACTCTCAACCACTGCGCCACCAGGGAAGCCCTATTTGTA
>NC_041227.1:93853746-93854498 GCF_002837175.3 Physeter macrocephalus | reverse complement strand
ATATTAGGAAGTTTTCAACTATAATCTCTTCAAATATTTTCTCAGTCCGTTTCTTTTTCTCTTCTTCTGGGACCCCTATAATTCGAATGTTCGTGCGTTTAATGTCCCAGAGGTCTCTGAGACTGTCCTCTATTCTTTTCATTCTTTCTCCTTTATTCTGCTCTGCAGTAGTTATTTCCACTATTTTATCTTCCAGGTCACTTATCCGTTCTTCTGCCTCAGTTATTCTGCTATTGATCCCTTCTAGAGAATTTTTAATTTCATTTATTGTGTTGTTCATCTCTGTTTACAGTTTGCTCTTTAGTTCTTCTAGGTCCTTGTTAAATGTTTCTTGTATTTTCTCCATTCTATTTCCAAGATTTTGGATCATCTTTACTATCATTTTTCTGAATTCTTTTTCAGGTAGACTGCCTATTTCCTCTTCATTTTTTAGGTCTGATGGGTTTTTGCTTTGCTCCTTCATCTGCTGTGTGTTTCTCTGTCTTCTCATTTTGCTTAACTTACTGTGTTTGGGGTCTCCTTTTTGCAGCCTGCAGGTTTGTAGTTTCTGTTGTTTTTGGTGTCTGTCCCCAGCGGCTAAGGTTTGTTCAGTGGGTTGTGTAGGCTTCCTGGTGGAGGGGACTAGTGCCTGTGTTCTGGTGGATGAGGCTGGATCTTGTGTTTCTGATGGACAGGTCCACATCTGGTGGTGTGTTTTGGGGTGTCTGTGGCCTTATTATGATTTTAGGCAGCCTCTCTGCTAATGGGTGGGG
>NC_041227.1:93833180-93853616 GCF_002837175.3 Physeter macrocephalus | reverse complement strand
GTTTGATATTACATGGAGCTGGGAGGTCTCTTGTGGACCAGTGTCCTGAACTTGGCTCTCCCACCTCAGTGGCACAGCCCTGACGCCTGGCTGGAGCACCAAGAGCCTGTCCTCCACATGGCTCAGAATAAAAGGGAGAAAAAAAAGAAAGAAAGAAAGAAGAAGATAAAATAAAATAAAGTAAAATAAAATGAAGTTATTAAAATAAAAAATAATTATTAAGAAAAAAAATTTTTAAGTAAAAAAAACCGGACAGACAGAACCCTAGAACAAATGGTAAAAGCAAAGCTATACAGACAAAATCACACACAGAAGCATACACTCACAAAAAGAGAAAAAGGGGAAAAATATATATATATTGTTGCTCCCAGTGTCCACCTCCTCAATTTGGGACGATTCCTTGTCTGTTCAGGTATTCAACAGATGCAGGGTACATCAAGTTGATTGTGGAGATTTAATGAGCTGCTCCTGAGGCTGCTGGGAGAGATTTCCCTTTATCTTCTTTGTTCGCACAGCTCCCGGGGTTCAGCTTTGGATTTGGAACCGCCTCTGTGTGTAGGTCACCTGAGACCGTCTGTTCCCGCTCATACAGGACGGGGTTAAAGGAGCAGCTGATTTGGGGGCTCTCGCTCACTCAGGCCACAGGGAGGGAGGGGTGCGGATGCGGGGCGAGCCCGCGGCGGCAGAGGCCGGCGTGACGTTGAACCAGCCTGAGGCGTGCTGTGCATTCTCCAGGGGAAGTTGTCCCTAGATCACGGGACCCTGGCAGTGGCGAGCTGCACAGGCTCCCGGGAGGGACGGTGTGGATAGTGACCTGTGCTTGCACACAGCCTTCTTGTTGGCTGCGGTAGCAGGCTTAGCGTCCCATGCCCATCTCTGGGGTCCCCGCTGACAGCCGCGGCTTGCGCCCGTCTCTGGAGCTCCTTTAAGCAGCGCTCTTAATACCCTCTCCTCACGCACCAAGAAACAAAGAGGCAAGAAAAAGTCTCATGTCTCTTCGGCAGCTCCAGACTTTTTCCCGGACTCCCTCCCGGCTAGCTGTGGTGCAGTAGCCCCCTTCAGGCTGCGTTCGTGCAGCCAACCCCAGTTCTCTCCCTGGGATCCGATGGAAGCCCGAGCCTCAGCTCCCAGCCCCCACCCATCCCGGCGGGTGAGCAGACAAGCCTCTGGTCTGGTGAGTGCTGGTTGGCACTGATCCTCTGTGCGGGAATCTCTCCGCATTGCCCTCCACACCCCTGTTGCTGCGCTCTCCTCTGTGGCTCCAAAGCTTCCCCCCTCCGCCACCAGCAGTCTCCACCCGCAAAGGGGCTTCCTAGTGTGTGGAAACCTTTCCTCCTTCACAGCTTCCTCCCAGAGGTGCAGGTCCCGTCCCTATTCTTCGTCTCTGTTTTTTCTTTCTTCTTTTGCCCTACCCAGGTACGTGGGGAGCTTCTTGCCTTTTGGGAGGTCTGAGGTCTTCTGCCAGCATTCAGTAGGTGTTCTGTAGGAGTTGTTCCACATGTAGATTATTTCTGATGTATTTGTGGGGAGGAAGTTGATCTCCGTGTCTTACTCTTCCGCCATCTTGAAGCTCCACCTTTAGGTAGAATTTAAAAGTATTCTTCAGAGTACTCTCAATAAAGCTAAGAAAGAAATTTTAATAAATAAAAAGAATTTTTAAATATCTATGGATAGCCTCCCCTAAAATGAGAATGAATAAATACATTGCAATGCAGTCATATAATGAAATATTATGAAGCAGTGAAAAATGAACACACTGGAGCTGCAGTTATCAATATAGATGAATTTCATAAACATAATATTAAGTATTTAAAAGGTCACAGAATACACATGATATGAAATCATTTTTATAAAAGTTAAAAACAAGAACAATATTATATTGCTTATATGTAATATATACAAATGCAGAAAAATGATAAACATGAAATTCAGAATAGTGTTTCTATCAAAGTAGCGGTATTTGAGAGGCTTTAATATACAGGTAATTTTTTTTCTTAAGCTAAGAGTAGATATATGGCTACTTATATCATCATTATACTTACAGGTCTCAAATATTTCATAATAAATAAGATTTTAAAAAACACTGCTCTAAGTTGTGGAGGTTCTGGTCTCTTACCCTTTTATTGCACTAGTACTATTTATTGAGAGTTATTAATGATTGAAGCATGGCTCAGTAACTACTTTCTGGTTATGTTAAAAACAATGAGTATGGGGACTTCCCTGGCCGCCCAGTGGTTAGGACTTCGCCTTCCAATGCAGAGCTAAGATACCAAATGCCTCAGGGCCAAAAAACCAAAGCGTAAAACAGAAGCAGTATTGTAACAAATTCAATAAAGACGTTAAAAGTGGTCCACATTAAAAAAAATCTTTAAAAAAATAATGAGTATCAAAATAATTTACATATCGGGCTTCCCTGGTGGCGCAGTGGTTGAGAGTCCGCCTGCCGATGCAGGGCACACGGGTTCGTGCCCCGGTCCGGAAAGATCCCACATGCCGCGGAGCGGCTGGGCCCGTGAGCCATGGCCGCTGAGCCTGAGCATCCGGAGCCTGTGCTCTGCAAAGGGAGAGGCCACAACAGTGAGAGGCCCGCGTACCGCAAAAAAATAATTAAATAAAATAAAATTAATCTCTCCAGATATTTGACCACTTGAAAGTCAGAATTGTGCTAAAAATAAGTGACAGAAGGTTTATGGAAAGTGGACCCTGAAAAAAAGAGTTCTGTACGTGGTCAGGACTGACTAAGTTTAAACGTAAGTTTAATTGAGTAAATAAATTAAAAAAAATAATAATAATAATTTACATATCTATTTCTTCTTTTCTCCTAATCCACGAAGTAATAGAGGCAAAGAACTTTAACAGTGTATGGCCCTAATCCTATTGTGGTTCAGTTTGACATTAATATTTTTTCAGTGGAGAGAAGCAAATTGACTAGTAGATAATATTTGAAAGACCTGGAACTTCTTCATTTCCATGGCCATATCAGAAAAAACCTTAAGATTCTTACTAAGTTTTTCATTCCAATCACCTCAGCAATCATGGCTGTAGAAAAAAACATCTGATAGCTTATTGTTCAGAGCCTGAACTAGCTAGGTCCTGGGAACCTAATTATATTTCTATTATATATTAACAACAAATAATTAGAAAATGAAAATTTTAGAATACAATTTTAATGGCATAAAAAGCACTAAATGTCTCAAAATAAATCTAACCAAAAATGAACAAAACGTGTACACTGAAACTATAAAACATTGTTAAAAGAAATTAAAGAAGACCTAAATAAATGAAAAAATATACCTTATTCATGAATTAGAAGACTTAATATTGTTAAGAAAGTAGTGCTCCCTTGATTGACCTCTAGATTCAGTGTAATTCTAGCAAAAATTTGTGCAGGGTTCTGTATATGTGTCTGTGTGTATATAAAATAATTTGATTCTAAAATTTATGTAGAAATGCAAAAGACCCAGAAAAGCCAAAGAAATCTTGAAGAACAACAAAGCTGGGGGATTTATATTACTAAATATCAACATTTATAATTAGGTTACAGAAATTAGGACAGTAGGACATTGACCTAAGGATAGAAAAATAAGCCAATGAAATAGAGTCCAGTTGAAAGTCCTGTATTGAAAACAGGAGGTGTTTTCAATAATGATGCCAAAATGGAAAATATGTATTTTTGAGTCCTACCTTACCCCACACATGCAAATAAATTCTATATGTATTGTAGATATAAATGTGAGTGATAAAACAGTAAGTAATTTTAGAAGATAACAGGAGAATATTCTCATGATTTGCTAATATTTTGTTGAAGATTTACGTCTATATTAATAAGGAATAGTAGTCTGAAATTTTCTTTTCATGTGGTGTCCTTATCTGGCTTTGGTATCATATCTATGCTGGCCTTATAGAATGAGTTAGAAACTGTTATGTCCTCTTCAATTTGCGGGGAGGAGTGTTGTAAGGATAGGTTTTAATTCTTTAAATGTTCACTGGTGAAGCCATCTGGTCCAGGACTTTTCTTTGTTGTGAGGGTTTTGATTACTAATCTAATCTCTTTACTTGTTATGGGTATGTTAAGATTTTCTATTTCTTTTTGAGTCAGTTTAGATACTTTTTGTGTATTTTTTGTCCATTTATTCTAGGTTATCCTTTTTATCTCTGTGAGATTGGTGGTAATGTTCCCACTTTCATTTCTTATATTAGTTTTTTTGTGTCTTCACTCTTTTTCTCTTTGCCAGTCTAGCAATTTGTCAATTATGTTGATCTTTTCAAATAACCAACTTTTGGCTTCTTTGATTTTCTTTTCTGTTTTTATAGTCTCTATTTTGTTTATCTCCACTCTGATCTTTATTATTTCCTTCCTTCTGTTAGTTTTAGGTTTATTTTACTCTTCTTTTTCTAGTCCTTGAGATGTAAACTTAGATTATTGATTTGAGATTTTTCTTCTTTTTTAATGTAGTCACTTAACAGCTATAAATTTCCCTCTGAGCATTGGTTTCACTGCATCCCATAAGTTTTGGTATATTGTGTTTTCATTTTCATTCATCTCTAAGTATGTTCTAATTTCCCTTGTGATTTCTTCTTTAACCCATTGGTTGTTTAAAAGTGTGTTTTTTAATCCCACAGATTTCTCCTATATCTTCAAAGAAGACACTTTGTATGATATTTATATTTTTTAATCTATTAGGATTTGTTTTGTGGCCTAACATGTAGTCTGTCCTGGAGGATGTCCCATGTGCACTTGAGCAGAATGTGTATTCTACTGTTGTTGGGTGGAATATTCAGTATAGACCTGTTAGAGCTGGTTAATTTTTGTTTATGGCATGAAGTATGGATCCAACTTCATTTTTTTGCATATGGATACCCATTTGTTACAGCACCATTTGCTGAAGAGATAATTTTTTCCCCATTGAATGATCTTGGCACCCTTGGCAAAAGTCAGTTGGTCATATATTTATGGGTATATTTCTGCTCCAGGCTCATCTTGAATATTTCTTGCCCCAGTCCTAGAATCAGCCATTTTTTCAGTGAGTCCTGAGGATATTAATTACAGCTCTTTTAGAACTCCTTATATTTGTTCTATTAGTGGTGCTTCCTTGGATAGTATTAATCATTGCATTTGTTTAGTCATGGAGTTAGTTTTCGTTAAATATTTGGTGATCCTTATGTGTGTGCTTACATTTGCATTTGGGAATCCCTGTTTGCTTTTCTCTGGATGGCGCTTCTGTTTTCTGTAGCCTGCTGCCAGTGATTGTGGAGGAGGGGTAAGATATGCAGACAGTGATGTCTGTCAGCAATTCATTTTCTCTGTGTGTGGAGGCATTATCCTGCCTCTCTTGCCTGAATCCCCTTGTCCCAGTTCAAGGGTGAATGCCTCTGGTGCCTGATGATTAGCTCAAATGGGGATGAAGATACACAAAAAGGTCAGTCATTCCCCTGCTATCCATATCTACATCCTTTAAACTTAGGGTGCCTCAGAGCTGCTCCCAAATTTCACAGTCATCTTCTGGATCTTTTTAGTCTTATAGTTTCTTTAATCAATCTAATCCCATCTACCCTCAATGTTTCTGAAGGCCCTCTTCATGATTTCATGATTGATTGTTAGCATTCTTTTTTTTTTGTGGCTGTTCCGCCTTAGTTGTGGCATGCAGGATCTTCATTGCAACATGAGGACTCTTAGTTGTGGCATGCATGTGGGATCTAGTTCCCCAACCAGGAATCAAACCCAGGCCCCTTGCATTGGGAGCATGGAGTCTTACCCACTGGACCACCAGAAAAGTCCTTTTTTTAAAATTAATTTTTATTGGAGTATAGTTGCCTTACAATGTTGTGTTAGTTTGTACTGGTTGTTAGCATTCTTATGTTCATATTAAAACACACAAACACACACACACCCTTTTCTATCATTTCTAGAGACTTTGGTAGGGAGGGCATGTAGGTCCTGACCTCAGTCCACTATCTTGGTCTAAAATCTCCAACATGAAAGAAGTTGGAAATATGAGAGTGGAAAGAAATATATTTATTGGGTTGGCCAAAAGGTTCATTTGTGTTTTTCTGTAACACCTTATGGAAAACGCCAAACAAACTTTTTGGCCAACCCAATACACATACATGTCTGGTAGACTCTCTTCACTGCCTACTCAGCAGACATTTTCCCACCTTTTGTCTGCCAGTGGAACTTCAGTTCTGTAGCAGATGGAAATCACTTGATATCAGAGAATTTGGTCTAAACCCTGACGAAATTTGGTCTAAACCCTGACCAAGGAATAAATTATGATTGATCAAAACTATTCTCAATAACCCTTTTACTTTTACCAGCTATTGGCCTAGGGTGGGCATGTAACCTAATTAGGGCCAATGAAATGTAAAGGAAAGTCTTAGAGTGAGGAGTCTGGGATCTTCTCTTCTTTTATTTTTTTGATTTTTTTGCAGTACGCAGGCCTCTCACTGTTGTGGCCTCTCCTGTTGCGGAGCCCAGGCTCCGGACACACAGGCTCAGCGGCCATGGCTCACGGGCCCAGCTGCTCCGCGGCATGTGGGATCTTCCCGGACCGGGACACGAACCCATGTCCCCTGCATCGGCAGGCAGACTCTCAACCACTGCGTCACCAGGGAAGCCCCGGATCTTCTCTTCTTGAATAATAAAACAGAACCTCAAGAGGAGAAAGCCCCTTGTTCTCAATCCTTTTCTCCTGTAAAGAAGTGATGCCTGGAGCTGCAATAGCTATCTTGTGATCCTGAGATACAAGCACAAAAAATGAATAAAGAACAATGGAAACATGCTAGGTACTTAATAAAAACACTGAGCTGTTGAATGGCTTCTGATTAAGAAAACAGTAAATGTCCTTATGGTTAAAGTCACTGCTGTCTGATTTTCTGTTACTTTTAGCTGTGTTCGAATATACCATGTAAATGGATGTAAGATAATTTTCTAATAATATTCTAAAGTAACATAGATTAAAATCTACTTCTAATATTTCTTACATTTCAATTTTTGTCCCCTCAGAATTAAACCTGGAGGAGCAGCCAAAAATCTCTACTTGTTCAATAAAGGACTCTAGAATCTCAAAGAATACTGTATTTAGAAAACCTGCAAAAGTGATTTTCAATTTAGATCAAACTGCAGAGAATTCAAAGCTAGAACAGTCATGGAAGAAAAATCTTTTTGAAAGAGTGCAGGCAAGAGCCCAGGCAATGCAGCAGAAAATCATAGATAAGGAAAATCTGAAGAAGGAACTAGAAAAAAAGGCTGAAGAAAAACTCCCCAGGAATAATTTGGCCAAAGAGTGGTTTAATACTGAAAACATGACACTGAACACTCGTGCGTATTTGCTCGACAAACTTCTACCCACCTTAGTTCCTGGAATGGAAAAAATGTTAATGCAAGTGGAAAAGAAAAAGCTTTTGGCAGAAGTTGATATTCCAACCAAGTTTGATCCAATTAACCATTTGGGGGAATACTTAATGAGAAACAACCCTAATTATATCAAAGACTCAGGAATGTCTGGTTATCAGAGGGTGATGAGAAATATCGCAGAAGACCTGAAGATATACATTCCGAACACTACTTACAACAGGTACAGTTTGTTGTATTTTCAGTTGATGATCTAGCTCCTTATGTTGAAAAGCAAGTAGAACAATAACATAATCATACAAATAGGACTTAAAGTAATTTTATAGTTCTTCAAAAAGTATTTATTGAGCTACTACTATGTGCTTCACTATTTATGAGGCACTGTGAAGACTAACAAGGTATATTAAGTAAGTTCCTTGTACTGATGAATTTAGTTATCTCACTAGGATCCCAAGTGTATATTTATTTGTTTATTATTTGTCTTCTTGCATTGGAAAGTAAGCTATATGAGAGGACGGACTTTTTAAAATTTAACTTTTCAGATAGGTAATATGTTCGCCTGGTTCAAAAGCTGAAACGTATAAAGTGTTATACAGTGAAAACTTTCTCTCCCATTCTTATCCTCCATCCACGCAATGCTCCACCTCTGCTAATAAATAGTTTTGTTCTTAGTTCTTAGTTTTCAATGGATCCTTCCAGAGTTTCTTAGTGCATACATAAGCAAATGCAAATATACATTCTTAATTTTCTTCCTTTTATCTAAAGCATGTGAATGAGTTACAAATATTTTCCTCTGTTTTTCACCTGTCATTTATCTTGTGTCATGTAGAGGATTTTTTATTTCTATGTGGTCAAATTTATTTACTTTTATTTTATGGCTTCTGGGCTTTCAGTCATTGTTACATTTCATTTCAAGATGTTAAAAGAATTGTCCCATGTTTTCTTCTGGAATTATTTTAATTTTAATTTAAAATATTGATCCATTTAGAATTTATCCTAGTGTAAGATTTTAAATATGTATCCAACTTTTTCCTTTTCCAAATGGCTACATAGTGAGCCCAATAACAGTTACTGAATAGTCTATATTTGTTCTTCTTTTCTAATCACTACTGTCTATTCTTGTGTGTTTACTTTTCAATATGAACTTTAGGATTGGTTCATCTACCTGAGGAAAAAAAGCGGGGGGAGAGTGAACACCAAAAGAAACGGTATAGGAATTTTTATTGAAATAAGATTAAATTTATTCATTATCTTAGGGAAAATCGACATCTTTAATAATGACAAGTGTTTCTATATGAGAATGCTTGTCTTTCCATTTGCTCATCTTATTCTGTATCAGTCAATGTTGTCTTAAAGTTGTTAGGAATATCATGAAAGTTAAAGTATTTAAAGATGCTTTCTTTGCCAAGATTTTCAGAATTAGGGTTTCATCTGCCTCTGGCAAAAATCCAAGATCCATATGTCAACACAAGACAGTTTCAGGCATTTGTAGAATATTCAGAAATCCTAGGGATGCTTTACAGCAGCACAATGTCTATTGACTTAAAGCTTGGATACCCAGCAATCTTAGCAAAAACAGTACTGCTTTTAAATTCTCTGAACTATATCACTGCTTGTGTTGTTCTCAATCCATTAGAGGGCTTTGGAGAAGTCTGTTCATTTTAGGAATGAGAGTTTTCCTTACTTATGCTCAAGAAAAAGGACACATAATATTTTTGTTTGGTTTGTCAAGACTTTATCTTCTGGTGATAATGTTAAAGTGTCTGTTTGACTCAACCTGATCTGAAAATTTTTCATCTGCCTACTTCCCTGGACAAAAAGGGATTCATCTTTGTTTGGTGTCTAAGTACGATAGATAGATACTCCTTACTGATTTGGAACAATTTATATAGTGGTAGCCACTTATCTAAAAAATAAAATATCACTGCTATTTGTAAGTTTTACATATGCAGTATACTTTCATTGCTTTCCCTCAGGGTTCCTGAAAGACAGGTATAGAATTGAAGTGGACTATAATTCTTACATGTAAATTTGCAAAACTGATAAGGAGGGTAGGTTTGTGTCATTTTGTTTTTCTTCATATTTTCTTTTCTTTTAGCATCTTTTCTTGATCCCTCCAATTCTTGAGAATGCATATTCTATGTCACTACTGCCTTATTGTGAATTGTTAATGATAAATATTTGCTCTTAAAGTAAGATTACAAACTTTTGATAGCTTGATTATGGTGATGGTTACAGATATTTATACATGTGTTGAAATTTATACAACTATGCACCAAAAAAGATTAATTTTACTGTATGATTTTTTTTTTTAATTAAGCATTTTAAAGGAAGTATAGAGGGCTTCCCTGGTGGCGCAGTGGTTGAGAGTCCGCCTGCCGACGCAGGGCACACGGGTTCGTGCCCCGGTCCGGGAAGGTCCCACATGCCGCGGAGCGGCTGGGCCCGTGAGCCATGGCCGCTGAGCCTGCGCGTCCGGAGCCTGTGCTCCGCAACGGGAGAGGCCACAGCAGTGAGAGGCCCGCGTACCGCAAAAAAAAAAGGAAGTATAGAGAAAGATTATTAATGTTAAAATTTCACACTATTGCAGAGAAGTACACTATTGCACACTATTTTCTATCATATTGAACACTATCATATTGCACACTATATTGCACTCCATTTTCTATCATATCTATATTTCCAACACTGAGCGAAGTATTTGGCATGAGTTGGGCCTCAATAAATATTTGTTAGATGAATGAATTAATAACTTAAATTTATTGAGGAGTCTTCACAGTCAATCAATATTTATGGCATAATTATTCAGTGCTTAATGTTGAGCCATACCTTATACGAAAAAAAAATACAAAATTTGGTTCTCGTCATGAGCAGCTTATACACTCTAGTTGAGGAAATATGACTAAAACATAGCTAAATTTATAAAAATAGTTGTCCACATAGCACTCTCCCTACTTCCTACACTTTTATCAACCTGTTCCATCTGGTCTTTTTTCCAGGCTCTCTTCAATAAATGTCACTTACCAATATGACATCATTCTCTCTGCTTCTAGGCCCAGTGGAAAGTTTGCAGTCCTCATCTTACTTGACCTCTTAGCAGTGTTCAATTATGTTGGCCATTTCCTCCTTGAAATACTGTTTCCCTTCCTTCCATGATATCATTCTTTACTAGTTTTCCCTCTACCTCTGTTTAATCCTTCTCAGTATCCTTTGCTGGTTCATTCTTTGCTACCTAATCTTCAAATATTAAGGTTCCTTAAGGCATAGTTCTCCTATCACTCCATAATCCATCCCTGAGTGCCCTCATTACAACACATGTAACTATCTATTCAGTATCTGCACTTGGATGTTTCACGAGCATCTCAGTTTCAACAAGTCATTGTCTTAATTGATCATCCATCCAGATTTTTAAGCCAAAACCAGAGGGATCAACCTTGACACTTTCTGCTTCCTCATTGATCACTTCCAGTCAATCATTAAGTCCTGCTGATTTTGCCTCCTTCTTTCAAATCTATTCATTTCTGACCCTCCCCACTGCTGTCACGCTAGTCTAAGCTACCATCATCTGTCACCTGCAATATTGCAATAGTCTCCTAATTGTTATGTTTACATCCATTTTGCCCTCTTCCACTCTATCGTTTACCTGTAACTGTAGTGATTTTTTTTTAAAGTTTAACGTTTTCGCATTTTTCTCCAGCGTGAAACCTTTCAATGGTATCTCTTTATTCTTAGGATAAAAACCAAAATCCTTAACTAGACCTATACGAACTTTCTTGTATGACCTGGTCTCTGACTTTCTTTCTAGCCCGGGCTCCCACCTCTCTCATTCTCACACTCTATACCCCAGGCATATAGGATTTCTTTCAGTTCTTCAAACATACTGTGCTTCTTTCCACTTCAGGATCTTTTCACATGTTGTTACTTTTTCCCTTTCCCCTTTCTCTTATCCTACCAGTCCTTCAGAATTCAGCTCAAATACCACTTCGTCATGAATTTGGGTTGGGATCTTCCCTTATAGGCTCTCTCATTGCATCCTGTGTTTCTTCTTCATTGCACTTATCATGAGTGTAATGGCTGTTTCTCCTGCTGTAATGTGAGCAGGAACTACATCTGTCATATTCACCACTGAATCCCCAGCATCTAACACTGTGTCGTGTAAGTAATGCTCAATAAATATTTGTTAAATGAATTAACTGACATATTCTAATCTGGCTTAGAATGGTGAAAGTTTTCTTGTTGTTGTTTTTTTTAAATACATAAGATTATTTTGAGATATGTCTTAATTTGGAGTAATTGAGTATTTAATTTTGAAATCTCTATGATTAATCATCTGTACTTAAGTGGGAGGCTATAATAAATGTTCTTCATCATTTTATAAAATTCCAAATAGGCCTGATTATTTAGCTGTTCAAATATCATTGATTAACCAGTAACTTAGATTTTTCTTAAGTCATTGAACCTTATGTCAGGAACTTCATTTCATAATAAGCTGTATATTGAATAAACAGAAGAAAATGGGTTAAGTACAATTATTAAGTAGACACATATCATATATATATATATTTTTTTTTTTTTTTTGCGGTATGTGGGCCTCTCACTGTTGTGGCCTCTCCCGTTGCGGAGCACAGGCTCCGGACGCGCAGGCTCAGCGGCCATGGCTCACAGGCCTAGCCGCTCCACGGCATGTGGGATCTTCCTGGACCAGGGCACGAACCCGTGTCCCCTGCATCTGCAGGCGGACTCTCAACCACTGCGCCGCCAGGGAAGCCCTATATATGTATTTTTATAGGAATACGCATCACAGGAATAATGTGGACATGCTCCAAGAATGGCAAGAAGTCCAATTTAGCTTTGTGAAACTAAGACCATCAGAGCTTAAAAACAAACAAACAAACAAAAGCTGAGTTTATTAACTTGCCAGGCAAAGGAATCTACACCAGTGAAGAATTCACTGACTAGTTTGCTGAGGGGGAAAATTCTGGAGTTTTTAAGTGTTAGGAAGGGAGCTTTATAGTGGTTATACTTATAACAACTGAAGACGATCACACTGTATATAGGACAGAGTGAGTCCATAGGTTTGTACATGATTGATTAAAACAAGTTCTATTGTTTAGCAGTGGAGAAAGAGTCTTCCCTTAGGTCTAGTAATGGTCTGGTGTACTGGGGTCACTCAAAGTTCATGGTCAATTACCCACTTAAGCTGGTTAGAACCAGTTTTTATGAAATACAACATTCAGTTTTGATATAATCTAGGCAAATACTCTGAGTGGAAGATTTTCCTAACACAGCTTGAATGAATGGATAGGATTTGGATTGTCACAGTTAGGGTAAGGAAGCATTTTTACTTCTTTAATCAGTTAGATTTATACTGTACTTTTCTTTATAAGAGCTCAAAACACTTGTTAAGATGGCAAAACTGTTTTGTTAGTTAGCCTTTGCTGCATAACAAAATACCTCAAAACTCAGTGGCTTAAATAAACAATCATTTATTTGCTCATGATTTTGGACTGGGCTCATGGCTCATCTCTGATCCACATTGTATCAGTTGGACTCACTCATACATTGCGGTAAAATGGCAATGATAGTCTTAGTCATTTGTCTATTAGTTGGCTGACTGTTGGTAAAAGCAATGGAGTTAACTGGATCATCATCCAGCAGGCTAGCCAAGGCTTATTTCCAAGGTGGTGGTAGAAGTGCTCTTAAGTTCAATACAAGAGAGCAAACCCAATGTTTAAGCACTTTTTCTTCCAGTTTTATTGTGATATAATTTATAGCACTTTTCAACTTTCTGCTTCCATCATGTTTGCTAATGACCCATTGGCTAAAGCAAGTCACATGGCCACAGACAGACACAAGAGATGCAGAAATAGACTCCAGCTCATGATGGGAAAAGCTGCAAAGTTACACTGCATACAAACAGACATGCATACAGGAATGGGAAGAATCTGTGATAATTTTTGCATTTTACCACACTGCAGGTTTTTTTTCTTTCCGATCTCCTTAAATGTGGATTTATACTTAGAATCTGCTTACAGATTATGGCTCCCCTACACTACCCAAAGTTATGAGTTTTGGATGCTATGGAATTCTCTTGATTAATTTAGATATCCTCTTGAGATAATGCAGACCACAAAAGAGAAATTTTATTCAGTCCCTGAATGAGTTACCTAGTAAATTAAAAATCCATCTGGATTATATTTGGAGTCTCATGTGCAGTAGCCCTGAAGCACAAAACCAAGTTTGTTTCTAAATGTGGGCATTAATAAGAGGGAGGAAATGATGTCTGAACTGAGACCTAAAGGACGTGGAGGATCTAGTCAAACAAAGAGAGGGAGGAAGGCTTTTCAGGCAGATGGAAATAGGACAGAAACTCAATTTTGTTAATCTGTGTTGATTAATACACATGAGAATCTGGAGACACCGAGTACTTATTACACAATATCACTTACTTATCTGTTCTGCAGTGGACCCTAAGCTTTATAATGGCAGAATCCATAGTAGGTGCTCGATAAATGTTTGTGTAATGAGTGAATAAGTAACTGACTTAGTGAGTGAGTGTGAATGAGTGAATAATGAGAAAAAGCTAGAAGAAGGACACAGACACAGAACAGAGAATCATGCAGAAAAGACAGAAGTTGAGGAGAGTGCTGTACAGAGACAAGGGAAAGGGGCGAGGAGGATAGAGAGAGAGGGAGAGAGGGAGAAAGATAAAGCAGCAGGGGGAGAAAGACTAGGGGAAGAGCAGAAGAAAAGCCAGCCAAGAATAGATTGGGGTTTCTGAGATAAGTGGTGGCGGTTTGGCTAGTTAGTAGTCGCATTAGAGGAACTTAGCACATCCTTTAAAATGCTAATTAATCTTCCAGCAGTTCAGAAACAAGCCCTTCTGCACTGTTTAACAACTTGCCTATTTTTATTTCCAAACTTCAAAGTTTATTTTTGAAGGCTTCTTTTCTTAGAGAATTTTGAAGGCCTTATATGGGCATAAAGTAATGATTTAGATTTTAGTTGTTTCTTTTGGATTATTGGAGTTCTCCAGTTTACCAGTTCTTACTGAGAATTCTTTTGCATTTCCAAATCTGTCAGATTGCCCTAGTCTCTCTTCTTTGAAAGATGAAGACCTGACTCAAACATTACTTGAAAATTGTATTTGAAACCAGCAGCTATTTTTATTATTCTGATCCATTTTGGTGTTTCAATCAAAACCAGTTTGGGGGTTTTGAAGTCCTAGTAGGGATGATAAACATAGGAATAACTAAAATCACATTCTTCCCCCATTTTCAACCTGGGTGATGCAACTCTGTCTGAGTACAAGTTAACTATTATGCTCAGGGGCTGTCGAAAGTATTTGACTCCGGCCGGATAAAGGAAATTGGCAATAAACTTTCCTAGATAGAAATCAGAAGTTTGGTCCAAGGCATCAGAATTACCGGAGATGCTTGTTATAAATGCAGTTTCCAGGCTCCCACCCTAGACTTGGAATCAGAGTCCTTCCAAGATGATTTATGTGTCCAGGGAAAAAAGAGGCCCACCACCTTGAGGCTTTAGTGCGTTCAACCTTGCTTTTATATGTGGTAGCTTCTAGAGTTATTCTTAGTGCTTCTTAAGTACAGTATTTAGTTGAGTATAATAAGGCCTACCTCTATAAAAAGTCAAATAATAGTAGAAGGCAGCTTATCATTAATGCCAAATTCAGTACGTGCTGGGGGAAGGAGGGATCCCTGCAGGCTTGAATGAAGGAAAATTTCATGGAAAAAGACAGATCCAAAGTTTAAATGAGGCTCTGAACTCCTGTATTCTGCCATTTGAACAATCTGAGTCAAATCCAGTGGTCTCAACTCGACATTTCTTCTGTTTCTACATCCTTCAGAGTATCCAAGATGAAGGAGAATATTAAACAGAAACGAGAACAAAGAGAATGCATGAACAAAGTCAAAGCCAAGGTGGCCAACACATGGAAACAGGCTCTGCAGGAACAGTTCAATGAGTGGATTCTAGACCCCAAAGGAATGATTCCTATGATAGTGGTAAGGAAGAGGGTATCTCTGAAGGGTAGGTGGAATGGGTGATAAGAGGGTGATTGCTAGATACTGAGCAGAGTGCTAGAAGCCTACCTCTAAATTTTTGGTCCTGCTGATATAAGTCTAGCCCATGAAAGTCAATTTCTTCAATTTTCTCTTGAATATTAAAAAGAAAATTCTAGGTAGATTTCCAAAATATTGACTCTGGCTGAATTTCACAAACTCTTCATTACAGACAGACATAGCTTTCGTTTGTTTTTTTGTATGTGTGTGACTAATTACTTCTGTGGACTAAAAGACCATATCCTTTTTTGGGGGGGAGGCCACGCCACGCGGCTTGTGGGATTTTAGTTCCCTGACCAGGGATCAAACCCAGGCCCTCGGCAGTGAGAGCGCAGAGTCCTAACCACCAGACCGCCAAGGAATTCCCTAAAAGACCATGTCTTTAGCTCTGAAAAATAACTGTACTCTAAGAGTTATATATGTTCTCTTAGGTGTATATAGATGTGAGAATAATTATTGGTTAGATACAATACCAAGCATATTTCCAGTTGCTAAAAATAGACCAAGGAAGACAAGCCACAGACTGGAAGAAAAATTTTTTTTTTTTTTTTTTGTGGTACGCGGGCCTCTCACTGTTGTGGCCTCTCCCGTTGCGGAGCACAGGCTCCGGTCGCGCAGGCTCAGCGTCCATGGCTTACGGGCCCAGCCGCTCCACAGCATGTGGGATCTTCCCTGACCGGGGCACGAACCCGTGTCCCCTGCATCGGCAGGCGGACTCTCAACCACTGCGCCACCAGGGAAGCCCTGGAAGAAAATATTTGCAAAAGACATATCTGATAAAGGACAGTAATATACAAATAACTCTTAAAATCAACAATAGGAAAACAAATAACAGATTTTAGCATGGGCAAAAGACCAAAGATACACAGGTGACAAGTAAGCATATGAAAAGGTGTTCCACATATGTCATCAGGGAAATGCAAATTAGAACAGCAATGAGATACTACTACACACCTATCAGAATGGCCAAAATCCAGAACATTGACAACACCAAATGCTAGCAAAGACGTGCAGCAACAGAAACTCTTATTCATTGTTGGTAAAATACAAAAAGGTGTGGACACTTTGGAATACAGCTTGGCAGTCTCTTATAAAACTAAACATACTCTTACCATACAATCAAGCCATGGTAGATGGTCCTTTGTATTTACCCAAAGGAGTTGAAAATTTATGTCCACACGAAAGCCTACACTGGATGTTTACAGCATAATTAACAAAACTTGGAAGCAACCAAGATGTCCTTCAGTGGGTGAATAATAAATAAATGTGGTACATCCAGATAGTGGAATATTATTCTGTGCTAAAAAGAAATGAGCTATCAAGCCATGAAAAGACATGGAAGAAACTTAAATGAATATTACTAAGTGAAAGAAGAATCTGGAAAGGCTATATACTGTATGATTCTAACTCTATGACTTTCCAGAAAAGGTAAAATTATGGAGATGGTAAAAAGATCATTGGTTTCCAGGAGTGAGGAGGGGAAATAAGGATGAATAGGCAGAGCACAGAGGAGTTTTAGGGTGGTGAAGCAATTCTGTACAATACCATAATAATGGATACATGTCATCATATAATTTTCAAAACCCATAAAATGTATAACACTAATGTAAACTATGGACTTTGGGTTATGAGTTTCCAAGGTAGGTTCATTGATGGTAACAAATGTACCATTGTGATGGGGGATGTTGGTAGTGGAGAAAAGCTATGTATGTGGTGGGGGGGGGCAGGGAGTCTATGGAAACTCTCTGTATATTCTGGTCAATTTTGCTGTGAACCTAAAACTGCCCTGAAAAATAAAGTCTTATTTTTAAAAAATGGACCAAGGAACTTCCCTGGTGGCACAGTGGTTAAGGATCCGCCTGCCAATGCAGGGGACGTGGGTTCGAGCCCTGGTCCAGGAAGATCCCACATGCTGCGGAGCAACTAAGCCCATGCGCCACAGCTACTGAGCCTGCGAGCCACAACTGCTGAGCCCACGTGCCTACTGAAGCTCTTGCATCTAGAGCCCCTGCTCCGCAATGAGAAGCCTGCACACCACAACGAAGACCCAATGCAGCCAAAAATAAATAAATAAATTTTAAAAATTAAAATAAAAATAAAAAAATAAAAAATGGACCAAGAAGAGCTCCGAAATTTTGTTTTTAGTCATTGAAGAATGAGGAATTATAGAGGACTCTTTGGATTGCCAAGCTGGTTGCCAGAGTTGCCTTAGCTCCATCATGCCCAATGTCTGAGTGTTGTTAGAAATTTCCTTGGAGGGGGCAAATAGGATCTGCTCAGAATCCTAGTTCCCACACAAAAAGGTTGAAAATCAGTGAGGAAATATATGCAAAAGCATTTTATATACTTTGAAATCTGCTATAAACTAAATGTTAATTATTACTATTTCTGTCCCTGGGTTAGAAGAATTACCTAGGACTTAAATTAAAAGACTACAGATGGGGCTTCCCTGGTGGTGCAGTGGTTGAGAGTCCGCCTGCCGATGCAGGGGACACGGGTTCGTGCCCCAGTCCGGGAAGATCCCACATGCCGCGGAGCGGCTGGGCCCGTGAGCCATGGCGGCTGAGCCTGCGTGACCGGAGCCTGTGCTCCACAACGGGAGAGGCCACATCAGTGAGAGGCCCGCGTACCGCCAGGGGGGGGGGGGGCAGGGAGTCTATGGAAACTCTCTGTATATTCTGGTCAATTTTGCTGTGAACCTAAAACTGCCCTGAAAAATAAAGTCTTATTTTTAAAAAATGGACCAAGGAACTTCCCTGGTGGCACAGTGGTTAAGGATCCGCCTGCCAATGCAGGGGACGTGGGTTCGAGCCCTGGTCCAGGAAGATCCCACATGCTGCGGAGCAACTAAGCCCATGCGCCACAGCTACTGAGCCTGCGAGCCACAACTGCTGAGCCCACGTGCCTACTGAAGCTCTTGCATCTAGAGCCCCTGCTCCGCAATGAGAAGCCTGCACACCACAACGAAGACCCAATGCAGCCAAAAATAAATAAATAAATTTTAAAAATTAAAATAAAAATAAAAAAATAAAAAATGGACCAAGAAGAGCTCCGAAATTTTGTTTTTAGTCATTGAAGAATGAGGAATTATAGAGGACTCTTTGGATTGCCAAGCTGGTTGCCAGAGTTGCCTTAGCTCCATCATGCCCAATGTCTGAGTGTTGTTAGAAATTTCCTTGGAGGGGGCAAATAGGATCTGCTCAGAATCCTAGTTCCCACACAAAAAGGTTGAAAATCAGTGAGGAAATATATGCAAAAGCATTTTATATACTTTGAAATCTGCTATAAACTAAATGTTAATTATTACTATTTCTGTCCCTGGGTTAGAAGAATTACCTAGGACTTAAATTAAAAGACTACAGATGGGGCTTCCCTGGTGGTGCAGTGGTTGAGAGTCCGCCTGCCGATGCAGGGGACACGGGTTCGTGCCCCAGTCCGGGAAGATCCCACATGCCGCGGAGCGGCTGGGCCCGTGAGCCATGGCGGCTGAGCCTGCGTGACCGGAGCCTGTGCTCCACAACGGGAGAGGCCACATCAGTGAGAGGCCCGCGTACCGCCAAAAAAAAAAAAAAAAAAAAAAAATACAGATGGCTTTTAGTCTAAAATACTTAATATATGCTAATTGAAAAGTAGTATATGGTCTCCTTTCTTTGATTTGCAGATTCAGAATGTTCTTCATGAATTTTTTCAAAATCCAGATTTCCAGCTTGGTAAGCCTGCCTGTTACTGCAGTGTTTATATTTTTCTCTCTCCTTTTTTTTGAGGGTGGAGGGATGCTGAATAAAGACGAAGAGTCATGCAGTCAAGCTCTTTTGCTCTTTTCAGTTGGGGAATGTAGAAAAGCAGAGATGCAATCAGTGATTTTTAATTCTTTTAGTCGAGTGCCCCATTTTATTATAACTATTTTGTAATAACCCTTTATTATCCTATCAAATTCCTAGAAAATATTGCTTACATACACAGAATTTTAAAAGAAAGATATAATGTCATAACTGTGATATGAAGGAGAAATACAAGTAAAGACATAAGAAAATTAAATGTGCTGTATTTCAATATATAAATGCTTAGTTACAACTTCGCTAAAAGACATATGGAATAGTCAGACATTTGTACCTATTTATAATGAATATTTAGACATAAGAAAAGTAAAATTATATCCAATCAGTCATACTCTTTGTATTTGGCATTTTGAAATAAGAGCAAAATGAATGGATTTTTATATACATGTAGAATCCCCATGAACAGGAAAGCTACAAATGCAGACTAACACAGGTATGTTATATTGGAGTTCAGATACAATTTATGATATTACCTTCGATTATATAATTTTGTAAAACGGTGAACAACTCCTGGCAAAGTTCCAAAATGAAGCAAAGTACAATTCTCTTTCAAATATTCATAGCAGTTACGTTCTTGGAAAATTCAACAGCAAAAATATAGTCTGTGTTTTTATGTAAAACAGAATTAGATTCCAGACTCAAAATTATTCTAGGCAAATTCTTCACCTACTTGAATGTCTGGCAGGAGGGGGAAAGTCTTTATTGTGGAGGAATTGCAGGAGTTCTGCCCCTACCCCCACTCCCCATCATCAGAGCAACAAAAACTCATCTATGAATTTCCACCATGTTCACTGAGGGGAGAAGGAGACAGTACCATACCTATGGAGAACCACAGGTTTTGTTGATTTTGTTTTCAGAAAAATTTCTTTACAGGAGATTAAGCAAAAGAATCTGACTTGTTGAATAAAGAAGTAGAGTTTGGGTTCTGAGATTTACATAATTTGTATCCAATTGATTTTTTTAGTTGATTTTTTGACCACTTTATTACAATAAGGATAGATTGTCTGAAATCTGTTCTCACCTTTTTTTTTTAAGATTTTTTTTTTTGATGTGGACCATTTTTAAAGTCTTTATTGAATTTGTTACAATATTGCTTCTGCTTTATGTTTTGGTTTTTTGGCCGCGAGGCATGTGGGATCTTAGCTCCCTGACCAGGGATCGAACC
>NC_041227.1:93829951-93832969 GCF_002837175.3 Physeter macrocephalus | reverse complement strand
AGCCTGTGCCCCCCAACGGGGGAGGCCACCTCAGTGAGAGGCCCGCGTACCGCCAAAAAAAAAAAAAAAAAAAAAAAAATACAGATGGCTTTTAGTCTAAAATACTTAATATATGCTAATTGAAAAGTAGTATATGGTCTCCTTTCTTTGATTTGCAGATTCAGAATGTTCTTCATGAATTTTTTCAAAATCCAGATTTCCAGCTTGGTAAGCCTGCCTGTTACTGCAGTGTTTATATTTTTCTCTCTCCTTTTTTTTGAGGGTGGAGGGATGCTGAATAAAGACGAAGAGTCATGCAGTCAAGCTCTTTTGCTCTTTTCAGTTGGGGAATGTAGAAAAGCAGAGATGCAATCAGTGATTTTTAATTCTTTTAGTCGAGTGCCCCATTTTATTATAACTATTTTGTAATAACCCTTTATTATCCTATCAAATTCCTAGAAAATATTGCTTACATACACAGAATTTTAAAAGAAAGATATAATGTCATAACTGTGATATGAAGGAGAAATACAAGTAAAGACATAAGAAAATTAAATGTGCTGTATTTCAATATATAAATGCTTAGTTACAACTTCGCTAAAAGACATATGGAATAGTCAGACATTTGTACCTATTTATAATGAATATTTAGACATAAGAAAAGTAAAATTATATCCAATCAGTCATACTCTTTGTATTTGGCATTTTGAAATAAGAGCAAAATGAATGGATTTTTATATACATGTAGAATCCCCATGAACAGGAAAGCTACAAATGCAGACTAACACAGGTATGTTATATTGGAGTTCAGATACAATTTATGATATTACCTTCGATTATATAATTTTGTAAAACGGTGAACAACTCCTGGCAAAGTTCCAAAATGAAGCAAAGTACAATTCTCTTTCAAATATTCATAGCAGTTACGTTCTTGGAAAATTCAACAGCAAAAATATAGTCTGTGTTTTTATGTAAAACAGAATTAGATTCCAGACTCAAAATTATTCTAGGCAAATTCTTCACCTACTTGAATGTCTGGCAGGAGGGGGAAAGTCTTTATTGTGGAGGAATTGCAGGAGTTCTGCCCCTACCCCCACTCCCCATCATCAGAGCAACAAAAACTCATCTATGAATTTCCACCATGTTCACTGAGGGGAGAAGGAGACAGTACCATACCTATGGAGAACCACAGGTTTTGTTGATTTTGTTTTCAGAAAAATTTCTTTACAGGAGATTAAGCAAAAGAATCTGACTTGTTGAATAAAGAAGTAGAGTTTGGGTTCTGAGATTTACATAATTTGTATCCAATTGATTTTTTTAGTTGATTTTTTGACCACTTTATTACAATAAGGATAGATTGTCTGAAATCTGTTCTCACCTTTTTTTTTTAAGATTTTTTTTTTTGATGTGGACCATTTTTAAAGTCTTTATTGAATTTGTTACAATATTGCTTCTGCTTTATGTTTTGGTTTTTTGGCCGCGAGGCATGTGGGATCTTAGCTCCCCAACCAGGGATCAAACCCGCACCCCTTACATTGGAAGGTGAAGTCTTAACCACTGGACTGCCAGGGAAGTTCCTCACTTTTAAAAATAAAATATGCTTCCTATGTTCCCAATCACTGGTCCCCAAATATGATTTAGGCCTTGCTGATAACCTTTTCTCCTTCTACCTGTTCACAGCTTATCTAAAAACTATAATTCTTCACAGTACAACCTTAACTCCTCTTTCAGAAAATCTTTGCAATAACTTCTATTTTTCATTTAGTTTTTGTTGTCGGTGCAGAAAGAATGCATTAAGAGAGCTCTATTTGAGACTGTGATAAAATTAGAGAAATTCCAGACCACTTTGGTTGACAGTGATTGCTTCTCCTCTCACCTCCTATACCATATAGTATTTATTTTCTGTACCATTTATTCATTCAGTATTTATTGAGCACTCAGTTCCAGATACTGTGATGGGGTAGAGGATGCAAAGAGGACTAAGACATGTTTCCTGACCTTAAGTTGCTCAAAGTCCAGCTAAGGGAGAGACGCATACATTTAATAACAACGGTTACTGGTAGAAAACAGTCTGGCTTGCATAATCTCTGGAGCTTGGGGGAAAGTCTGGGATGGGGATAAGAGCATCTCATGTGTAAGCTTATACTAAAGTTTATACAGTCCTCTTATGACAATAACTGGTATCTCATAATAAATCATTAACAAAAATTAGGAGTTTGACTAAAGAATCTTTTTAAGGAGGCAAGGATATACAAAAGATCTTTTTTGATCCACCTCCTAGAGTAATGGAAATAACAACAAAAATAAACACATGGGACCTAATGAAACCTAAAAGCTTTTGCAAAGCAAGGGAAACTACAAACAAGATGAAAAGACAACCCTCAGAATGGGAGAAAATATTTGCCAACGAATCAACGGACAAAGGATTAATCTCCAAAATATATAAACAGCTAATGCAGCTCAATATTAAAAAAACCAACCCAATGCAAAATGGGCAGAAGATCTAAATAGACATCTTTCCAAGGAAGATACACAGACTGCCAACAAACACATGAAAGAATGCTCAACATCATTAATCATTAGATAAATGCAAATCAAAACTACAATGATGGGCTTCCCTGGTGGCACAGTGGTTGGGAATCTGCCTGCCAATGCAGGGGACACGGGTTCGAGCCCTGGTCTGGGAAGATCCCACATGCTGCGGAGCAACTAAGCCCGTGAGCCACAACTACTGAGCCTGCACGTCTGGAGCCTGTGCTCTGTAACAAGAGAGGCCCTGATAGTGAGAGGCCCGCGCACTGTGATGTAGAGTGGCCCCCGCTCACCGCAACTGGAGAAAGCCCTTGCACAGCAACGAAGACCCAACACAGCCAAAAATAAATAAATTTATTAAAAAAAAAAAAACTACAATGAGGTATCACCTCGCACCAGTTAGAATGGGCATCATCAGAAAATCTACAAACAACAAATGCTGGAGAGGGTGTGGAGATAAGGGAACCCTCTTGCACTGTTGGTGGGAATGTAAATTGATACAGCCAC
>NC_041227.1:93792087-93829741 GCF_002837175.3 Physeter macrocephalus | reverse complement strand
AATGGAATATCACTCAGCCATAAAAAGGAACAAAATTGGGTCACTTGTAGAGACGTGGATGGATCTAGAGACTGTCATACAGAGTGAAGTAAGTCAGAAAGAGAAAAACAAATATTGTATATTAACACATATATGTGGAACCTAGAAAAATGGTACAGATGAACCAATTTCCAGGGCAGAAATTGTGACACAGATGTAGAGAACAAATGTATGGACACCAAGGGGGGAAGGGGCGGGGGTTCGGGTGGTGGTGTGATGAACTGGGAGATTGGGATTGACATGTATACACTAATATGTATAAAATGAATAAGTAATAAGAACCTGCTGTATAAAAAAAATAAATAAAATTCAAAAATTAAAAAAAAAAAAATCTTTTTATGTACCAGCCCATAATAGGCAGGAAGAGTTACTCTTAGAAGTAGGAGAGGAAACCAGTGTATTAATTCTTTTATCATGAGCTTTCATACAATTTATGTGTCCTAGTAAGGTCAATAAGGATCATCTAATTGTCATATCAAATGGAGGTTTAAAAAAGTCTTTATTTCAACTTTTGCTGTTTATATTTTTATATTATTTGAATCTTTTACCAAAAGAATATATTCGTATATTATTTATTTAATTTTTAAAATATTAAAGACAAAATTAAGTATTTAAGAGGAAAGTTTGTGGAAGTGTTGTGTTTTAGGACCTTCTAGCATAAATGCTAGCATAAACCAACACAGATATTTTTGCAGTCTTTTATACTATTGATGTGCCTATTTATTTCTGCTTTATCTTGACATGGTCATTAAAAATGTAGGCATGTTCTTTTTAGTGTTTGAGTTGCTTAGTTAAATAGAAGCCAGGAAAAATAATAATTTTGTAGTATTTGGAATGTTACCCAACTATATATCATTTACTCTATTATAAATATTGATGGACATTAAGAATTTTATGTTCTTTTGGAGTACTATAATATGAATATAAAATATGAATGTATCACAGCCAAACTAACTATCAAATAACCTTTGTTCCATAATTAAAAGCATGCTGCCAACAATTGGATATTGCTGACTCAATGGAACCAAGACTGAACAAAATGGAATTTATAGAAGTAAGTTACATTATTCATTATTTGAATCAAATTACTTTGCCAGTTTCAGTTGTCTTTTGGTGGATGTCACACATACATTAACTTAAATGAAAGCATAAAAACTTATTTTATCGATTCTAAGATGTACACTTTAAAATATTTTAACCCCTCTGAAGTTAGGTTACATCTTATAATCAAAGGCATGTTGCAACTTCTTTCAGTCAGTGGTAATCATGATGTGTGTGAAAAACTTCCACTGACACCTTCGGGTAGGGCCAAGAAAAACCAGCTTCTTATACTCAGTGAAATCTGGTTCTACAAATAATAATGAGGTTTCAAACTTACAAAGCATTTCCTATGGGCCAGGTGCTGTCCAAAGCTATCCATATATTAACTCAGGTAATCTCAGCAATCCTTATTCCTACTTTTATAGATGAAGACACTAAGGTACAGAAAAGGTAAGTAACTTGTACAAGGTCTCACCATTAGTGGAGCTAGGGAAATTTGTATTCAGGCAGTTTGGCTTAGAAGTCTACATAAAGTTACACCTGAGAAAGTTTGATTCTACTGTAGTGGAATAAGCAAAAGAAGCAATTTAATAGTACCAGGGTCCGAAGTCTTCTATAGCCTGCTTTTATATTTTTTTCATGTCTCTCCTCTAATTCCCCTTGTTTTTCTCTGAGTCCCAGAGCCAAGGTAACTTTCTCCTCCTCTCTTATACCCTGGCTCCATGGAAGGTGATGACTGTGCACTATATACAATTTCAAGGTTCTGTATGAAGGATTTCTGGAATCCTTGAAATGATTATCATAGAGATAAGTATTTGTCAATCCTGTCTCAATTATGTTCTGTTTTCTTATATTCTGTATTTGTCTATTTGGCATCCATTAGTCACAGGGCCAAACTAATGGCCAAAGTTGTTTATATGTCCTCTGTGGTCCAGAGCACATACTCTGAACCACCTCCTTATTTAAATCTCACTCACCAAACCAATATTTCCCCTGCACTAAATCAACCCAGGGCCAGATACCAGATAACTAGGGACTGCCCCTGTACCCCAAGGCCTGCTGAGATTATTCAAACTAGCCAATCCTAAACTGTTTACTCTGCCCTGCCTTGCCTTTCCTGAGGAAACCCCAATAACGGCTCTGGCCTAGGCTTTCCACTTACTCCTGCTTTTGCCTCCAGACCCAAACCTGGTGCTCCCTCTGTGGCTTTGCATGGCATGATATGCTCCCTTCTCTTGGAAACTGTAAATAATAAAAAAAATCTTCTATCAATGACATTAGCTTCCCCATGCCAACACTCAGCCATCTCCATAAATTATTGGATTGGCCAAAAAGTTCTTTCGAGTTTTTCCATAACCCAAATGAACTTTTTGGCCAACCCAATAAAATCTTGTGAGTGCAAATGAGAAAAGTTACTCAAAGAAAAATATGCAAAAGAATAAACTATAGTATTAAAATGGTTTAGAAGAAGTCAAGGCTTTATCACTTTAATGTAGTAATAAATGTAACTTAAATTTCTTTGCAAGACACTGATTCTAGATGCTACTTGACTTTTTGTCTTATACTAGTTTCCCTAAAATGGGGCAATTTAGAAAATTTTCTTATTTTTTAAAATATAAAAGTAATACTATATGAATTTTATGATATGTGAATTATATCTCAGTAAGAAAGTAATATTCAGTTTAGAAAATTAAAAATAAAAAGTATAAAGAAGAAAAAAAATTTAATCCATAATTCATTTTAATGGAAACATTATAATTATTGTCATTTATTTAATCATTTATTTATTGTTGGACATTTCTCATTATTCACTATAAATATGATAGGATTAATATCTGCATATAAACTTTCGTTTACAGCTTGATATGGACTGAATTATGCCCCCTGCAAATTCACATGTTGAATTCCTAACCTTCGCAATGTGATTTTTTTTTTAGGAGATAGGGCTAACAGAGGTAATTAAGGTTAAATGAAGTCATAAAGGTGGAGTTTGAATCTGATAGGATTGATGACCTTATAAGAAGAGAAAGAGAGAGACCTCTCTCTCTTTCTACATGCATGCACTAAGGAAAGGCCATGTGAAGACATAGCAAGAAGGCAGCCATTTGAAACCCAAGAAGAGAGCCTTCACCAGCCGCCAACCCTGTTGGCACCTTGATTTTGGACTTATCAGCCTGCAGAGCTGTGAGTAAATAAATTTCTGCTGTTTAAGCCACCCAGTCTATGGTATTTTGTCATGGCAGCCCAAGCTAAGACACAGTAATTTCCTTAGAATAGATTCCCAGAAAGAATTACTAGGTCAAAGAATAAACATTGGAAGGATTGGGGTATCTGTTGTCAAACTGTGCTTTTTGATTATACTGATTTGTTCTCCCATTAGCAATATGTGAGAGCTTTCAAAGCACCATATTCTCACCAATAGTGGGCATTATTGCGTATAAGAAACCTCTGCAATTTAATGGCATTTTGTTTTTTAACTTTTATCCTTTTGATTACTAATGAGGTTAAACATTTTTCTGTGCAATTAAAATTTTTTTCTTCGGTGAATTATCTGTTCACATCCTTTGCCCATCTTACCTATTGATGTTTATTTTTTCTTATGGAATTGTAAATGCTCTTTATGTACTAAAGACATTACCATTTATGACTGTAAATTGCATATATTTTTCAAGTTTTTCCAATTGTTTAAAAATTTTTAATGTGTTTTCTAACTTCTAAAAATTTTTTTTATGTAAATAAATCTATTGATTTTTTGAGGTCTTTTCCATTGCTCCTGTGCTTAGAGGTTTCGCTCCTTCCCATGATCAGCTAAATATTCACCCATTTTTTCTAGCTCTTTTTGCTCTGTAAAATTAATTTGAAAATTATTTTGATAAATAATGAAGTGAGAATCTGACTTCATTTTCCCATAAAATGACTAGCCAAACATACCTATCACTCTACTTATTACATAAACCTTTCTTTTACAAGTAGCTGATTTTCCAAATGAAATTTCTTCTACATCATTACTTTTCTTTCCAATGGAAAAAAGTAGAGTATTTTACAAAATTTGAATGACTGAAATTTTTTAGTGCCCATGTAAATGCAGTTTTGCCAGAAAGAAGAGGATTCTCTGTGACCAACATGGACCGTTTTCCTGTTGGTATCAGATAAATAAAAATCAGATGGATGGAAAAGAGGCTTTCTTTTTACTTTAACAAATTCAGTTGCAAAAACAGATCACAATTTTCAGTAAAAATATTTTCAATTTTTCCCATATAAATTAGAAGTGGTGAGAAAATTTTAGTTCCATGTGGTCTCTTGTTACCTTGCCTGCTATTGACAAAGCTGTCACCCTTTCATTGTCTTTTCATATTTCTTGGGAAAGCCAATTTAATTTGCCAGACTGAAATGAAAAGATAAATCATGGTACGACTTCTTATCCTTGTTTGACTGAGAATAAATTTATTCCAGAGACCCTGTTTTAACCGTAAATTGCTGAAATAACATCATCAAAGTAAATTTTTTTAATTAAGAGAACTATTTTTAGAGTAATATAAAAATGAACTACAAGTTCTTCCCAATTGCAGAGAGAGAAGTCTTCTCTAGCAATGTCATGTTAAAATATAACTTCTCCCATTCTTCTACGTGATTGGAGACCTCTTTTTAAAAAATCCAAACCATTGTTATTTCCCCAATTCTAAGATGAACAGTTTTCTTTTTGCACTTCTGAAAGCAAGATGCATCTTACAGGTGATGGATATGTCTGTGATCTTGGTGATGATGATTTCACGGGTATATACTTATTCCCAAACTCATTGAATTGTATACATTAAATATGTACAGCGTTTTACATGTTAATCATACCTCAATAAAGTGATTTTTTTAAAAGATGCATCTTACATTCAATGTGTACATTAGTGAAATAATATTTTTTTCTCTCTTCTCCAACCCCTAAAATCTGTTTTTTTTTTTTTTTCCCAAAATCTGTTCTTAAATCAATAGTCTTTTATGATTGGTGATTTTCGATAATTGAAAAAAATGCTATATGCACTTTATAAGCAAATCACCTAATATAAGATGACAAGAAAGATGAAATTAAGAGAATTTTTAAAGGAATATCAAATTAATGAAAACAAGTAATCAAATAAAACTGAGCAAATTTCAAGATTAAAAATCATTTCATGGAACCAAGACTTTTTTATATTTGCAAATGTTAAAATTTTATATTTGTAAAATTTAAAGTTAATAAAGACAGTTGGATACTCTTAAGCTTTATGGGTTTCAGAACATTTTAATAGAATATATAAAAGAAACATATATTACAACGATAAAGATAAATGAATAAAAATTCACAATAGGGGCTTCCCTGGTGGCGCAGTGGTTGAGAGTCCGCCTGCCAATGCAGGGGACACGGGTTCGTGCCCCGGTCCGGGAAGATCCCACGTGCTGCGGAGTGGCTGGGCCGGTGAGCCATGGCCGCTGAGCCTGCGCATCCGGAGCCTGTGCTCTGCAATGGGAGAGGCCACAACAGTGAGAGGCCCGCGTACCGCAAAAAAAAAATAAAATAAATAAAAATTCACAATAATTGTGGAGATATTAAAACTTTTTTTGGAAATACCTTTATTGAGATAATACATATACTATATTTATTTCCTATGGCTGCTATAAAAAATTATTACAAATTTGGTGGCTTAAAAAAAGCAAAAATTTGTTCTCTCACAGCTCTGGAGGCCAGAAACCCAAAATCATTATCACTGAGCCAAAATTAAGGTGTCAGCAGGGCTGCACTCACTCTGGAGGGTCTAATGGAGAATTTCCTCTTCCAGCTTATGGTAGCTCCTTGCATTTCTTGACTTGTGGCTACATCACCAGTCTCTGCCTCTGTGGTCACATTGCCTTTTCCTCTTTTTCTGAAAAATCTCACTCTTATAAGGATACATGTGATTGCATTTAGAGGCCATCCAAATAATCCAGGATAATCTCCTCATCCCAAATAACTTAATCAGGACCACAAAGACTTTTTTCCCATATAAGGTAATATTTACAGGTTCCAGGGATTGGGACCTGATTTCTTTAAGGGCTATTATTTAGCCTCCTGCACATACCTTATAATTCACTTATTTAAAGTATATAATTTAATGGTTTTTCGTATTTTTACAGAGTTGTAACCATTAAAACAATCCATTTTAGAACATCTTCATCACCCCAAAAAGAAACCCTATACCCATTAAGCTAGTCATTTTCCATTTCCCTCTAAACCTCCAGCCCTAGGCAACCACTGATCTCTTTTCTGTCTCTTACAGCTTTGCCTATTCTGGAAATTTCATATGAATGGATTCATGTGATGTGTGGTGTTTTGTTACTGGTTTCTTTCACTAAGCATAATATTGTCAAGTTGTAACATGTTTCAATACTTCATTTCCTTTCATTGCTGAATAATATTCCTTTATATGGACATACCACATTTTATTTATCCATCCATCAGTTGAGCTGTTTTTACTTTTTGATTATGGTATAATAAATAACACTGCTACAAACATTTGTGTATATGTTTTTGTGTGAACATGTGTCTCAGTTCTCTTAGGTATACTGTATACCTAGGAGTGGAATTGCTGGTTCATATGATAACTATATGTTTACCCTTTTAAGGAACTGCCAGACTGCTTTCCACAGTGGCTGTACCATTTTACATTCCCACAGTGAATGAGGGTTCTAGTTGCTCCACATCCTTGTCAACACTGGTTACTCTCTGTTTTTTGGTTTTGTTTCATTGTTTTGTTTTTTTAATTAAAGCCATCCTTGTGGGCATGAAATGGTAGCTCACTGCGGTTTTGAAATGGATTTCTCTGATGGCTAAAATGATACTGAGCATCTTTTCATGTGCTTATGGGCCACTTGCATATCTTTTTGGAGAAATGTCTACTTACATCCTTTGACCATTTTTTAATTGGGTTATTTGTCTTTTTATTATTGGGTTATAAGAGTTCTTTATTCTAGATATAATCCCTGGTCAAATCTATATTCACAAATATTTTCTCCTATTCTGTGGGTTATTTTTCACTTTCTCGATGATGTCCTTCAAAGCAGAGAAGTTTTTTTTGTTGTTGTTGTTGTTTTTAACTCGGCTTGCAGGATACTAGTTCCCTGACCAGGGATCAAACCCGCCCCCTTGGCAGTGAAAGGGCAGAGTCCTCACCACTGGATGGCCAGGGAATTCCCAAAAGTGTTAGTTTTGATGAAGTCCAATTTGTCAGTTTGTTGTTGTTGTTGTTGTTGCTTTTGCTTTTCGTGTCATATCTAAGAAACTATTGCCTAATTCAAGGTCATAAAGATAGGCTCCTAAGTTTTAGAGTTTTAACTCTTACATATATGTCTATTTAAATATCTGATCCTTTGAGTTCATTTTTGTATGTGGCATGAAGTAGCAAAACTTTTTTTAAAGTATTTGATAAGTCAAAAGGCAAAAAATAAATAAGGATATAAAGAACCTATTATTTTATCAATAAGACATTATATAAGTACATATAGAACTTCAATTCCTACAGTGACCCTGATCCAGTTTTCATGGAATATTGATCAAAATTTATCATAAATAGACCACCAAGAAAACTTTATAAGTTTCAAAAACTAGAAATGTGACATGTTATATTCTCTTATCGTTATGTAATAAAACTGGAAAATAAACAAATTTTAAAATTATGTAAGCCCAATTATTTGAAAATTTAAAAATACTCTATTTAGTAATTCTTAGGTCAAAATCTTACATCTGACTTTATGCAATGCTACTAAGTGTTTACTCAGATGAGAAATTGTAATCTTTTTAAACATTTTTTAAAATTTTTATGGCTGCGTCGGGTCTTAGTTGTGGCATGTGGGATCTTCAGTGAAGCATGCGGGATCTTTCGTTGCGGCAGGCAGGCTCTTCGTTGCGGTGTGCAGTCTTCTCTCTAGTTGTGGCATGAGGGTCTTCTCTTCTCTAGTTGTGGTGCATGGACACCAGAGCGCATGGGCTGTGTAGTTTGTGGCACGTGGGCTCTCTAGTTGAGCCGCACGAGTTCAGTAGTTGTGGCGTGCAGGCTTAGTTGCCCTGCAGCATGTGGGATCTTAGTTCCCCGACCAGGGATCAAACCCACATCCCCTGCATTGGAAGGTGGATTATTTACCACTGGACCACCAGGGAAGTCCCCCCAAATTGTAGTCTTTAAAAAATGCAGTGGGGTGAAGAATTTTTAAAACACAGATAAATATAAAAATAGAATAACAATGTATATATTCCCATAACCTAGAATTAATTCTTGTTAACACCATGGAATATTTTTCTAAGGAAAAATTATTTGGCTTTGTAAAAATTATCATGACCAAAAAAAGAATTCAAACAACTCATAAAAGCACAAAGATGGGGATTTTAAAATTATCATAAATTTCTTACCCAGAAATAACCATTGTTACCCTTAGGTGAACATCATTTAAAACAGCTTTATATTTTATGTCTCAGTAGATAGAGGGATATATAGCAATGTAGATGATCATAAATTCTGTTAAAATTTTTAATTACTTTAAATAAAAAATTTTAATTGTACTTGATTCCAACAGAAGAAAGAGAAACTGAAGTAAAAGTAAGGGAATTATTGAAATTGAACATATCTTCACAAAAATTATTCTCAAATCATTCCAAGAAAAGACAATATGATAAAAATCAGAAAAGCTTGCAGTCATTTTTTTTAAATCACATATTTCAATTGTAGAAATAACAGTTGACACCCCACTATAAAAGATGAAGGTGTTTAATATTTCCTCATGTGTTCCTATCTTTTTTCTTGTTATGTCTCCCAAGTTTAGTTATTTTATAATTTTTATTTTATCCAGATTTATATCATTTACCTTCTCTTCTGTAACTATAGTTCCCATAATTGATTAATCTTAGTCTAATATTTAACCGGGTTTGAGGTTCACTTCCTGTTCTTTTACAGTGGCTTTGCTATTCCGGAGTTACTTATTTTGATTCATCTCTTAATTAGCTAAATTTATTGTGAAGTTTTTTCAGGAATGTCTCAAGGGTGCTATATTTTCTGACTTCTTTTATGTTGAAAATGCCTGCATATTGCCTCTAAAGCTATATGTTGGATGGGTATACTGTATTTGGGTCACATTTTCTTTTCACCTCAAAACATTATGGACATTGCTCAATTATTTTCTGGTATTGAATGTTGTGAACTCTGTCAGTTTTACTTTTCTCCCTTCATTCGTTTTAATTAATTCAACAAATATGTACATATACCTAATACATATATACATACACACATATCATATATGAATACACATATGTATATATCATATATGAATACATATATGATATATCCATATATGAATACATATATGGATATATCCATATATGATATTTATCTATTTGTGTGCATATGTATATATATAAGTAAACCCATACAATTAAAGGAGAAAGTGGGTAAGGGTGATATATATACATACTTAATACAAACTCATTAGCATTCTACATAATAACTTTGTAGATGTATATATCTATATATATGTATGTGTGTATATATATATGTGTATATAAATAAATTTTTGTTTTAATGAGTGGTTTGGGCTATTAATAATTGTTTTTCTGACATTTCCCAACTTCTCTTCCTGAAATGCAAACAGCATATCTTCAGGTACTTTCATTAGAGCGAAGAGCTGTTATGTCAACAGAAACCAAGAAAGTATTTCTTGTATAGAAATATTTATTGAAAATGTTTAATGATCTGATCAATAAATAATTGAGACATGACATCTGACATAGAAGTAGTGTTGAGAACACTTGGACTTTTTAAAATTTATTTTTTATGAGGTAACATTGGTTTATACGGTTCACGTGTACAACACAGATGGAATACTTTTTTTTTTTTTTTTGCGGTACGCGGGCCTCTCACTGTTGTGGCCTCTCCCATTGCGGAGCACAGGCTCTGGACGCGCAGGCTCAGCGGCCATGGCTCATGGGCCCAGCCGCTCCGCGGCATGTGGCATCTTCCCGGACCGAGGCACGAACCCGTGTCCCCTGCATCGGCAGGCAGACTCTCAACCACTGCGCCACCAGGGAAGCCCGGAATACTTGCTTTTAAAGAGATGTGCTTTAAGGTTATTTTGTCAGCACTCCCCGAAACTGGAAGAAAATAAAATTATAAATGTTGGGTTTAAAGTCACGCTATTACACACAGGTGCCACCCAGTGGAGATACTATGCCATGCAGTTGCCCTCTAATTGTTTTAATGAGCAGTGTAATTAGCATTCAGGTTGGAGCATGTTTGGAGAAAGTGGAGTCACTGAGTAATAATCAATATAGAGGAAAAGACAAATGGAGAGATTGAATGGTCACAGATACTTCCACATGCACATCATTTTCCTAGCATGTCTGTTTTTTGGTGTTTAAATGAATAGATGATGATCTTTTTGTTGACTTTTACCTCTCTCTCTTTTCATCTGTTTTATTCCAGTAAATGAAGATCTAGAGTAACTATTTTAGAATATTTACTTCTAGTCTCTTAGTTATTAAGTATATACTGTTTATTCTCTGTGCTAGGAAAGATGTCAAAATTAGAGTTGTACTTCTTACCCTTAAGGACCAAATAATGCATTACTGCATTTTTGTATGGGAGTGTGCCTATGGCTATATGCAGTGTGCCTATGGCTATATGCATTTATGTCCGTGTGTGTGTGTGTGTGTGTGTGTGTGTGTGTGTAGATGCATGCATACGTACACTGGATAAAACCAGAGTAGGATACAGGGAATGGAAGGATCAAAATATAAGCAAATTAAGGACAGACACCACAAAAAGACAATTAGAAAGCAATGAACAGGTGTAAAACATTATGAATTATATTATTATATTATTATATTGCTGAGGGATGCATAGTAAAAGAAAATGAGACTTCAGTGGACCAGGTTTGATGTAGGAAACTCATCTGGTGTTCATGAGTTTTAAATTTCTTCCACTTGGCATGTATCTCCACCTTGTATCTCCTTACTTTATGCTTAATGTTCTTAAACATTAAGAACAATGCTTTAAACATTTATATATGGACAGGAACAATTTTAAATGTAAAATGTGCTAGTTTATTTAGATTGTTTTGATTATAAGCTAAATATTTAGACACATAAGAAATATGTTTTGGGAGAGTGTCAGGCTTGTTTTAAATTCTCAGAACACTCTGGTTCCCAAAAGACAACTCCTTCTAGGAGACAAAACTTACCATTTGTATCATTTTAATGCTGGGGCTGAGTTGTTCAAGTAGATATTGTGTTCTCTATACAAGTTTGAAAAGGAACAGAAGTCTTAACCCTTAGATTTCAGTGGGCTCCCATTAGCAAAACTAATTGCATTGTCTTGTGTTCAGGCTAGGAGTAAGCAGGTGCTGATAGGCAACTCCTTCCTGAAGTTCCCAGATTTCAATCTTACAAAAGATCTACCCTTTCATTTCCCTATCTGAGTGGTTAATTTGTTTATCAACAGAAGAAAAAAAACCATTTCAAGTCTATTTGCTTTATCTGAACATCACTAATGTGTTTATAGAAAATGTAGTTAACTTTTTAGGTAGGAGCGTTCTTTTTTAATTTCCTGGACTTTTTGAACTCCATGAATTCCCTTTGTTTTGGTGAAGAATTTCCTAATAATCTGTTTCAAGAGAAGTCTGAGAGATAAGTATGTCTAAATTTTTCTTGGTACATTTTAAGGCAAATTACCTTGAGTTGTCAAAAAGTGCCCATAATTTTTTTTGATAATAGTCCCACAAATGGCTGTATGCCCCTCTCCAAAAAAAGTTTCTGTAGGTTGATTGGTTGTTTGGAACTTGAAACCCATTTTCCAAATAGAAGTAATATTTTATATAGTGGCCAGGGTCCTTGTTTTCAAAGTTCCTGAAATGGAGTTCTTAATAATCATTAAGTAACTATTTCTGTGGGGGAAAGTGCTACCTGAAGAAGAGGGCATCACCATGCACTACCAGGGAAAGGAACTTCCTTATTTCTAATCCATTGGTGATGACTATATACAAGACCTTTAGTATGACAAGGTTCATGGAGTAAAGGGTAAGGATGGCCTCAGGTAGAAGAGAGCCTCCGAAGACCCCACAGTGAGGAGCTGAAGGAGGCTGTCCTCTTATCAATGCAGATCATCCTTTCCCACCTCTGGGGGTCCAGAGATTGACACACTTCTATTTCTACTGATACTAGCAATCGGCCCTTGACTGATGGATGTTCTTTCCCTGATGCAGTTTCACAGTTAGTCCCCTAAACCAGGGGTCCCCAACCCCCAGGCCGCACAGCAGGAGGTGAGCGGCTGGCGAGCCAGCGAAGCTTCATCGCCCCTCCACATCGCTTGTATTACCACCTGAACCAGCCTCCCCCCAACCCCCCGCCATGTAAATATTGTCTTCCACAAAACCGGTCCCTGGTGCCAAAAAGGTTGGGGACCGCTGCAACTGTTGCCTCAAAGTAATTCAAAGTATAGATTTCTCAGACAAGAGTGAATCCTTTTAAAGAACTATTCCCGAGGGGTATGTGGCCTACTTATCAGTTCTGCTCACTCTAGGCACCAGCATCTTGACTCAGATTGTCATTTGTGTTCACCATTCCCAGTTATTTGTAACAAACGTTTAGGTGTTCTTTATCTTGTAATTATCTAAATACAACAGAAGGATCAAGAATGGGTCACTGCATACCACAGAATAATAACTCTCTATATAGTTTGCTTTATGTTTGTCCCAGTGGATTGGAGATGAAAAGATGCCACAGACACAACAGCTGCAAAGTTTCATTTACAGATACTTACAGAGAAAGTTTGTTATATAAAGCAGGATACAACACAGCATGCTTCCAGAGGATCCCTAGAGTTCCCCACAGGGATTAGACTATTGGCATGAATCAGAGTAGAGGGTTTCAAACCATCCTGGTTTGCCTGGGACTGAGGGGTTTCTCAGTATATGGGACTTTCAGTGCTTAACCAGGAAAGTTCCAGGCAAAGTGAAGCAGTTGGTCACCCTAGTTGAGGAGTTTACTTTGCTTTTCTTTGTCCTTATCTCCCACCTGATCATTGTGGAAACTCTGGCCACGTATCTACCTGCTCACCAAGGACAAGTGAAAACAACCCAACACCTTCCTGTTTACTGTGGAACTGGCTAAGGTTGAGGGTCAGTTTCCCAGCAGCATCCTTCAGTAGACATAGGCTTCAAGCAATCTGAGGTCTACACCTGAATTATAAAATGGGCTTAAGAATAATTATATACAAAACTGCAGTTTACTATACAGTGGGATTCAGATGTTAAGTTTTGATTCTGCCACAGTGAGGAACAAGTATATCCCTTGGCCAGGTGTAAATAAGGGCCAGGCCTCTGCCTAGACTCTCTTTTTTGGGATTCTTTGTTCTTGCTCCAAAGTGGTCTGCTTTGAGATGGTCACTTCCTTATGCTCAGTTGTTTTATATCAATCAGACAGTCTGACGCCTTCAAACTGACACAGCTCAAAGTTTAAACCTTAGATAGAGAGGCTTCATCAGCTGTACCCAAAGATTGTACTTTAACATATTCTACTAAGTCCAGGCTGTGCATTTTCCTTGAGATGGTCTGCATCTGCGTGGCTTTCTATTCTCTCTAGTTCAACTGTATTTTGTAATTTTTGTTTGTTTTGTTTTGCTCATTTTGTTTTCCATGTGTGCTTTGAGCTATGGCAGAGAAGGACAGAAGATGGAAGAATGATGGCTTTGGGAGAGGTAGAGGCAGCAATATGTTGTGAAACTACCTGAGGAAACCTTAGGAGGAAACAAGGGAATTTTAAGCCAGGGAAATGGGAGAGCCTATGGCAAACTAGCCTCCAAGTTGGTGTGTGTCTTCCCAGCTGGTCTTCAACTGTAAGAAACACACAAATCAAGGAACTGTCTGATCAGCAATTCCTTATTGTTTGTATTAGTTTGCTAGGGCTGCCATAACAAAGTACCATAGACTGGGTGACTTAAACATCAGAAATTTAATTTCTCAGTTCTGGAAGCTAGAAGTCCAAGACAAGAAATTGGCAGGGTTGGTTTCTTCTGAGGGTCTCTCTCTCCTTGGCTTGTAGATGGCCATCTTCTCCTTGTACCTTCACGTGGTCTTCCCCTCTGTACATGCCTGTGTACAAATTTCCTCTTTTTAAAAAAAATTTTTTTTGGCTGCACCGTGCGGCATGCAGGATCTTAGTTCCCCGACCAGGGATCGAAACTGTGCCCCCAGCAGTGGAAGCATGGAGTCTTAAACAGTGGACTTCCTGCCAGGGAAGTCCCAAAATTTCCTCTTTTTTTAAGGGTACTAGTCAGATGAGGGCCCACCCTAGTCACCTCATTTTAATTTAATTACCTCTTTAAAGACCCTATCTCAACATACAGTCACATTCTGAGGTACTGGGGGTTAGGCCTTCAACATATGAATTTTGGGGGCACACCACACAACCCATAACATTGCCTAAGCCACCTTTCACCAGTATGGGTTAGACTGTGTGTTTCAGTCTGTCACTTTTAGTATTATTGGATATTAAATGAGGCCTTTGTTCAATTCATTTGTTAAGCAAAGTTTTTAAAGATCAGAACATTTTTCTGCTTTGTTGAATATATAATTAGCATTAATTGTTTTTAAAAGTTCCCTGTCTGAGACTGGAAAGCTAATTTTCTGCCCAAATGCTGTATGAACATATCACTTCTTCAATGATAGATAGCAAATATAATATGCGTATTTCAATATTCTATAGTTCTTGCTTGCAGACATTTCTGAAAACGTTATTTACTACCAAGGCTTCCAAACACAATTTGGAAGTTAATACCTAACATAGATAGTTTCCAAACATAGTTTTCTTCCTACTGCTCTCAGATCACCCACTTCGTCAATCTTCCAGTATGTCTATAATTAAATAAGTGTGAATCCCAAGGCTGTAGAATCTAACAGTAGCTACCAACCTGTTAAGTGTGACATTTACTGCATTCGCAACATTTTGATTTTCCTGTCAGAAAGGAAAATCCTAGAATTCATTACTTTGGGATCCAGCACACACAGACAACTTGATTAAGTACAGTTCAAATGTTTAACAGCTCACAAAGTGATTAAACTGAAGGATATTAGTAGCTAATCATATTCTTAAATTCATCTAAGCAATTATTTCAGGACTTATGGATATTAATTGACTCATTCCTTGGGAGGATGTGAAAACACAAAAGCTACCATATGTTTTCATTTTTTCTGTTTGTACAAGAGATCTTGGCAAACTGCTATAATTGTTCTATTTGGAATTTGATTTGTAGTTCAGTTGGCATCTGGTTGTCTTTCATGTCATATAGCCCATGCTTACAGAACATGCTCACTCAGAAAAGCCATAGGCTATAAATCTAGAATGTTAAAGTGTCTCTTGGAGAAACAGTTAAACTAATTCTTGATTTAATAGCATTTCCACAGCCAGAAAATTCATATGGCTTTGAGGTCAATTCCCAAAAGCTTAATACAAAACAAGATGAATCTTTTCATGAATCAGTAATTTGTATTTCAGCATTAGAGCACTGAGCCACAATATTGCCAGAAAATGTCAATTATTCGGTAATTCTACCTTATCAGTAATTTAGAAGAGTACCTGCTATTGAGGCAAAAAGTCATTAAGGATTGAACAATAGGATCTTAGAATACTGGTATAATTAGGACCAGTTGCCTTAGACCATCTAATTCAAACTTAAGTGAGTTTGAGCATAAGAATCACCCAGAGGGCTTCTAAAAACAAATTCTAGGTCTCCAGAGTTTCTGATTCAGTAGGTTTGGAGTAGGGTCCCCAAATTTGCATTTCTAACAAGGTCTCAAGGGACCACACTTTTTTTTTTTTGCTTTGTGCGGGCCTCTCCCTGTTGTGGCCTCTCCCGTTGCGGAGCACAGCCTCCGGACGCGCAGGCTCAGCGGCCACGGCTCACGGGCCCAGCTGCTCTGCGGCATGTGGGATCTTCCCGGACCCTGCATCGGCAAGCGGACTCTCAACCGCTGCGCCACCAGGGAAGCCCGGACCACACTTTGAGAACCACTGAGCTCATTGAGTTTTTCCTTCTAAAATACGTATGTCAGCTGAGAGGACTATTATAAAGAAAACCTTCTTGATCAATTTCTTACCTAGCTCAAAAGGAGACAAGAGCGATGGCTGCAGAGAACTTATTGCATGAAATACCTATACTTTGTACATATACAGGGTCCTCTCCATGACCCAGTGAGATAGTGACTGTGGTAGCTATTAGGGAACAAATTAAGGAACTGGGAAGTCCAGCGACTCATCCAAGGTTACTCAGCCAGTAAATATGGAAACTGGGATTTGACCCCAGACAAAATGTGAGGTCTTAACCAGTATACTATTCTGCTTCCCAAGTAACAGAAAAGAACTTAATTGTGCTCAGTAATCCATCAAGAATAATGACAATTAGGTGGTTTAGGCAGTTAAGGAAATGAAATATTTAGAAAAGCTCCTTTGCTCTGCTTTAAATTTTCCTCTTTTGATCTCTAAGCCAGTTGAATGATGGTTTATGATTCATTAGCATGGATTCAAGCCTAATCTATCTCTTACATAATACATCCTAAATTTGCCTATATGATATTAATGAGGAAGTGAAATATCGACTATAACCTTCATTTCAAATATTATGTCAATGAAATATGCCAACAAAATGTTCCATTTCAAACAAACTGTATTAGTTGTTATTCTTTAATTGTAAGAAACAGAAACCAGCCTGAGCTAACGTAACTGAAAATGCAATGTGCAGAAACCAAGGGCAGGAATTTGTTCTGGCTTCAGGAGGAGACTAGAATAGGGAGTTGGAGAACATCAAGACTCTTTTCTCTCTGCTTTTTGTTTCATCTGTCTCTGTGTACAGACTTCTTCTGCATCCTTAGTTCACATGGAGAAATCTGGCCTCCCAACAAATCTTAAGTTTACATTCACAGGTCCAGCCCCTCTCAGAGATCAACTGGCCATTCCCCAGTCCTAATTCTCAATTCGCAGTATAGAGAATCTGAATGAGTTTGTTTAGGATAAGTATCCTCCCATGGCCCAATCATTTCTAGCTATGGAAGCAGGGTCATTCAGTACAAATTTGACTGCCACTGTGCTTGGGGCAGAGGAAGAAATCATTGACTTGTGAGGTAGGCTAACACTTAAAGAGGAGTCCACTCAGAAACTCTTCCAGTGGTTGATACACTGCTCTCTATCACAAGATACTTACAGTCAGGTGTAGATCAAGATTGTAATGTTCCTGACCTATCAAATTAGCAGAAATGTGGAAAGCAATACACACTGATGATGAGGCTGAAGAGAAACAGCCACTCATACATTAGTGGTGGGAGTGCAAAAGGGTACAAGCCTGATATCAAAACCTACCAAAAATACAGATGCGTTTACCTTCTAAGCAAGCAATCCCACTTCTGGGAATCTATTCAACAGGGCTCAAGAGGAATAGCCCAAGAGCATAGGTGTTTTCAGATTCTAGACTTTCAAAAGAAAAAACAAATCATGGACAAAGGATACTTTATTGCAAAATCAGAAGATAAAAAAACCACCCACTCTCCCCATCCCTTCACTCCAATAATTAAATGTAGCCAGTCTTGGAGAACACATGCTCTTATATCTTCTACTTCAAAAGAAAAACTACATTCAATTTTTAGAGCTATTCATTTATAGCCCACATTTTATGACTGCTGCTATTTCATACTGTGAGGTTAAAACTGCTCCCATATAAAACTGATGTGATCTAGAGGGAAATTGTTCCAAAAATATCTAGTCCCGCTTATATATGGTGTTGGGGACTGTATTGATCACCTCTCTCTGCATCATAGCCTTGTATAATAACACTGACATGAAAATACTTTATCTAAGTGACAAGCAAATGATATGGAAAAAATTGCAGTCAGTAATTTCATGCACATCAACTGAATCCTTGGAAAAAATCCAAGTAAAGAGCACGGTTTTAAATCAATCATTTATCCTCTTTTTCTCCACAGTTCATCTCTTCTCACATTGCAGGCTTTACAAGTGAAATGTTTGAGGAGCTCCTTAAGCACCTTTGCCACTGTGCAGATGAATTCAGGGAGGTTATAAAAACTGACATGCGGAGACAGATGTTTGCTGAACTCTTCTTGCATTGTGACCGTGGGAAGGTAAGGTAAGACCCTCAAAGCAGTGCTTCTCAAACTATTTGTTATGAAGGACCAGTTTTTAGGTTGTTGGTGGTGGTGGTGATGTTTTTAATATCCAACCTGTTGTGGACTGATAATGAAAATGGATTACTAGGAGGGAAAAAGGACATACAAAATACAATTCACATTTTATTATCAGATTCAAATCTGATTTATTATCAGTTACTGTCTCAAGTTGCTAAACATTCTAGATGTTATTCTCAATTTCTACCTTTCTCATCACAGATTACCTCTCAAGTGGCACTGTATTTCATGATTTATAACTTGTCCCTAAGTTTCTTTCCCATTCTTAAGAACAGGTTGCTTAGAATTGTTTTTGCTTACTCTCTTTGCTGGTGGCTTCCTATAGAAAAGAGCTGCTGGGAATAGAAAGCCTACGACATTTTATTCTGTTTCTTAAAAACAAGAAACATTTATATCAAAAAGTATTTCTAGAAATAGGATTTGGGAAGGCACTAGTGTGCCAGGATACCAAATGGATTTGCAAAAATAGATACAAACTTTCCTGAAATATATTTGTTTATGAACCTTATATTTATTTGTTTGTATCCCCATGTTACTGAAAAGATTTAAGGAAGCTTATAAGAATAGATAAAATGCAACAGAATAACATAGATTAAAAGTAGGATGGGGCTTCCCTGGTGGCGCAGTGGTTGAGAGTCCGCCTCCCGATGCAGGGGAAACGGGGTTAAAAGTAGGATGGGGCTTCCCTGGTGGCGCAGTGGTTGAGAGTCCGCCTCCCGATGCAGGGGACACGGGGTCGTGCCCCGGTCTGGGAAGATCCCACATGCTGCGGAGCGGCTGGGCCCGTGAGCCATGGCCACTGAGCCTGCGCTTCCGGAGCCTGTGCTCCGCAACGGGAGAGGCCACAACAGTGAGAGGCCCGCGTACTGCAAAAAAAAAAAAAAAAAGTAGGATGAAAGAAGAAAAAAATAAGAGGCAGGATACTAAGTGAAGCTGGGAACAAAGCCCAAAATGCATACCAGAGTGACCTAAATATTTGCTCTGGTTGTCTACAGGTCTGAGTCTGAATCTAATATTCCTAGTAGTGAATGTGATAGGGAAACATGACAAAGCACACTATTGATAGTGCTTTTAAGATAAATATAAACTGGAGCTAAGAAGTGCAAAAATTTGGGATAAAAAGTATAGTCAGGAGTTTCTTCTGGAAGTACCCATTAAAGGGGCCCTATGTGATGAAGTGAACATCTTTATGCTGGACTTATAATAAGTGAAAAAACGACTTTATTAGAACAGTCTCTCTTTTTTTAAAAATTAATTTATTTATTTATGGCTGCGTTGGGTCTTCGTTGCTGCGTGCGGACTTTCTCTAGTTGCAGTGAGTGGGGGCTACTCTTCGTTGCAGTGCGTAGGCTTCTCAATGCGGTGGCTTGTTGTGGAGCACGGGCTCTAGGCACATGGGCTTCAGTAGTTGTGGCACAAGGGCTCAGTAGTTGTGGCTTGCGGGCTCTAGAGAGCAGGCTCAGTAGTTGTGGCACACAGACTTAGTTGCTCCGTGGCATGTGGTATCTTCCCGGACCAGGGCTCGAACCTGTGTCCCCTGCACTGGCAGGTGGATTCTTAACCACTGCACCACCAGGGAAGCCCAGAACAGTTTCTTAAAACCACCTTACGTGTAGGTAAATGATACCACACCTGACCGCAATTCAGAAAAAGCAGTTCTTAAAGGAGCCAATACATTACAGTATAGGTTCTCAGATACCTGCTAATTTGGCTTAAGTCAGGAATATATTTTATAAAATCTGAAATGTCTTTGTATCTTTCAGGCAATCCTTGAAAATTGTTTCTTTTAACAGAGCTAATAATAAATATTGGGTAACATGGGTCAAGATTTTACTCCCTGACAAATGCCTGGAGAACAACTATTCTCTGTTGGCCAACTTTATACCAACTCATGTGCAGTACAAAACATTACCTCACATAGTGGGATATCCCACACAGTGGGATAATATTTAGAAGAATAACTCAGGTTTGCTTATGCTTTTTGCTTTTCTTCCCATCATTCAAACAATAGTTATGTGCTGATCTTCGAAGGAAGGTAGATACAGTCTAGAGTAAAGAAGTTAATTGAGTTTCTGAATATTTTCAACGAGGAGCTGAGACAAGAGTTCAAAAGCCTCTACTTTCAATTGAAAATACTGGGATCTTGAGAAAGAATGGAGAATCATAGGGTGAAGAAGAATGCAAAATATGACATCAAAGCACTTTTTCTGTCAGTGGGAAGTTGTGACCAGCTGATGGGAGAAGGAGGTTGGAGGGGTTGTGACTACTGCTTAGGAGTTGCCTGGATCCCTAAGTCAGAGTTAATATCTGATATTACACCCTTATACCCCAACCAGGGTTGTATGTTGAAGGCAACATTATAGACACTTAGAAATTCCAAGTAGGTTGAGGAGAAATTTAAGAACACCAGGGCTTATGCATCATTTCCTGGGTGTAGCTCAGAGACTGCAAGCTTCATTGAGAAGTCCTGAATGCAACATGGCACTAAAGAGGAAGGTTAGCCACTGCAGAAGGAGGGGTCTAGGTGGATGAGCCTGAGGGTAGTCCCACTTCGGTGGCTAGAGGAAAGATAATGAGTGTTCCTAAATACCTGTGTGTAAAGGGGGTGGGTGTGCAGAGAAGATGACAGTAAAAGTTCTGGAAGTACACCAGGAAGTGTCCAACACTTGAAGTTGGGACAGGAGAACCATGGGCATTAACAAAAAACACCAAAAAAAGAAAATGCCCACTTCCAAATTATTCAGTGGGATGAACTCCATATGGTCAGAATCAACAAGTACTACTGGCACTGAACTAATTGCCCCTTTATTTGATGGTAGGACACTATGTAAGCCCCCAAAGAAAAATGGGCAAAGGATATGAACACAGAATATGTAGAATCACTGCATACTCAACAGATGAGCAAAAGCATTTTAAAATGACAATACCGAAAAATAAATAAATAAAACAAAATGATAATACCTATTGCTGGTAGGGATAGAGGAAAAGCATTTTCTCAAACATTCCTGGTGAAAATTTAATAGTATAGTATCTTTGTAAAGCAATCTGGATATACCTATTTAAATAAAAAATATACACATCCTTCAACCAAGTGATCCCATTCCTGAAATTTTTACCTCAAAGAAATAAAAGCACCAGTAGATAGAAAATACATGTACAAGGATGATTCCTGTGGCACTGTTTACACATGAAAAAGAGAGAGAGAGACGGAGAGATAAAGGGAATGTTTATCTGTAGGGAAATGTTTTTTAAATGATGGTACATCTACATCTTGGAATATCATGCAGCCTTTATACAAATTGAATAGATCTACACCAGCTGACTTGGAGGATTTTTATACATTATTAATGAGTGAAAAAAGTAAAAGATGGAGAAATATATGTAATAAAATCCCATTTTTGTAAAGCAAAAAGGACATAAACCATATGGGTACATATACATAGGTACACATGTTTGTATATCTATAGCTACATGAGCCTAGAAAAATGTTTATAACAAGACATGTAGTTAACTGGAATGAGGCTCAGAATCCACCATTCAGAGTGGTCCTTAAAGGCAGAAAGTCTCCTCTGAGATATTTATTCAGTTGAAGTTTTCAGAATTAGGTACAGCATTAAAAAAAAAAAAAGCAATACTAGTTCTTAGTCAGAGGATGCTATTAAAAATATATATTGGGGATTCCCTGGTAGCACAGTGGTTAAGAATCCTCCTGCCAATGCAGGGGGACACGGGTTAGAGCCCTGGTCCGGGAAGATCCCACACGCTACAGAGCAACTAAGCCCGTGTGCCACAACTACTAAGCCTGTGCTCCAGAGCCCGTGAGCCACAACTACTGAAACCAGTGAGTCACAACTACTGAAGTCCACGAACCTAGAGACCGTGCTCCGCAACAAGAGAAGCCACTGCAATGAGAGGCCCACGTGCAACAATTAAGACCCAATGCAGCCAAAAATAGATAAATTAATTAATTTTTAAAATACATATATATATTTTATATATATATGGAGCCATGCTTTGTTGAGTGAGGAGCAATGATCTTTTAAGTATTAACCAGGATCTTGAATCCACAGTGCCATCCACTAGCTTCTTGTTTCAACCAGCCATGTTCCAAATTGAACCCCTAGAGATAAAAAATATATATATGTGAAATTAAAACTTTACTACATAAGATTAGCATGAAATTAGACACTGAAGAAGAAAATATTAGTAAACATAAGGACATAGCAATAGAAACTATCTGAACTGAAGCAGCGAGAGAGAAAAAGAAAATGCCTGAGTGGTTATAAAAGACTTTTCTCCTCATTTAAAATGTTATTTAAATGATCATTTACTCTTTGAAGCAAAACTAATAATGTATTGTGAAGTTTACAATATATGTAGAAGTGAAATGTATGACAACAATAGCAAAAATAATGGATGGGAGAAAATAGAAATGTTTCTTACATTAGGCATAAAGTATATAATATTATTTGAAAGTAGACTGTGATAAGTAAAGATGCATAATGTTAAATTTTAGAGCAATTACTAGAAAAAAGAGAGGTATAGGTATTAAACCAATTGTGGCAATAACGTTGAATATTAAAATATAATCAAAAGAAGGCAGGAATGGGACTTCCCTGGTGGCGCAGTGGTTAAGAATTTGCCTGCCAATGCAGGGGACACGGGTTTGAGCCCTTTTAGGCATAAAGTATATAATATTATTTGAAAGTAGACTGTGATAAGTAAAGATGCATAATGTTAAATTTTAGAGCAATTACTAGAAAAAAGAGAGGTATAGGTATTAAACCAATTGTGGCAATAACGTTGAATATTAAAATATAATCAAAAGAAGGCAGGAATGGGACTTCCCTGGTGGCGCAGTGGTTAAGAATTTGCCTGCCAATGCAGGGGACACGGGTTTGAGCCCTTGTCCGGGAAGATCCCACATGCCGCAGAGCAACTAAGCCCGTGTGCCACAACTATTGAGCCTGAAAGCCAAAATTACTGAGGCTGCGTGCCACAACTACTAAAGCCTGAACACCTAGAGCCCCTGCACTGCCACCGCAATGAGAAGCCCGCGCACTGCAACAAAGAGTAGCCCCCACTCTCCTCAACTAGAGAAAGCCCACGTGCAGCAACGAAGACCCAACACAACCAAAAATAAATAAATAAATAAATTTATTTTTAAAAAGGGCAGGAAAAGAAGCAAAAAAAGAAGGAGAGGAGAGAAAGAGGAAGAGGAAGAAGGAGGAGGAGGAGGTGGAGGAGGAGGAGGAGAAGAAAGAAGAAAGGAGAAGGAGAAGGAGAAAAGAAGAAAGAAGAAGAAGAAGAAGAAGAAGAAGAAGAAGAAGAAGAAGAAGAAGAAGAAGAAGAAGAAAAGAAGAAGAAGAAAGAAGAAATGGGACAAAAACAAACAAAAAACCCAAGTAGCAAGATGGTCTATTTAAAGCTAACCATAGTGATAATTACTTAAATGAATATGGGCTAAACACTCCAGTCTAAAGACAGAGATTGTCAGGCTGGATAAAACCAATATAAAGATACAAATAGTTTAAAAGTAAAGGTATGGAAAAAGATATATCTTTTGGCTACATTAGTAGAAGACAAAGGAGCCTTCAGAACAGGAGTATTACCAAGGATTAAGAGGGCTATAGTATAATGATAAAGGGGTCAATTTGATAAGAAGACATAATAATTCTAATTGTCTATACACCTAATAGAGTTTCAAAGTGCATGAAGCAAAAAATGACAGAACTGCAATTACAATTGGAGAATTAAACACTACTTTCTTAGCAGTTGATAGAACAAGTAGACAGAAAATCAGCGAGGATATAAAATACTTCAAAAATGCTGTCAACCAACTTGACTTTGAGTGTCATAGAACATTCAACTCAACAACTGCAGAAAAACATACTTTTCAATTGCACTTGAAACATTCACAAAGATGATCACATGCTATACCATGAAACAGATCTCGATAAATTTAAAAGAATTAAAATCACACTGTGTACGCTCTTTGACTACAGCAGAATTAAGTTAGAAATCAATAACAGAAAGATAGTTGGAAAATCCCCAAATATTTAGAAACACTTCTAAATAACCCATGAGGAAAAAAAATCATAGGAGAAATTAGGAAATATTTGAAACTGAGTGATAACTAAAGCACAATGTAATAAAATTAGAGAAATGCCACTAAAGAAGTGTTTAGAAATTTATAGCTTTGAGTGCTTATATAAGAAAATAAGATCAGTCTAAAATAAACAAATGGGACCTAATTAAACTTAAAGCTTTTGCACAAAAAAGGAAACCATAAACAAGACAAAAAGATAACCCTCAGAATGTGGGAAAATATTTGCAAACGAAGCAACGGACAAAGAATTACTCTCCAAACAGTTCATGCAGCTCAATATCAAAAAAACAACAACCCAATCAAAAAGTGGGCAGAAGGGACTTCCCTGGTGGCACAGTGGTTAAGAATCCGCCTGCCAGTGAGGGGACAGGGGTTCAATCCCTGGTTCGAGAAGATCCCACATGCCTCGGAGCAACTAAGCCAGTGTGCAACAGCTACTGAGCCTGCGCTCCAGAGCCTGCGAGCCACAACTACTGAGCCCATGTGCCATAACTACTGAAGCCCGCGCGCCTAGAGCCCGTGCTCTGCAACAAAAGCCACTGCAATTAGAAGCCCGCGCACCGTGTGGAAGAGTAGCCCCTGTCACTGCAACTAGAGAAAGCCCGCATGCAGCAACGAAGACCCAACACAGCCAAAAATAAATAAATAAATGGGCGGAAGACCTAAATAGACATTTCTCCAAAGACGACATACACATGGCCAAGAGTCATATGAAAAGATGCTCAACATCACTAATTATTAGAGATTTGCAAATCAAAACTACAATGAGGTATCACCTCACACCGGTCAGAATGGCCATCATCAAAAGATCTACAAACAGGGTTTCCCTGCTGACACAGTGGTTAAGAATCCGCCTGCCCCACAGGTTTGAGCCCTGGTCTAGGAAGGTCCCACATGCCGCAGAGCAACTAAGCCCATGCGCCACAGCTACTGAGCCTGCACTCTAGAGCCCACGAGCCACAACTACTGAGCGCACACACCACAACTACCGAAGCCCGAGCGCCTAGTGCCCGTGCTCCGCAACAAGAGAAGCCACCGCAATGAGAAGCCTGCGCACCGCAACAAAGAGTAGCCCCCCCTCGCTGCAACTAGAGAAAGCCAGCACGCAGCAGTGAAGACCCAACACAGCCAAAAACAATAAATAAATAAAAATAAAATAAATTAAAAATAATCTACAAACAATAAATGCTGGAGAGGGAGTGGAGAAAAGGGAACCTGCTTACACTGTTGGTGGGAATGTAAATTGATACAGCCACTGTGGGGAACAGTACGGTGATTCCTTAAAAAACTAAAAATAGAACTACCATATGACCCAGCAATCCCACTACTGGGCATACACCCTGAGAAAACCATATTTCAAAAAAGACACAGGTACCCCATTGTTCATTGCAGCACTATTTACAATAGCCAGGTCATGGAAACACCCAAATGTCCATCAACAGAGGAATGTATAAAGAAGATGTGGTACATATATACAATGGAATATTACTCACCTATAAAAAGGAACGAAATTGGGTCATTTATAGATGGACCTAGAGTCTTTCATACAGAGTGAAGTATGTCAGAAAGAGAGAAACAAATATCATATATTAATACATATATGTGGAACCTAGAAAAATAGTACAGATGAACCTATTTCCAGGGCAGCAATGGAGACGCAGATATAGAGAATGGACATGTGGACACAGTCAGGGAGGGGAGGGTGCAATGAACTTGAAGATTAGATTTGACATAAATACACTACCATGTGTAAAATAGACAGCTAGTGGGAAGCTTCGGTATAGCACAGGGAGCTCAGCTCGTTTCTCTGTGATGACCTAGATGGGTGGAGTGGGTGGGGGAGGGAGGTCCAAGAGGGAGGGGATATATGTATGCATAAAGCTGATTCACTTCCTTGTACAGCAGAAACGAATGCAACATTGTAAAGCAATTATACTCCAATAAAAAGAATAAAATTTAAAAAAAAGAGCAGTCTAAAATCAGTGATCTAAGCTTCCATCTTATAAAGCTAGAAAAAGAAAAGCAAAACCAAATAAATGAAAAGTAAATAAAAAGGAAGAAATGATAAAGAAATTGGCAAAAATCAATGAAATAAAAAACAAAATACAACTGTGAAAATCAAAACAAAAGCTGGCTCTTTGAAAAGATTAATATAATTGATAAACCTCTAGGTAGAGTGATCAAAGAAAAAAGAGAAGAAACAAATTACTAATATCAGGAAAGAAAGAGCACTACAGAGCCACAGACATTAAAAAGACAATGGAGGGGGGGACTTTCCTGGCAGTCCAGTGGTTAAGACTCCGCCCTTCCAGGACTTCCCTGGTGGTCCAATGGTAAAGAATCCGCCTTCCAATGCAGGGGATGCGGGTTCAATCCCTGGTATTCGGGGAACTGGGATCCCACATGCCGTGGGGCAACTAAGCCCACGCCACAACTACTAAGCCTGCACGCCTCAAGGAGAGAGCCCACGTGCTGCAAACTACAGAGCCCATGCGCTGTGGAGTCCGTGCACTACAACTAGGGAGAGAAAACCTGCACACCACAATTAGAAGACCCTGTGCCACAACTAGAGAGAAGCCCACACACGGCAAAGAAAGATCCCGCGTGCCTCAACTAAGACCGGACGCAGCCAATAAAAGAAGGAAGGGAGGGAGGGAGGGAGGAAGGAAGGAAGGAAGGAAGGAGGGAAGGAAGGAGGGAAGGAAGGAAGGAAGAAAATAAATAAGAAGACTCCGCCCTTCCACTGCAGAAGGTATGGATTCAATCCCTGGTTGGAGAACTAAGATCCCTCATGCCATGTGGCATGGCCCCAAAATATTCTTTTTAAAAAAATTTTTTAATAAAATAAAAAGACAATGAGGGAACATTATGAACAACTTTATGCCAATAAATTTGCCACTTAGATTGAGTGGACAAATTCTCTGACACACAAATTACCAAGTCTGACTCGAAAGGAAATAGAAAACCTAGATACTCTCATATGTATAAAGAAATTAATGTCATTAAAAACCTTTCCACAAACAAAACTCCAGGCCAAGATGGCTTTACTGCTGAGTCCTAGCAAACATTTAAGGAAGAAATAATTCCAGACCCACACAAAGTCTTCCAGAAAATAGAAGCGAGAACATTTTCCAACTCATTTTATGTGACCATCATTATTCTGATATAAAAGCCAGACAAAACTATCTCAAGAAAAAAAAAACCTGTAGGCTAATATCTTCCATGAGCAAGATACAAAAATCTTTAAGTTAATTTTAGCAAATTAATTCAGCAATATATTAAAAAGGTAATATATTAAGATCAAGTGGAGTGTAATCCAGGGATGTAAGATTGGTTTAATATTCAAAATTCAATCAAGGCAATTAACCATGTTAAGAAACTAAAAAAAGAAAAACTATATGGCCATCTGACCAAATTCAACACACATTCATGATTTTTTTAAAAAACCTCTCAGCAAACTAGAAATAGAATTTTTTTCAAAATGATAAGGAGCATCTATGGAAAGCCTACAGTTATACTTAATGGTGAAAAAATTAATGATTTCTTCCTTATATCAGGGACAAGGCAAGGATGTCCACCCTCACCCCTTTTATTTCACATTGTAGTGGAGGTACTAGCCAGTGAAATAGGCATGAAAAGAAAAAGAAAACCTCTTTATTCAATATTACATGATCTTCTATGTAGAAAATCCTAAGGAATATAAAAATTGAATTCACTAGAACATATACATGAATTTAGTCAGGCTTCAGGACGTAAGGTCAATACATTACAGATCAATTATATGTCTATATACTAGCAATGAGCAATTGGAAAACGAAAATTTTAAATGCCTAAATCACACACATGAAATACAGATAAATTGAACAAAGTATATACAATACCCATAGACTGAAAACTACCGAACATTACTGAGAGAAATAAAAAACCTAATTCATTGAAGAGACCAGTCCTCATTTTTCTCAGAGACCATACTCATGAATCAAAAAGACTCACTATGTCCCAAATTGATCTATAAATTCAACACAATTCCAATCCAAATCCTAGTAAGCTTATTTATAGAAATTGACAAGACTAATTTTAAAACGTTCATGAATTTCAAAGGATGCAGAGTAGCCAAAATAATTTTGAAAAAGAACAAAGTTGGAAAATTTACACTAGCTGATTTAAGGATTTAATATATATCTACAGAAATCAAAACAGCATGGTATTGGCGTGAGAATAGACAAATAGATCAGTGGAACCAAATAGTAAGAAATGTAACCACATGTACATGGTCAGTTGATTTTCAACAGAGGTTCCTAGGATAATATTTTCAACACATGGTGCTGGAAAAACTGGCTACCGACTTTGGGGTTGGGGGGACGAGTTGTACTCCAAGCTTTGCCTCACACCAAACATAAAAATAAGCTTGAAATTGCCTTTAGACCTAAATGTTTAAGGCAAAATCACAAACTTCCAGAAGAAAACATGAACCTTAAAGGAATATTTGATAAAATGGACTTCATCAAATTTAAAATTCTGTTATCTGAAAGACACTATTGAGGAAATGAAAATACAGCTATAGACTGGGATAAAATATTTACAATAGATTTAATGACAAAAGTTGTGTGTCCAGAGTACATAGAGGACTCCTACAACTTAATGAAACAATCTAATAAAAATGCCATGGATTTTTTAAAAAACTTTCAGGAAAGAAGATACATGTATGTCCAGTAAGCACATGCAGATATGTTCAATGTCAATAGTCATAGAGAAATGCAAATTAAAACCACTATGAGCTAAAATTAAAAAGCCTGACAATACCAAGTGTTGGTAAAGATGTAGAGCAACCAGCATTCTCATACATTACTGATAGAAATGGAACAACCACTTTGGAAAAACAGTTTGGTTGTTTCTTTCTTTTTTTTTTTTTTTTGGCCACACCGCACAGCTTGCAGGATTTTAGTTCGCCGATGAGGGATTGATCCCGTGCCCTGGGCAGTGAAAGCACGGAGTCCTAACCATTGGGCCACCAGGGAATTCCCAGTTTGGTGGTTTCTTAAAAGTTAAACATATACTTAACCATATGACCCATCAACCAGCAATTCCACTCCGAGATATTTACCTAGGAGAAATAAAATGGAATGAGAGAAATCTGAACATATGTATACTCAAAGACTTATATTTAATGTTCTTAACAGCCTCATTTGTAACGGTTCGAAATTGGAAACAACCCAGATGTCCTTAACTTGTGGATAAACACACAGTAGTATAGCCACACAGTGGAATTACTACTCATCAATGAAAGAGAATGAACTACTGATATATACTATAACATTGAGAAATTTTAAAAATACTATGCTAAGTGAAAGAAGGCAATCACAGAAGGGAACACACTACATGATTTCATTATATGAAAATCTAAAACACAGAAAGCTAATCTACAACAGTAGAAAGCAGATTGGGAGTTTTCTGGGGCCATGAGTAGAGGGGACTGATCGCAAAGTGGCACAAGAGAACTTTTGGTTTCATGAAAATGTTCTTTCTCTTCATTGTGGTGGTAGTTACTTGGGTGTATACACTATCAAAACTCATTAAACTGTACACTGTTTTTAAAGATTTTTTTGACATGGACCATTTTAAAAGTCTTTATTGAATTTGTTACATTATTGCTTCTCTTCTATATTTTGGTTTTTTGGCCGCGAGGCATGTGGGACCTTGCTCCCCGACCAGGGATCCAACCTGCATCCCTTGCATTGGAAGGCGAAGTCTTAACCACTGGACTGCCAGGGAAGTCCCTGAACTGTACACTTTAAATTGATGCATTTTACTGGATGTAAATTATGCTTCATTGAAATTGACCAAAAAATCCAAAAAGTGTTCATAATAGTCAAAAACTAAAAACAATACAAATGTACATCAACAATAAAATGATTAAATAAATTTTCATATATATATTCATACAGTAGAATATTGTGTAGCAATGAAAAAAGAATTACAGTCAAATGAAACATGAATAACATTCACAGATAAAATGTTGAACAAAAAAAGACACAGGGCTTCCCTGGTGGCGCAGTGGTTGAGAGTCCGCCTCCCGATGCAGGGGACACGGGGTCGTGCCCCGGTCCGGGAAGATCCCACATGCCGCGGAGCGGCTGGGCCCGTGAGCCATGGCCGCTGAGCCTGCGCGTCCGGAGCCTGTGCTCCGCAGTGGGAGAGGCCACAGCAGTGAGAGGCCCGCGTACCGCAAAGAAAAAAAAAAAAAAAAAAAAAGACACAAAAGGTCATGTATTATATAAGTCCAATTATATGAAATTCAATAACAGATAAACTAATCTATAGTGATAAATATCAGAATAATAACCACCTTTGGGGGAATTATTGACTAACAGAAACCATGAAGGAGCCTTCTAGTGATGATAAAAATGTTCTATATCTTTATCTGAGTAATGTTTACACAGTATATAGATAGGTAAACATTTATTGTGCTAAACACTTAAGATGTATACCCTTTATTGCATATTTATTATTCCTCAATGAAAAAAATTTTAAATGATCACTTATGGTTGCTTGGGATGAAGTGCCTTGGGCTTTAAGAGACCAAGTGGCTGCTGCATTTTATCATAATTGTAATAGTGCTGACTACAAGGGCTGTCGGTGGTTGAGCTTCATCTCACTGCATTGGAGAGGTTATAGAAAGTAAAAGACGAGCTCAGGGCTTTAAATGCTTAGCTCAAGTTGCAGTCACAAAACCAGAAAATGTCCATGATGGCTCTAAAGAAATCTCTATTTCTTATAGCTTCAGAGCAGATACAGATTTTTAAAAAATCAGCCCCCAAGTTTAATGGGACAGAATGAAAACATAAGCCAAATTCATAAGTCTCTCATGTGAAAGTCAGCACATTGCTTGGAAAATAGAGGGATCCTGAGACTTGGAATGGTTACATTTGGATGGAAGCTGAGACTTGTGCCACGAACCTCCCTAAAGACTCCCTTGGCAGCAAAAGCAATCCCTTCTCTGCTTTTTTTGAGGATATAAGCTTTTCTTTCCTTACAGAACCTATAACTTCACTTGGGGCAATTAGCTATTTTCCTTAAGGCCCACCTGTGTATCATCCATTGCCTTTAGACCCAAAAGTCAGATATCAGCATGCCCCAAGAGGACTAGTCAAATCTGTAGAGAAAGTTGATTGTTAGTATTCCAGGAGAATAGCAAGTTTTTGCTAATTCATAGCAGCAGAAACTTGGGGAACATGTGTGGGCATTGATTATAAAAAATTTTTTTTGGGCCACGTCACGTGGCATGTGGGATCTTAGTTCCCAACCAGGGATCAAACCCATGCCCCCTGCAGTGCAAGGTAAAGTCCTAACCACTGGACCGACACAGAATTCCTGATTATAAAACTTTTAGACTTAGGAGGATGGATATAACTTTGGATTAGCCCAGATTTATCAGTATCATTATACTTAGAAGATTTGCTAAGCAGTAATATTTTTGGTATCTTGGAAATGGTTTTAACAGTTTTCTTGGTAGATTAACTATAACCTTGACTCAAATACAGCCTACATTCAATGAGATTGAGATGCCAGAGCCTTCATGGCATGCTATAAAAAAATAAATCCAAAGGCTTGTAAAATTGACGAAGTTGATTTCTCATAGGTAGCCTACCCATATTCACCTTCATCCTATTCCCCAAGAGTGCCCAGGTGACAATCCCTGAGAAATCCATTAATGACGGGAGCACTAACATCCCTAAAAAGCTCTTTGGTAGCTGTCCTCTGTAGGTTGGGAATGATGGTAGGAGATAGTGGCATTGAAGTGGGCTTTCTAGTTTCAAGGAACTGATGGGATTCCTAGAAGACAAGTGGCCTTTAACTGCCAGAGATAGAGTCTACTGGTCAAAGTTAATGTGATAGATAAATGGTATTTTGACTTAATGCCCAAGGTTAAAGGCCATATTATTATATGGCCTTTTTATATGGCCTTTTTATATTATTATATATAATATTATAATATTATAATAAAATATAATATTTGTCTAGGACTCATACTGTGGTTTTTTACCTAGTTCCTGAACATATGATTGGAATTACCACAATGAACAGCAGAAATTAAAGTGGCCATATGAATGTTTTGACTCATAGATTTTCTGTAGTGATCATGATTTTCTTAGGAATTACATAGGTAGGATATCTACTAAATTATTACTAGAACTATTTACAGAAAAGCTCTAACTATGGGGCCAGAAACATGAGATGAGACACCACAATGGAGAGTTTTGGCTTCTTATCCAGTTCCCAGACAAGCAGTTGATACACCCAGAAGGCTTTGGTTGAAGTGGAGGCTGGCCTTCTTGAGGAAGAATTCTGCTACGAGCATATACTCTAGATCTTATTTCAAGCCTTTCTCAAAGGGCATGTAGCCCTTTACTAGGGTGAATATGCATTAGAAAAAGGGAAATGTCCCACCAGACTTTCAGAGATTACCAGACTCCAAGTTAACACTAATCCCTGGTATCCCAAAGTGCCCCAGTGGACCACTGGTTAAAGTTAGGGCTTATGGATGTCAGGTGATAAATGCTGTTTTGATCCAAGGTTATATCATAGACCCAGTTAATCTGCGGGACCTAGCTATATTTATTTCTGGTTCTTGAATGTACAACTGGAATAGACATGTACAGCAACTAGCAGAATTCTCAAAAATTAGGGGCTGAAGGCTATCATGGTGGACTTTCTCTGACTGCCAAAATGGTAAAAAAACAAACGGATAACAAAAACAAATTTAAAAAAAAACACAATTCCACAGAGATTAGATATGAAAATAGTGATATGAAGGATTCAGAAAATAACATTCTTATTACATTCTTATCTAGTTCTTCTGTTTTGCCTATGCAGAAGGTAGGTAGATCTTGAAGAATATTTGTAGATTACACTAACACCATTTGCAGCTGCTATTCAAGATGTGGAACCTTTATTGGACCAAATTGACACAGATCCATCATTCACGACAACTGATCTGGCAACTACTGTTTTCTCTAGAGCAGTTTGCAAGGACCAACAAAAGAAGCTTGATTTCACCTATTAGGAACAACAGTATCCTTTTACTGCCTTGGCATAGGGCTAAGGCAGCTCTTTTTTTTTTCTATCATAATTTAGTATGCAGAGACATTGATTGTGTTGACATATCATAGAACATCATACAGGTTCATCACCTTGATGATTTCCATTGTGGTGATTGGACTGGATGAGCTGGAAGAAGCATTAGATGCCTTGGTAAGCTCCATGTGTGTCAGAGGGTGGAAGATAAAAACCATAAAAATTCAGTGTTTTCTACGTTGGTAAAATTTTTAGCTTCCAGTAATTGGAAGCATGACAGGATATCTGTTTCAAATACGAGGCAAATTGCCAGATCCTGTGCCACCTACCACTAAGAAAGAAGCATAATGCTTATTGGACCTTTTTACATTTTAGGAACAACCTTTACCACATTTGTATCAATCTGTGCTGCTCTTTTGTGTTAACTGAGCCATCAGCTGGCAAAGGGGGTCCCAGAGCAAGAAGAGGTCTTGTAGGATTTCTAGGCTGCATTACAAAGCCTCTTCTTTATCTTATGCCTTATCTCCTAGAAGATCCTACAGTATTTGAAATGAACAGGGCAAAGTAGAAAGCTATCGCAAGTTGCAATAGTAGAATCACAATGTAGATCCCTCAACTTTTGGTGCAAAACCATGCCTTCTACTAAAGTTAACTATTCTCCTTTGAGAAACAGCTCATGTGTATGTTTATACGGTGATAATTCATAAAACCATACACTTATTATTTTGTGTACTTTTCTGTATGTTATTTTTCAAAGCTTTAGTTTTTAAAAATTGTATGGAAAAATGAAGGTCCAAATATAGCAAAAACAATTCTAAAAAGAAGAACAAGTTGGGGAGAATTTTCCTGATTTATAAAAATAAAGTTATATTAACAGAATATTGAACCTGGCATCAGACCCATGAGAATGTGGGAATTTAGTGTATAACATGGATGTAAACTCGTGGGAAGGGACTAATCAATAAATGATATTGGGATGATTGGCTTCCATATTGGACAAAAAATAAAATTAGATTTCAGTCTCCTTAATGAGGAAAAATAAGTTCCATCTGATCAGAGACCTAGATATGGAAAACAAAATTTTTAAAGTTTTAGAAGCAGATATAGAGCATGCCTTTTGACCTAAGTATAGGTAATACTTCCTAAAGAATACAGCAAGTAAGCACAAACCATAGAGGAAATGATTGATGCATTTGACTACTTCAAAATTTAGAACATTGATATGGCTAAACTCACCAAAAGTTAAGTTAATAAGAGATTAACTGATAACTGATAAGAGATAAACTGAGAAAGACTATTTGCTATATAGATAACAGAATGATCATTATCAAAAATTTATAAGTTAATAAGAAACAGACTACTCATGCCAACTGAAAAAAATGGGAAAGGGGGCTTCCCTGGTGGCGCAGTGGTTGAGAGCCCGCCTGCTGATGCAGGGGACACGGGTTCGTGCCCCGGTCTGGGAAGATCCCACATGCTGCGGAGCGGCTAGGCCCGTGAGCCATGGCCGCTGAGCCTGCGCGTCCGGAGCCTGTGCTCTGCAACAGGAGAGGCCACAACAGTGAGATGCCCGCGTACCGCAAAAAAAAAAAAGAAAAAATTTCAAATCTCCTGTAACAACTAATTGCCAACTTTCTGCTTAGGTAGGGTTTTTGGATCGGCAGAGGACATTGGCTTTGCTGGAAACATTCTATGACCAAAGTTCAAAAGCGCTCAGAGGTTTACTACGAAACCCAAGACAATGTAAGTGCCACCCAAAGGGAGCATGCTCAAGCTGGAGTGATGCAGTACACCGAAATGATAATACAAGGTCATTCTATTCCCATGGAATCCCTTCATATAATATCTCCCTTAGATCATGATAGCTCTATCTAGTTATTCATTCCACACAAAATTCAGTCTTCATCACAACTAGATGTATTTTTCACTATGGTATAATACTAAAAGTTGTTAAGTCAGAACTCAGCTAGATTTCAATTTTAAATTCATTCAAATGAAGGGGTGCTTTAGTGACAATCTGAATGTTTTGGAAATTAAGTTGGTAGTGGTAATTCCAGTTTTAAAGTCCAACTTAGAATTCTAAGGTTTCTAAGAAAAATGTTTCCTTCTCCCAAGCATTTTTTATTGAAATATAGTTGATGTACAATATTATGTTAGTTTCAAATGTATTACATAATGATTTGACATTTTCATGTATTAGGAAATAATCACCGTGATGAGTCTAGTAACAATCTATCCCCCTACAAACTTATCACAATATGATTGACCATATTCTTTATGCTGTATATTACATCCCTGTGACTTATTTATTATATAACTGGAGGTTTGTGCCTTTTAATTCGCTTCACCTGTTTCACCCACACCTCAAACCCTTCTGGCAACCACCCGTTTGTTCTCTGGGTCATATGGCAGTTCTACTTTTAATTTTTTGAGGAATCTCCATACTGTTTTCCATAGTGGTTGCATCAATTTACGATACCACCAACAGTGCACAAGGATTCCCTTTTCTCCATATCTTTGCCAGCACTTATTATTTGTTGTCTTTTTGATGATAGCCATTCTGACAGGTATGAGGTGGTATCTCATTGTGGTTTTTTTGTTTTTGTTTTTGTTTTTATTGCTGTACGCAGGCCTCACTGTTGTGGCCTTTCCCTTTGCGGAGCACAGGTTCCGGACGCGCAGGCTCAGCGGCCATGGCTCACGGGCCCAGCCGCTCTGCGGCATGTGGGATCTTCCCGGGCCGGGGCTCGAACCCGTGTCCCCTGCATCGGCAGGCGGACTCTTAACCACTGCGCCACCAGGGAAGCCCCCTCATTGTGGTTTTGATTTGCATTTCCCTGATGATTAGTGTGATGTTGAGCATCTTTCATGTATCTGTAGGCCGTCTGTACATCTTCTCTGGGAAAAGTCTATTCGAGTCCTCTGTCCATTTTTTAATCAGGTTTTTTTTTTTGTTTTTTTTTTTTGTGGTACGCGGGCCTCTCACTGTTGTGGCCTCTCCAGTTGCGGAGCACAGGCTCCGGACGCGCAGGCTCAGCGGCCATGGCCCACGGGCCCAGCCACTCCGCGGCATGTGGGATCCTCCCGGACCAGGGCACGAACCCGTGCCCCCTGCATCGGCAGGCGGACTCTCAACCACTGCGCCACCAGGGAAGCCCATTCAGGTTGTTTTTTTGATGTTGGTTTGTATGTCTCCTTTGTTTTGGATATTAACCCTTTAGCAGATATATCATTTATAAATATCTTCCCCCATTCATTAGGCTGTCTTTTTGTTTTGTTGATAGTTTCCTTTGCTGTGCCAAAGCTTTTTAGTTTGATGCTGTTCCATTTGTTTATTTTTGCTTTTGTTTCCCTTGCCTAAGGAGACATATCCAAAAATACATCACTAAGGCAGCTGTCAAAGAGCCTACTGCCAATGTTTTCTTCTAGGAGTTTAATGGATTCAGGTCTTACATTTAAGTCTTTAATCCATTTTGATTTTATTTTTGTACATCGTGTGAGAAAGTAATTCAGCTTGATTCTTTTGCATGTAGCTGTCTAGTTTTCCTAACACCATTTATTGAAGAGACTGTCTTTCCCCATTGTATACTCTTGCCTTCTTTGTTGTAGATTAATTGATGATATAAGTGTGGGTTCATTTCTGGTCTCTCTATTCTGTTCCATTGATCTACATGCCAGTTTTGTGCCAGTACCATACTGTTTTGATTACCACCACTTTTGTTTGTTTGTTTGGGTTTTTGTTTTTGGTTTTTTTTGGCCACACTGCACAACTTGTGGGATCTTAGTTCCCTGCCCAGGGATTGAACCCGTGCCCTTGGCAGTGAAAGTGCAAAGTCCTAACCACCGAACCTCAGGGAATTCCCTGTAATATATTTGAAATCAGGGTGTGCGATAGCTCCAGCTTCTTCGTTCTCAAGATTGTTTGGGCTATTCAGGGTCTTTTGTGTTTCTATAAAAATTTCAGAATTATTTGTCCTAGTTCTGTGAAAAATGCCATTGGTGTTTTGATAGAGATTGCACTGAATCTGTAGATTGCCTTGGGTAATATAGTCATTTTAACAATATCGATTCTTTCAGTCCATGAGCACAGTGTATCTTTTTTTTTTTTTTTTGTGGTATGCGGGCCTCACACTGTTGTGGCCTCTCCCGTTGCGG
>NC_041227.1:93750610-93791768 GCF_002837175.3 Physeter macrocephalus | reverse complement strand
TCCGGACGCGCAGGCTCAGCGGCCATGGCTCACGGGCCCAGCCGCTCCGCGGAATGTGGGATCCTCCCAGACCGGGGCGCGAACCCGGTTCTCCTGCATCGGCAGGCGGACGCGCAACCACTGCGCCACCAGGGAAGCCCAGCACAGTGTATCTTTCCATTTGTGTTATCTTCAATTTCTTTCATCAATGTCTTATAGTTTCCAGGTACCAGACTTTAAGGGCCCTGGGGCAGGACCTCCAGTCTAGGATCCTGATGTGGGAGTTAGACCCCTTGCTCCTTGCAGAGAACCTCTGCAATTGTAATTATCCTCTTGTTTGTGGGTCACCTACCCAGGGGTGTGGGTCTTGATTATACCACATCTCTGCCCCTCCTGCCTGTCTCATAGTGGTTCCTTCTTTTTGTCTTTAGTTGCGGAAAATCTTTTCTGCTTTCATGGATAGTCGCTCTGTAAATAGTTGTAATTTTGGTGTGCCCAAGGAAGGAAGTGACCTCGTGGTCTTCCTAATCTGGCCTCTTGGCCACACCTCTCTCTCTCAAGCACTTTTACTTGTACACCTCTACTGTACTTATACAGTAAAATATCTTTTTTATATTACTCCCAAAACAAAAGGATTGTGGATTATATTTTTATTTTTTAAAGAGAAGGTCTTTGAATGGATGAGTTTTCCAAAGAAAGTGAATATTTTACTTGTGTGAAAATTTATTACTTGGATACTTAAAAATCTACGGATAATATACATAGAGTATCCTGAAAATTGTGGGAATTGCAGTTTTAGAACTTAAATACTAACTGTTTTGGGAGGAAGGGGTACAGTCTTGTGGCATGAGTCCCATTTTCTGTAGTCCTGGATATCAGGGTTGTTTTGTTGTTGTTGTTGTTTAACAGTGGGATTCTCATGAGTGCTATCCAATCTTTCCCTAGAATTCTGAACCAGGTGTCCACGTAAGTTGTGGAGAAAAAGAACTGAGGAATGAAGAAGAAAGAGAGTGAAGAGGGAAGGGAGAGAAAATGAATATTGGAAAAATATAGCTCAGTGAAAGGTTGTCATAGAACTTTGCTTTTATTTTGGTATTGCAGATACTGAAAAGGTATATGAGGTGAAAGACATTTGTCGCTTTCCTCAGCCCTATGCTATGCTTATTGTGGGAGGACCAAGAGTAGAGGATAAATTCTATTTGCCTTGGAAGTCTAAGCAACTCTCCTAGTAGCAAAAGAAGAATCATGTTCATTTCCAAAACCATACCTTTTAGGAAGGGATTATTTCTAATTTACAGTAGTGAGCATCTTTTATGTTCCTTTAGATAACCTTTTTGTTTTTTATTGGGTTGCTGGGAAAGGTAACTCATATTTATTTAAAGCAATAGGTCTATATTACAGTCACTGTGCTGATTGCTTTTTTTTAATTTTTATTTTATAATAAAGTATAGTTGATTTACAATGTTGTGTTAGTTTCAGGTGTACAGCAAAGTGATTCATTTATACATATACATACATCCATTCTTTTTCAGATTCTTTTCCCGTATAGATTTTTTTAAATTGGAGTATAATTGCTTTACAATGTTGTATTAGCTTCTGCTGCACAATGAAGGGAATCAGCTATATGTGTACATCTATCCCCTCCCTCTTGGTCCTCCCTCACACCCCTCCCATCCCACCCATCTAAGTCATCACAGCCCATTGCTTTTTTACATTAATTTACTAGCTCTGATTCTACACTATAAGATCAATTGTTTAGGTAAATGTTTTGTTTTCTGTGTTAGGGCCGTTTGTTGAATTTGGAGAGATAGACTTGCCTGAGTTCTGGGGAGACATGGATAATCAGAAGCACATTTATGAAGACTTTGACAAAGTACTCTTAGAGATGAATACATTACTTTCTGAAAAACATGCTAGCAAAAGCCAAAGTAAATTATTAGCAAATCCAGAAGATCAACATAAACATGATAAACATAGAAAATCAACACTACCACAAAGCCCACCAGAACAGCAGAGAGGGACAACTGCAAACCAAGAACCAAACAGAATTTCAACCAACGAACAAGAACAAGACAAAGAGTCAACTGGAGAACAAGAAATGAACAAAGAATCAGTAACAAAATGAGGAACCTACACAGGGTCAACTCCAGAGCAAGGATCAAGTGGATAGTTAATAATAGAACAAAGACCACATAATGAGTCAACAACAGAACAAGGAGTACCACCAGGAATCCACACTGAACCAGCTGCAGAGCAAGGACTTTACAGAGAATCAGTAACAGCACAAGGACAACATGAAGAGTCAACAACAGGACAAGGATCACACAGAGGGTCACCTGAGGAACAGGGACCACATAGAGAGTCAGTAAGAGGGTCAATTGCAGAACAGGGATCACACAGAGAGTCACTCTTAGATCAAGGACACCCCAGAAGGTTAACTGCAGAACAGGAAGCATGCAGAGAATCCCTATTAGATCAAGGACGACCCAGAGGGTCAGTTGCAGAACAAGGAGCACGCAGAGGGTCAACTGCAGAGCAACAACCACCCATAGAGACAATTCCAGAAAAACAAGAGGACATAGAGTCAACTTCACAATCAAGAAAAGGTAGTATCTTAAGAGAAAGTGAAAAATCTAGGGAGGCTATTTCCTTTGAGTACACTGAAATCCTTCCACAGAAGGAAAGGACTCAGGGGCAGATCTATGAAGAGCAACTAGTCATGAGTCCTGAACTGCAAGAGAAAATTTCAGTATCAAGCAGAAAAGGTCATCTTTCAGGTAGTAATATAGTTCTTCTACATCAGCTCCTTGTTTTGTAGAGTGGTTTTTAAAGTCCTTTCAGGAAATATTCATTTCAGTTAGGATCTCTTCCTGACATATAAGGTCATGCAATCTTCAGATATATTTTGCTACTCAACATGAGTCTAGACCTTGAGTAATCAATTACATGCAAACCAGAAAGTCTCTATTATCAATTTACCTAGAATTACTTTAACACTAGAAGCCCATTTGTAAGGAAGAAATCTGGTAATATTACATGTAGAAATTTTCATTGGACCTCTGAAAAGGCAGTAGAAGCCCTTTTATTTTAAATGTGTTATCTGATATCAGAATAAAAGAAATAAATTTCTTTTATTTCAAATTTTAAAAGTATCTCACTTTTTTCAGTTGTATATAAGAGTTTCTGGAGGTCATATTTAAGACTGAAAGCACCCCACATTTCAAATATTTATTCTGAAGAAGACTTTTCCTCTGAATTGCCTATGCCAATTTACACGCTTTTTGCTGAAGAATTCTAATCTTTTAGAGAACCAATCTCAATGCCACTTAAGACCTCAGTTAGGCATAATATTTTAATTCTAAAGTTCTACAGTCCCAAAGAAAATTCTTATTTAAAACTCCTAAGAGATGGGTAACCTATGTTCTAGATTCTACACTAACTTTAACTAATTTTAAATCTTTCATTTTTTTCAGCATTATATTTATTTCTCCATGAAACAAGACTACTAATTTCTGGCTCTCCCTGCATAGTAGGGATATACAGCTTAAAAAGTTAGTGAAGTTTCTATTCAATCAGATGTATTATTAGTGAGGACTTAATTTTGACTATCTGTAACAGTGATCTAAAATAGCAGTGTCTAAAAAAACAAACAAAAGCAAAACAAAATAACAATGTCTAAACAAGATAGGAGTTTCTTTGTTTCTCATGTAAAAGTCAAAATTTATATGACACCTCAGCACCATGAAATCAGCAGAGGCTCAAGCTCTTTCTGTCTTGTGTCTCCTCCAACCACATGGTCCAAGATAGCTCACCACCATGCCCACATTCTGACCACCAGGTGAGGAGAAAGGATAGGTATTACATCATTTCCTGTCACAGTTCATTGGTCGGAATTTAGGCATAAAGTGACACCTAGCTGCCAGGGAGGCTAGGAAATATAGCCCTTAATTTGCATGGCCAAATTTGGGTACAACAAATAGCCTTTGTCACAGAGCTGCTCCCAACAACTAAAGTTATTAAGTGATACCATTATGATACAGCCTATATAGGAAAGGACCTGAAAGAAAGTTTTTGTGTTCTATATGCAAGGCGTTTCTCTCATTTATTAACTTTAGAATATATAATAGAATATATAATGTCCAACTCATAGGCATTTTCTTTTGTACCTTTTAGAAACTGAAAAAAAGGAAGTTCAGAAAGACAACTCCTGTGAACCCAAGTCCCAAAAAATAGAAGGAAAATCATGGTCAGGTAACTTCTCATTTAATCCTCCTTTCGTTCATACTCTAGAGCAAAACCATTATGAAAGTGAAGTTACGTTGGCTATATTATGGAACGTGTATTTTATAGGTGAACTTTTGACTTGTAACTGGAACACGAAGTATGCCAAATGTGAAGAGGAGGAACAGGCAAACTTAATCTATGGTAACTCCAGGTTCACAGGTACATGTTAACAACAAAACCAGGAAGAATAGATGGCACTCTAATTGATGAACTTAATTTACTGTGGTACACGATGATAAGGACTGGACTTAGCCAAGGCACAATGGCAGAGTGATACTTGCATTATTGTGTCCCTGAGCTGATGGATCTAAACATATTCAAGATGACTGTTTTGGGTGGTAGTGTACATGCAGTGCTATTGATGAACGCTCTTTAACACATATGCATTAATACAGTTGTCCCTCAGTACCTGCAGGGGATTGTTCCATGGAAACCACCCCCCAAAGCTCCCCCCATGAATACCAATATTCAGGGATGCTCAAGTCCCTTATGTAAAATGGAATAGTATTTGCATATAACCAGTGCACATCTTCCCATATACCTTAAATCATCTCTAGATTACGTTTAATACCTAATACAATGTAAACGCTATGTAAATAGTTATAAATACAATGTGAATGCTATGTAAATGGTTGCCAGCATGTGGCAAATTCAAGTTTTGCTTTTTTGGAACTTTCTGGAAATTTTTTTTGTGAATATTTTTGATCCACAGTTGAATCCACAGATGCAGAACCTGCGGCTACAGAGGGCCGTATCCAATTTTTTTTTCTTTTTACTCTTAAATGGCCCTGAAACCACTTTGAAGCTATCATCAAGGTATACAAAGGGAATCAGATGTTAGATATTGGAAAAATAGAAATCATTCCAGCTATTCCTCTCCCTGGTAGTTCCACATCCAAATATGTGAGGCAGGTGAGGATCTATCTTGTTTTTGAAGACTTACAAAGGAAGATCTACTCAACAGAGACAATAAAGAGTAGATGTTAGCTCTCAGTAAACCATGTCTTTAACAACAATTATTCCAACAAGTACTATTTTATCATTTTACCTTTCATCAACAAGTAGTAGAACTTATAAGATCAAGATATTTTCTACCTATCTGTAATTTTTTTCTCATTTAAGCATGGATCAAATAACAAATTTCTGTCCTCCAAATATTTCGTGAAATTGCATGGCATTGATTAAGCTCTTGTTGCCTGCTAATTCATGTTCCTTTTCTGCTGGTCTTACTTTTTTATCTCAGTTTTGCTTTACCATTTTAACAGTTGCATGGGTGATCCTTTTTAAGTCACATCAAATCTCATATGGGAAGCATAAGGGCATGAACGATTGAATTAGTTAATAAATCAAACATAAATCACTGGACTTTTTAATGAAATATGCTTCATGTTATAACATTGAGCTTCAAGATAAATATATTAGTCAAGACTCTTTGGGGGAGAGGTGGTAGTGGTGGTATTTACAGACTTACTTAACTAGTAAGTCCAGACTGCAGCTGGCTTCAGGCACAACTGAATCCAAGCGCTCAATAATAGCAACAGGACAGTGTCTCTTTGCCTCTCAGCCCTGTTCTTCTCTGTGTGACTTTCAGTTTTAGTTTTCTCTGTATTGTGGCAAAGATGTCCATGAGAGCATCTCTAAACCTACATCCTACTAGTTCAGGAATCAGAGTACAAGAAGAGTGATTCTCCCCCAGTAGTTGCTCCAAGAGTTCTGGGGCTAATTCTCATTGGCCTATAGTGGATTCCATTGCTGTCATATGTGAATCATTGGCCGGACCTATATCACATGGCCATCCTTGAAGCAAGGGTGGAGGAAGTTCAGAACTACCTGATACATCTAAACTGACAATGCGGGAGAGATGTTTTCCTAAATCAAAAAAGGAAGGTGCTGAACTCATGAAGGGAGAATGAATTCCTGACAGGAAAAAAAGGGGCAGATGTCCATTACAATAAGTACTCGTATATTTTCCAGAACTTTGATAGAATTGTTCCCTTCACTGTTTGATGTATGTTTCTTCCTTGATAGACCTACAGTCGATGATCAGAAATATTCAGTCTTACAAGGAAATAAAAAGTAGGAGTGCCTTCAATGGAGTTTCCTTCAATCTGCTCCAGTTTGTGCAACTCCTGGAGACATTTGTTGGTGAAGATGCCCCCTTGAGTGTCAGCAAAGCCCTCACCTCCTTTTTTAAGAAGGGCTTTGTTGAAACAAAAGAAGAGAAAATGAGTGGCTTAGAAGAGGTGAGTAATATTTATCAATAAAACAAGTGAGGTCACTATTATAAATAAATCTATCAATCTCAGTTGCTCCTAGTCTAGCTCTTCTTAAGTAACTTACAACCAAACCTATCACTTTAGTTCAACGAGCATGGCCATTAAATACTTCATTTTAATGTCAAATATTCTAAGATCACACTCCAGAGAACTCATTCCCCTAATAAGAACATGATTGCTGATGGCAGGTGATGGTTTATTTTACAGCTGTGTTTTTGTTCCTCTGAAGCTGGAAGAGCAGATTCCGAGGAGCAGAAATGTGTATATGCAAAGATGTGTGTTTGTGTATGTGTGTGTGTGTGTGTGTGTCTGTGTGTGTGTGTGTGTGTGTGCACTGTCTGCTGTGTGAGTGCATTTGCAAATGCACATACATAGGGGTACAATTGTGGCTTGAATATATATTTTTATTCATGTGCACCAAGGTAGTACATATTTCTTAAGAAATTACTACTTACTTAGGTGATAAATGCAAACACATTAGCTGATATAAACAACTTATGTACTCTTACACTAAACACATAAATCAGGTTCACCAGGGATATTCAGTAAACTTATCAGTCTTATGAGTCTTCTCAACCTAATCTAGAGTTGATATTCCTTTTGCCTCCTCAACTGCTATTCCCCCCATTTAATCAAATGGTATATGTTCACTTTCTTTTAGCAACGAAATTAAATTACTATCTAGTTGACATAATCTAGTAAAAAAGTCTAAATGGTAAATAAAATTAATATCAAGTTAGGTCAATGTTAAATATAAAAAAGAATTTTTGAACACAGTCATTTTTTGTTGTTTGAACACTGCCATCCAACCCCCTTTACTACAAAACATATTCCTTCAAGAAGCCAGGCAGAACACCCCATGTTTTATCACATTCTTGAACAACTAGTAAGGGAGTGGAAAGGAATGAATCAAAGATTCTCAAGGAGTGAGTCCCCTTTCTAAATTAATGTGTTTTAGCTCAATGCAGAGAATGCCTGCTTTTTGGCTTAGAGGTGAAACAAAGAAATGATATTTAGAGAATTAAAATTAAATGCTTCATTTAAAAAAATTTTTTAATTAAAAAAATTTTTAATAATAAAAAATTAAATGCTTCATTTTGCCATTCATATTTATGCTTAGTCCCAAAGTAAAGCTCTTTCTATAAAAAGTGCTGCACTTTGGGGGGAATAAGCATAAGATGCCAGCTAGCACAATATGGTGTATCTTCTGTGCTTTGTTATCCTGTTTGTATCCTAGGCTAGACAAAATGCTTCCCAAGTCCGACGGGGACTTCTCCTAAATGCCCTCTTTCAGAAGTGGGACTGTGATGGCTCAGGCTTCCTGGATCTGAATGAAGTTGATGAACTCTTGTACACATACAAGGAGGGAATGGAAAAGGAATCTATGAAGAAAGGTAAAAATGTAAGAATTTTCTTAAGTTGTGGTAACAACTTGGCTTCAAGTTTCCCGGTATTATGGCATATATACAGTTAAAACACTGGTTGGTCTAAATCCATGAGATACCACTTCACATCTACTAGTGTGGCTATAATTTTTTTGAGCTTTATTGAGATATAATTGACATGTAACATTGTGTAAGTTTAAGATGTACGATGTATTGATTTGATGCACATATATTGTGAAATGATTACCACAGTAGCTTTGTTAATACTTCCATCACCTCACACAATACCATTTCTTTTTTTGTGATGAGAACATTTAAGATCTACTCTCTTAGAAACTTTCAAGTATACAATGCAGTATTAACTATAATCACCATGCTGTACATTAGAATCCCAGAACTTTTCTTATGATGAAAGTTTGTACACTTTGACCAACATCTCCCCATTTCCCCCACCCCCAGCCCCTGACAACTACCATTCTACACTCTGTTTCTGTGAGTTTGGCTTTTTTAGATTCCACATATAAGTGAGATCATACAGTATTTGTCTTTGTCTGACATCCTAAAAGGGATTATCTTGTTCTTTCATCCAGAATTGGAATTATCAAGTGACTTAGGAAATTGGGATCAGTGTAAACTGGTAAGTTTTTTTTTAAGTACGCTTTATTGAAAAATATCCTACACAAATTTAGATATACAAATCATAATTGCACAAATCCTAGGTATACAAAGGCAAGAATTTTTACACAATGAACATTTGTAACAGGCACCTAGATCAAAAAACAGAACATTAGTGGCATCCCCAAAGCCTTCCTTTGTACCCTCTCCCATCACCAGCTTCTCACACACACACACACACACGCACACTCACCCCGGGGTAACCAGAATCCTGACTTCTAACACCATAGACTGGTTTTGCCTGTTTTAAAGTGTATATAAATGGAATTATGTAAACTGATGAATTGGGCACTCTACTTCCACTTGTTGATGATTCCATAACTTTTGTTCTTTGTTCACAGTACGTTAACCAATACTTAGTCGAGAATATTTGTGACTTTGATCCAACAGCTAGGAAACTGAAGGTTAATTTAAAGCTCATTGATGAATATATCAGAGGTAAATTTCCACTTAATTAGGGTCTAAATCTGTACCAACAGCAACAAAACACAGTTGCAATCCAGAGACTTTTATTAGAATAAAGCAAGTGGCTCATACATTCAATTTTTAGGGGAAAATAGTTCTGATTATAGTCTTCTAAAAGGAGGGGCATTGTCTATAATCTACTGCAATCCCCAGAGTGACTCTCTATGCCACACATATGAGAATTCAGAAGCACCTCTGTCTCCCACTTACTGACTACATGTTCATAATTCGCTAAAAGACAAAAGCAAATAGGGGCTGCAGTGAGACTAGGAGACAAATATGTTAAGCAGAAAGGCAGCCATTATCTTTAGTTTCCATGAAGAACCGAAGAAAATAATAGATCACGAGTCTTTATAGACTAATAATGTAGACTTTTTGGAGGAGGAGCATCAGCAGGAATCAAAGCAGTGAGACTCCCAGGTTGGAAAAGGTGATAAGCTCTTTGACTGCAGAGAACTGGTCACATATAAGGGTAAATATACATATACAAGCACACATTTCTCTATGTGTGTATATTACCACACCAGAGACCTGAGGCCAGTTTTGTTTTGTTTTTTTTTGTTTTTTGCTACTCGGCTTGTGGGATATTAGTTCCCCAACCAGGGATCGAACCTAGGCCCTCGGCAGTGGAAGCACAGATTCCTAACCACTGGACGGCCAGGGAATCCCCCTGAGGCCGTTTATATGAATAGAACAGTAAAGAGTGAACTTAAAAATTTGGCTCTTTTTTAAAAAATTCATTTAAAAAACTAATTAATTGGAAAAATGGCTCTGTAGAAATCTCTTCACTAAGCCTATCCATCTCTCCCCCATTCTCTTTGGAGACTCTGGACCCAGTCACAAAGGTTTCTGGACTTCTGTGACACCTATATTAGGCAGAGAGGCTTGGAATCAGACTCCTAGGACAAGAGAAAGGAAAAGGCAACTCAGAGGAAGACAGCCACACTCTTCAGGCTGTCTGTGGCAGTGGAAGCACGTAGCACAGCGGAAGCACAAAGCAGTGAGCGAGGATGGGTGGATGAGAGAGAGAGATCTTCTGGCTTAGGAAGGAGAGATACTCCCAGAAGTTCGGGAGTGCTAGACATGGGATTCACATAAAAGTTAACATGAATTCATGTGGACCGAGCGTGGTGTGAGTAAAGATTAGACTTCCTGTTTGGAAGGTCTTCTGTGTGCCCTCAGGGCCATGGACTGATTCACAGAGCCTCTGCATTCACAGGTGTTGCAGTTATCACTTCTAAGGTGCTGTTTAAGGAAAACAGTAACGGCAGCAACAACAAAAACGAGTACATGTTCACCATATATTTGTATACACTGTACTTGGTCTGTACTTGTTCACTGTTCACTGAGGACTTAAAACTCTAGAAGAACTATTTTCTATGTCAGTGCCTAGTTGCTGCTCTTCCCTTTGGAGTAGATTTAGTCCCTGCCATGGGCCTGGCACTGCCCCATGTGTGACCTGTTTGTCTAATTGATATTCTCCCTGAGTCCCTACTCCACTTTGGTCTCCATCCAACCTGCCAGCCCCTTGGCCTAGAGCCAGACCCTGCTACCACTTGTGTCCCTTCAGACTGATGCTACCTTTCTTGGGCAAGGACTCAGGTACCCCCCAGTGTCCAGTCCAGTCCCTCTGTCAGATAGGAGCTAGGGATGAGGAACAGGCCCCTCCCCTCTCCACCTTGAAGGCATGTTCAGGAATTGGCTCTCAGCCCTTAATAAAGGCATCGTCCATGGCATTGTACCAATGCTTCAAGGGAGTTTCTTCAGGCTCACCTCCGATTTGCCTATCAGAACTACCTCCTATTGTCATATATAGATCTTTTGTTTCAGGAAAACATGCAAATTTCTGTTTCCTTTGCTTGCCCCCACTTTGGACTGTGCTAGCTGATTCCTGAGCAGCTTTGATCTCCAATGCTCCCCACCACTTTCTTTTCCAAGAGTGTCCTCAGGTGCCAGGAATTCCAACTGCAGTTAACAGAGCTGGATTCAGCCAGAAGCTAATATCCCCTAGGCTCCCCTACCATGACCACCAAACCTTTAGCATTACCACAGTCTCTGAAGCAATCAAGAAAGTTCATAGACCACCCAGATACCAACCCTCTCCTTCAGATGCAATTGTATCAGGAAATTCTAAGCTCCGCATTTGGGGAAAGGAAAGAGAACTCTTGGGGCATCTTTCTGCTTGTGCCAGAAAAAGAGGAGTCTTCTGGCAGGGCGCTCTGCAGCCCAAGTTTATCTGAGCCTTCTTCTAGAAGTAAGTAAGGCCCCTACTCAATGACTCCACCCAGCATGAAATGCCACCAATACTTATAGGTTCTGCCCAGGATGTGGAGGGACTTTCAGCATAGCTCCTAACTCACCGAACCTTCCAAACTGATGATTTTGCCAAGAAGACAGAGTCAGGGCTGGTGATGTGCCCACACTTTTTTAGGGCTTCTGCTTCCAACTCTCACTCCACTTCATCCTAGCTCTAGCGAGATCATACGGTATTTGTCTTTGTCTGACTCATTTCACTTAGCCTAATGCCCTGAAGTTTCATCCATGTTGTTGCAAATGGCAGGATTTCCTTATTTTTTATGACTGAACAATATTCCAGTATATGTATATATCACATTTTCATTATTCATTCATCTGTCAGTGAACACCTAGGTTGTTCTCACGTCTTGGTTATTGTAAGTAACACTACAGTGAACATGAGGGGTGCACATATCTCTTCAAGATAGTGATTTCCTTTCCTTCAGATATATACCCAAAAATGGAATTGCTGGATCATATGGTAGTTCTATTTATAATGTTTTGGGAAAACTCCATATTGTTTTCCATAGTGACTGCACCAATTTACATTCCTACCAACTGTGCATAAGGGTTCTCTTTTCTCCACGTCCTGGCCAGCCCTTGTTATTTCTTGGGTTTTTGTTTGTTTGTTTGTTTGTTTTGGTAATAGCCATTCTAACAGATGTGTTGTGATATCTCATCGTGGTTTTGATTTGCGTTTCTAGAAAGGGTTATTTTATATTCTGGTGGGATTCCAGGCAGCTGTGTCCCACCTTTATATCGAGACAGTCATCTTTGAAGGAACACTGGGCAGCTTTGTTCAGCAGGCTTGGCTTCCCAAGACTATGCCATTGCATGTGAATGTTGCTGACATACTTCCCTGTGGGGGACCCACTGACTCCAGTGACCACTCCTGGACAGCTGTGCATAGCGCATCAAAAGCCTGCTACCCTCTGTTACTCTGCCTAAAGTACTCACGTAGTTAGCCTTCTAACTACGTGACCTGACCACCTCTAGTTAGCCTTCTAACTAGAAGACCCGTGACCTGACCACCTTGTAATGGATCTGTTCTCCTCAGTCCATTTTGGACCTCTGATGCCAGCCTCGCCTGGTTTTTCTGTCCCATGTCCCCTTCCCAGTGGGTTTGGATAGACGTTTTCTACCAGGAAATGTTCTCAGGCCTAGAGGTAAGAAGAGCTGTCTCCCATTCCAAGTGTGACCAGAATCACTTTGCTGTCTAGAAACTGTTTCTGCAAGTAGCCATACTTCCTCCCCACACCTAAATCCAAGCATCTATAGGTTCACAGACACTGGTCTCAGCAGGAGTTCCCCAGGCCCTCCACTTTTCCTGCGAGAGCCCCAGGGTTCCTCTTCCAAAGCAGCCACAGCCTCAGTGCTATCACCATCTATAAAGAAACTCACCAGCTTCCTCCATAAAATACCACCATGATCCTCCAAGAATTACAATGGAGGGAGATGCTCTACCATCAGGGGGCAGGACTGCTGGACTCACAGCCCTGATTAACTTCTGTCCTCTAGATTCACCTTTCCCAGGGAGATCTTTCCCTAATTGCTATTGCCACCAATAGTGGTGGCTCTACTGCATGCTGTTCTCCATCCCTCTCCATTCCCGAAGTGGGGCAAGACTCTCTCCTTCACCTCCCGCTGCACAGCTAAAGATCAGACAGGATTCTACCAACCATCCAGAAATAGCAAATATGAATACGCACTGAACTGAATCTGCAACTGTGAGGATGTGCCGGGTTCTTTTAAATGAGTCAGAATGAAATGGACAAGAAACCAAGAAAATTTTGTCCTATTAATTTGGCTTGGATTTGGTTACAGTTCCCTACCACCTTTTCAAACCTAGTATTCTTGAATAGTGGTCTCTTCCAAGACTTGTTCCTACTTGTCGGAAAAGAGCTGCTATCACAGTTAGATCTGGGTTTAAGAGGGAGTCTAGAGTGTGATATTTATGAGTTGCTCACGAATTTCAGGCTCTAGAGGTAGAAACATCCATTCCGTTCTAGAATAGATTCCCTTGTCCTGAAAAGAACCGCTTAAAGGGCCCTTTTAGTTAAGATATGAGACAAGTACTCACACACTGTTCAGGAACTATTTTGGAATTTGGTAAAGACCTGGGGCTTAGATGCTTGCCCATTTCCCATGCATTTCCCTTCCAGTTTCAAGTCATCTGGGGGAAAAAGAAAGAGAAAAAATAAATTAGCTATTTTCTTTCATTCCTTATCACTCCTTTTGATTTAAATTTTGAAGTTTTCCAACAGTAGTTATTGAATTATGAGAAAAATGGTTTTATTTGTCAGGGTAACATCCCATTGCTTTGATATCTGATAAAGGCTGTTGAAAATCAGTTTAATGAGAACATTTTTCTATTTAAGGCAAACATATTTTTCAAGTTCCTTTGTCACTCATTTTTTTCATTTCAGTGGATGTTAAAACAATCTTTTATCACAAAAGGATTATAAAAATTATATCATACTTTTTATTAAAGTACTTAAAAAGGCCAAATAGAACTAAAAGCCTTCTAACAAAGAAGTCACTAGCCCATCCCTTTCCTCTCTTTTCCCCAGTTCCTCTCACCATGCAATTCTTTTTGACTCTTTTGACTGTTTCTTCTGTTGTTTTCAAATTTTCTATATTTCTAATATTATGCACTATTGCTATCTTTTGAGTCATTAATTTAAGCCTTGTCAAATGATTTTCTTCTTATAGATGAAAGTTTAGTTCTGTTATACCACAATTTTCTTACCCTGCCCTCCCAGTGAAATTGTATTACAATTTGGAGTTAAATCAAAATGCAATGTTTACATGATTTTGCCTATTCAGATATCCACAGCTGAGCATTGTAGCATATTTTGATCATTCCTTTTTCACTTTTTGTTTTTCCTGAAGTAAATAATTGTCTTTTATTTTTAAAATTGCTTAGTTTTCTTTGTACTTCATAATTATTCTCACCCCTTCCATTTGTCTCTCCATATTTTTAATTTCCCAAAAGGTCAGTTTTACCAGGTAATTTTTGTTGGTTTCAATTTCTTTTTTTCTTGAAGCCATCCTTTCTAGAGATCTTAATTTTCTTTAAATCTGGGGCCTTCCCCCACCCCAGATCTGCTCCTTAGCTGCCTTCCTGAAATTTATTTTGCTGCCATCAGAGGCATTTACTTTGCCATTCTCTTGGTTCGTTCTTCCTCGATCTACTCCCATGTTTTGAGGTAGCATATCTCTAGTAGTTTCCTGAGCACTAGTGCATGAATGGTAAATTTTTTGAGACTTTTCATGTCTGAAGATGTCTTTATTCAACTGTCACATTTGATTTGAAGTTTGCTAGGAAGTGTAATTTTAAAGACATTGCCCCATTGTCTTTTTTTTTTTTTTTTTTTTTTTGGCTGCATTGGGTCTTCGTTGCTGCGCCTGGGCTTTCTCTAGTTGCAGTGAGCGGGGGCTACTCTTCATTGCAGTGCGTGGGCTTCTCACTGCGGTGGCTTCTCTTGTTGCGGAGCATGGGCTCTAGGCACGCGGGCTTGAGTAGTTGTGGCACACGGGCTCAGTAGTTGTGGTGCACAGGTTTAGTTGCTCCAAGGCATGTGGCATCTTCCTGGACCATGGCTCGAACCCATGTCCCCTGCATTGGCTGGCGGATTCTTAACCACTGCGCCACCAGAGAAGTCCCCCACTGTCTTCTTTTAGAAATTGAGATATAATTCACATACCACAGATTTCACTCTTTTAAAGTATACCATTTAGTGGTTTTTAGTATGTTCACCAGGTTGTGCAATCATCACCACTATCTAATTTTAGAACATTTTCATCACTTTAGAAAGAAACCTGGTACCCATTAGCAGTCACTCTCCTTTGCCCCTCCCCACCCCAGCCCTTGGCAACCACTAATCTACTTTCAGTCTCTATAGATTCTGGACATTTCATATAAATGGAATCATACAATAAGTGGCTTTTGTATGTGGCTTCTTTCACTTAGCATAATGTTTCAAGGTTCATCTATGTCCAAGCAGGTACCAGCACTTCATTACTTTCTTATAGCTGAATAATAGTCTATTATAAGGATATACCACATTTTATTTATCCATTTATTAGTCGATGGACATGTGGGTTGTTTCTACTTTTTGGCTATTATAAATAATACTGCTTAGAATATTTGTTTACAAGTTTTTGTGTGAGTATATGTTTTCAGTTCTCTTGATACATAACTAGGAGTGGAATTGCTGGGTCATATGGAAACTCTATGGTTAACTTCTTGAGGAAATGGCTCCATTGTTAGAAGAAACTTGGAAACTTCCAAGCTTGCTGTTGAAAAAAAGTCTTAAGCCTTTCTGATTCTGCGCATGTAACTTTCTGATTCTGTGCATGTTTTGTTTTGTTTCTCTCCAGAAGCTATAGAATTACTCCTTTATCTCCAAGATTGTGAAATTTCATAATGATATGTCTTGATGTGGGTCTGTTTTCATCCATTGATCTGAGCACTCACTGGGCCTTTTCAATTGTGAAACACAAGTCCCTAAGTCCTGATGATTTCCTCCATGGCATCAAGGCTGCTACTTATGGCTGTGCAGTCTGTGCACTGCACAAATGTGCCCTGCTGAGGATGGTGGGGGCTGAAATCTAACCAGAATTCCATTCACTAAACTGTGTGCTTCAGCTTAAGGCTACATCTGCTTGGAGGAGATGTATCTCTTTCCTCACACCGTTTTCTTTTTTTTTTTTAACTTTTAATTTTATATTGGAGTATAGCCGATTAATAGTGTTGTGATAGTTTCAGGTGCACAGCAAGACGACTCAACCATACATATACATGTATCCATTCTCCCCTAGACACTCCCCCATCCAGGCTGCCACATAACATTGAGCAGAGTTCCCTGTGCTATACAATAGATCATATACCTTTCTCTGCTCAGCAAGCCGTGTGCTTATAGAGTGTATTCATCCATGGTAGGTGTCTTTTTTTTATTTACACAAAAATGACCTAGAGGTTAGTGGAGGCCCTACCTTCCCTTTTCTGTGTTCCCTCTTTGGAACTCCTCCTATTATTCAGACATGGGATCTCCTAGATTCAGCCTCAAAAATCCCTGTATTTTCTGTCCTATTTTCCATCTTTTTGTCTTTTTGTTTCACTTTCTGAGACATTCTCTCAACTTTTAATCCTATTGAATTTTTGTTTCTGTGCATTTTAATGTTTGAGAGCTTTTGTTGCTCTTGTTCTCTAAATATTTGCTTTCTACAACATCTTGTTCATATTTCATGAATGCAATGTCTTATCTCACTGAGAGTATTAATGGTAAGTATTTTTTGAAGTTTTCTTCTCCCTGTTGTTTCTTATCTTGCTGTTTTAGTGTTTTGGTCTCTGTATCTCATCTTCTGTACATCACATCACTGGGCAAACTTCCCTCCCCAACCCTAGAAATTTATTCCTCAGAAAGGGTAACCTAGAAGGTCTCTGGACTGGGGGACGTCAGACACAACTGAGAAGGAGAGTACCAGAGTGAAAACAGGGAGAGTATGAGTGTGTTTACTGAATGCAAAGACCCCTGGAGGCTTCCCACACTAAGCTCCAAACAAAAAGGAGCAAACAACTGATACCTGTGCCATTTGAATACAAGAAAAATATCATTCAACTTTTATTTGTAATGGTTTTATCACATCAATAGCGAGTTTCTATTTTTTGTTTAAAAGTGTTTTAATATAACTTAATTTAAATAAACTGTAAAGGGACTTCCCTGGTGGTGCAGTAGTTAAGAATTCACCTGCCAATTCAGGGGACACGGGTTCGAGCCCTTCTCCAGGAAGATCCCACAGGCTGCAGAGCAACTAAGCCCGTGCACCACAACGACTGAGCCTGTACTTTAGAGCTCGCGAGCCACAACTACTGAGCCCACGTGCCACAACTACTGAGCCCACGTGCCACAACTACTGAAGCCCGCACGCCTAGAACCCGTGCTCCGCAACAAGAGAAGCCACTGCAGTGAGAAACCCGCGCACCGCAATGAAGAGTAGCCCCCGCTCGCCGCAACTAGAGAAAGCCCGCATGCAGCAACAAAGACCCAATGCAACCAAAAAATTTTTTTAAAGATACACTGCTTGCTGATCTTGGGTTAGTTTTTAGTTGAAAGGAGCAGTTACACTTTAACTTTTGGACTTGAAGCTTAAGGACTTCATTCTTTTTTGCTTCGCATATCTTTCTAATTGTCTATCATTCCCAAAGGATTTACCTTAATCCAGTGTTAAAGCAGAGATCCATAAATGGAATTTTAATTATAAATATCCTATAACGCCCCAATGTTTTCAGCAGAATGAATTCCCTATGTAATTAAAAGTTTGATTAAGTTAGACCCTACAAAAATACCATAAAATGTTCCTGAATTAATAGGTTCATAAACAGAGATTCAAAGTTTGACCCAGCAAGTCTTTAAACTCAGATATATTCAAATAATTTACTATATCCTTTACAAAGGAAGAATTATTAAATCTATGCGCGTTGGAGCTCTGCTGAACTGCAGAGATCTGGCGTCTATCCACCACAAGAGGGCAGTAACACTCAACCGTTGTTACTGGGAACCCAGCCGACAGATGGAGGCTTCATTAGCGAAATCATTAGAGCCAGTTGTTAAGGCATCAATCTCTCATTGAAACGGGGCAGGGAAACAGGAACCTCCACCCAGACAGGTTCGGAGCGTCTGTCCTCGGTAACAGTAAGACAGGAAATAAGCAACAGGGGCTTGTGAAAGGGAGCGACCTCGCTCCCCATCCTCAAATCCTTGAATCACCATGGAGATGGCTGATTAGCTTAATAATGGCTGCAGATAGGGGTCTGATCATTTGGATGTCGGATAAGAACACTAGCAGGCGTCAATGCAACGGGGCTCTTAATGGGGATCTGGGAAAGGCAGAATAAAGGCTGTGGGGAGTAGCAGAGCTGTTATATCTCAGAAAATTAGTTAGGACTGGTTTTAGGAGTGTTGTAGAGTGAACTTTTATTTAATTTAGATTCATAACATTGGAACATTATGATAATCAAAGTAATCTTTGCAGCCTATAGCATTAACTTTTAAAGCTTCCAGGAAGCTAATTAATACAAAATGGGATCAATTATAACAAATGCAGCTCAATATTTTAAGTATGTATGTTATTGGTCTAGTATTACCCATAATATGATATGAATCAGGTATTTTTAATGTGCTTTCATGACCAGCATCTGTTTTAATTTTTATTCATAATTGTCACTAATGTTACTGAAAAGACTTAGTATTTGAAAAGCCTAACTTAATTATTCCACAATTTAATGTTGTTTCAATCAACATTTATTAAACACCTAGAACTGAGAGAAGACAGTACCTCTGTGTGTGCGCGTGCGTGTGTTAAAACAATTTTAGAAAATTGTACCCACGTGTTTTAAAGTGAGCTTCAAATAAAAATGAGACTTGAGTATGTTTTCCATATTTTATGTGCCTTTCCTGTCCCACATTGTACCTTTTGTGGTAGTGATGCCTTCAAAACTATAGAAAGTCTAAGCCTAATTCAGGGAAATTTGTTCCTTCATGTTGATAGAAGATAGGGAAATAATATATGTTCTGTTTTGTCATCTTAATAGATATCCGTAAGTGACATAATTGTCAGTGTTGTTAATGAGCTACTGTATAGAAGACAACATTTAAAACCTCTTATTCAATTATAAGTATCACTTAATAGTTTGATTCAACTCAAATCAGCAAACATTTATTGGGTTAGGAACTGTATTAGACACCAGAAGTAACAAAAATGAGTAAAACATAGACCTGAGGGGAAGTAACAAAAATGAGTAAAACATAGACCTGAGGGTAGAAGGCACCTGAAAGAAGGAAGGTAATTAACATGTTTTTGAGCAACTACTCTGTGACAGATTTTTGCATATCTTTTCTCATTAATCCTCATAACAATTCTGAGTTATCTCTGTTTTTTGGAAGAAGAAACAGGCTCAGAACAATTAAGTGAATTTTTTCAAGGTCACAAAACTAGTTGGGTACAGCCAAGATTAGAACTCAGATCCTTTCAACTTTAAAGTATATTCTCTTTCCATTGGACCATTCTATCTGAATATTAGTCACTGACTGACTCCTGGGAAAAAGTAACTTTTACGAATGGCAGCTTAATAGTTATCAGTCTAACAAATGAAATGTTTTGGTGTGCAGTGATTATATGTTTAAAAATAATTTTTAATTAGGAAATATTTCAAACACAGAAGTTAGAGACTAACACCTGTGTAGTCATTATGGAGCCAAATTCTATATCCAACCTTAACATTATGCGTGGTTGAGTCAGACTTTCTTAAAGAAAGAAAACATTATAGGAATAGTTGAGACTTTCTATACCCCTCCCTGATCCCATTCTCTTCTCTTCCTCCCTAGAGCTAATATTATTATGAATTTGGTGTTTATCAGTTTCATCATGATTTCTTACTTTTACTACATGCCTATGAATCCATAAACAATATAATATTATTTTTCAGGTTTTAAAATTGTTTTTAACTATATCCAAAAGAACATACTGTTCTACAACTTATTGTTCTCAACAGTATGTTTTGAGATTTATCCACAATGATATATGTAGCTCTAGTTCTTTGTTAAATGCTGTGTAGTATTCCATTATATGAATATAAGGAAATTTATTTATCCATTTTCCTGTAATTACATATTTAAACAAGATTCTGCTATGGTTTTGACTCAAAATATATCTAATGAACTTTTGTCATAATTTATATTTTATATTTTAGTATTAAAATATATTTTAGTAATAAAAGTACAAAACTATTCACACTAACCTTTTTTTTTCTTGGTGCAGATCATTCTCGAATTGAAGTATGGAAATTTGGTAATACTGCTATCGAATACTTATACCACTGGGCACACATCTGTTCAGCTCTTATGAAGCTGAACAAAAAAATAAATAGTGCCATTTCACCCCCATTGCCATCCAAGACTGACTCCTATGTGTATGCAAAAATGCCAGGGGGAAGCTTGCTAGGGAGATGCTAATGGAATTGCTACTGTATTTAGGGTATTTTTGTCATGTTCAGTTTTGTTAACTATAAAATAAAATATTTTCATTTGGAAAGGAGTGCCACATAAACATATTCTTCTCCTAGACATTTATCTCAGCGCTTTATAAAACCAAAAGTGCTACCTAAGGAGAAATTTGATCTAAAAAATATCCAGTTAAGGTAGCCATAACCAAATGTATGTTATAAGAATATATTTTAAAGTTTCTTTTTAGTTTTAGCATTGTATCTGGCATGGGACTATTACGGTTCATTGGGCAGAGTTATTTTAATTTTTTTAAGGTACAAGTGAAGAAAGACTCAGGATTTAGAAAAAATGGCAGTTTTTACATCAAAAGCGCACCAAGTAATAAGGATTTTAAGAAATGGACTGGGAATTGTTTTTCTAATTTTTCAAAGACTTCCTCCCCATCCCCATCTCCACCCCCCACCCCTACTTACCTTAACAACTTAAAAGTTATTTCAATGAACAGAAATTCTGGGAAAATGTTTGTCCATGAAAACATTTGAAAATGTTTGTCCATGAAAACATCACGGAAAAAAGAAAACACTTTTTTTAAATAACAAAATCCTCTCAAGTTCAAGAACTGCAAAAAGAATTTATATTTATTTAAAGCTTCTTACGACAGCAAACTTTACTGCTCTGTTGTGAGATTTCATCTTTGCAATAAGATATCTGATGACAGAGTCCATTTTTAATAAAATTTTGGGAAATTAAACTTCATTTTCTTTATTTGGTTGACAAAATGTGATGTGTTCCAAACATCTTATATTTTGAGATTGGAGGTCCCTTTTTAACCTTTTCTGATAAGATGGCAGTGTTATTACCAGTCCTCATCTCTTGGATGATCGCATGCCCAGTTTTAACCTATAAGCCTGTTTCATATTTGGAAGTGGTCTTTTCAGGGCATTTGCAGCAACATTTCTAGGAACAATGTTCTTGAAGATATTAAACTGATAGCCACATATCGTGATGGCTTCAGATCAAGCTTATAAAGAGTCCACTGTGAATACAAATGGCATTTTAGGCAGCAAGGAGGGGAAATTTTTGCAGACTGCCCCCTGTTTAACCATTATCATGGGAGTTAACTAAATGGCATCCAGCTTAATGATAAATTATCACACACGGCATCCAGCTTAATGATAAATTATCACACGCTTGCATGGCATTTTAACTTGTTTGAAGTATCAGCATTTTCACATACTAGCTCATTTGATCCTCCTCATAACGTGTAAGGTGGCAGTCTCGATATTACAATACTATGCCCATTTTATAACAAAGGAAATAGGCTCAAAGAGTGAGTTATTTAGGTCACAACAGCTAGTAAGAGACACACACCCACATGTCCTAATTTCTGTTTTATTGCTCTGGTGAGCACTCCAGACATCTCACCAACACTTTCCAGACTTTACTAGGCTAAAGACTATGCTATTAGTCTTTTGGAAACTATTTTAAAATTAAGCAACCAACAGGGTTGAATTTATCGTTCAAGTAAAATCCTATCCCTTAACACCAGGAGTTTACTCTTTTAGTGAAGAGGATGTTATTTATGCTTGACAAAAATTTAGATGTAGGTTTATATTTAAACCTATTTATTTGACTCAATAGATTTATTGATTTATTTGTATTTACATATACTTCAGAAGCTTAGACTTGACTGGATTTTTTATTAGCTCTTTCTCCATAGTTTATAGGTAACAATGATACTGCATGGTGTAGACCATCCAGACCACTTTCCTTTATAATTATAGCTTTCCATGGTCCAGAAACAACATAAGGTTTCAAGACAATGATATTGGAATCTCAGAAAAGCTCCTATTGGCTCTTTTAACAGCTTTATTGAAATATAACACATATATTATACAATTCACATACTTAATGAAAATGCTTTTTAGTATATTCACAAAATTGTGCAACCATTTACAACAATTTCAGAACATTTTCATCACCCCCATAAAAACTCCATACCTAGTAGCAATCACTCCCCATTTTTCCCCACCCCAGCCCTAGGCAACTACTAACCTTGCTTTCTCTGTGGGTTTGCCTGTTCTGGATATTTTATATAAAAGGAATCATACATTATGTGGTCTTTGGTGACTGACTTCCCATTCCTTCATAATCTAAATGTGATCAAGCAACCAGCTGCCTTAACTTCCACAGACATCCCCAATCTACGGACTCAGAAGACCCTTTGCAGGTAATTTAGGGAATTTTCATTCCTCTTCTGTAAGGTTTTATGCAATGCCACTCCCACTTAACCCCACCCTACATCATCAACTCTATGTTCCTACTCTCCCCTCCATGACCTTATTATAAAGACTTCTCAGCAGGCAAGATCAATTAATTAAATATTGCCTATGTCTTTCTCTGTAGGCAATGTAATTCCCCTTGGTGGGTGTTCCATCTCCTAGTCATTAACCATATTTTACCTCTCCCCAACCTACTGCCTGAGCTTAAAGGCAATGGGAGAATACAGAAGCTTGCATTATATAGGATATCGAGCTGGATAACTTTGGGTAACTAATTCCCTATCCAGTCTCCATAAGTAAGAGGCAGACAGCCCAGGCAGGAGGCTTTATTTTTACCCTTTATCGATTCTTTTTATTTTAAGCCAAGTAACACATGCTCATAGTTTAAAAAGTCCTTCTGTCATACAAGGTCTATCAAGACCAGAGCATTTCCCAGCTCAACCTCACCCCTATTTTCCTTGTTTCTGAGTCAAATACTTTCAGTTCTTTTATCTCAGGAGTTAATAAACAGCCCACAAGCTAAATCTGGCTAGTTGCCTGTCATGATAAAGTTTTATTGGAAAAGCCTTGCCCATATTGTCTATGACTGCTTTCATACCACTGGGCAGAGCTGAGTAGCTGCCACAGAGACCTATGACCCATAAAGCCTAAATATTTACTATCTAACCCTTTGCATAAAAAGTTTGCCAACCCCTATTCTGGCTGTAGTTTTGACATGTGCCTCCATATTGCAAAATAACATGCTGTGTGGCTACTTTTTTTTTTCCTGAATTAGGCAATATTTATTAACCTCCCGGTATGCAATACAAAGATTTAGCTCCTTCCCCAGTGTGTGTGCATCCACACACACACAAACACATACACATTTCCCACTCCTTCCTTCTTCCCAATATAATTACATAGTAATTTAGATCAGAATAGCTGGATTTTCAGTGTTTGCATTATCATGATCGTGTAATGCTATTTAGGGCTTAGCTATGTAGTAAGTTACAATTATTTTCCTTTCCTGAACATCTTTTTGCTTTCCCTGGCGTTTGTGTCAAAAGAAAACTTTTGGAGTGGCTGGAGTGACTATAAAGATATCAGACAAAGTAGATTTCAGAGCAAAGAATATTACTGTGATAAAGAAGGTCATTCCATAATGAAAAAAGGGTCAATTAATTAAGAATAAAATCTTAAATAAAAAATCTTAAACATAAAAATCTTAAATAGTTACACACCTAATAACATAGTTCCAAAATACACAGAGCAAAAACTAATAGGACTGCAGGTCCATAGAGAACAGAAGTAGGTTACTGGTTGCCTACTGTTGCAGGGGGGTAAATGGAAGTGACAAATGGGTACATGGTTTTTTTTCTGGGTATTGAAAGTATCCTAAAATTGCTTGTGATGATGGTAGCATAACTCTCTGAATATATTAAAAACCATTGAATTGTACGGTTTTGTTTTGGTTTTTTGGCTGCGTGGCATGGCATACGGGATCTTAGTTACGGTACCAGGGATCGAACCCATGCCCCCTGCAGTGGAAGTGCGGAGTCTTACCCACTGGACCGCCAGGGAAGTCCTGAATTGTATGCTTTAAATGGGTGAATTGCATAGTATGTGAATTATGTCTCAATAAAGCTGTTTAAAAAAAAGATGTTTATACTAAATAGAAATCTGGTTCTACACAAAGATATGGAGACACTGGAAATGGTAAATATGTGAATAAACAAAATATTTTTCTTTTTACATTGACTTATTTATTATATAAGGGATATGATGAAGTATACATATAAACAACCAGATAGAGATACATAGGTGAGGTCAGGAAGGGCGCTTCTGTCCTCATGAAGTTAGGGTGTACCACCCTCTGGGCAGGTGGATATGTTCACCAACCTGGAAGCTCTTAGAATTCCATACTTTTGGGTTGTTTATGGAGGCTTCATTATGTAGGCATGATGGATCATTAATTTGGTTTAAAACCCCTCTCTTCTTCCCGGAGTATGGGAGGTGGGGTAGAAAGTTCCAAGCTTCTAATTATGGTATGGTCTCTCTGGTGACTAGCCCCCATGCTGATGCTATCCAGAAGCCCACCAAGAGTTACCTCATTGGAACAAAATAACCCCTATCACCCAGGGAACCAGGAACTAGGGTCAAAGACCAAGTATCAAAACAACAGTTGCTCTTAGTGCTCTAATCACTCAGGAAATCACAAAGGTTTTAGGAGCTCTGTACCGGGAATCTGGGGCAGAAACCAATATATGTGTCTATATATGTATATATATTTTTTTCCCTCTTATTTCACTGTGCCCCAAGCAGATTTCATATTTGGCTTCTATCTAGCCTTACCCTAATCACTTTGGGGGAAAAAAGACATTCAGCATATTCCTATATGCAAAGCTATATAATTCCTTTAATAATATATGTCAGCATTAATTCATTTAGAAGAGTGGATCTCAAAATGTGGTCTGTGGACTCCCGAAGGTCCCTAAAACACTTTCGGGATTTTCCAGGTCAAAACTATATTTCTAACAATACTATGACATCATTTGCCTTTTTCACTCATCCTCACACCAGTGTGCAATTGAACTTTCCAGAGGCTTCATGATGTGTGATGATGTCATCGTTCTGACAGCTAATAGAACGTGTGCCTGTAGATTCTTTTGCGTTTTCTTTCAACTTTATTTCTTCCAGTTTTATTAAGATATAATTAACATACAGCACTGTATAAGTTTACGGTGTACAGCATAATAATTTGACTTACATACATCATGAAATGATTACAATAAATTTAGTGAACATCCATCATTTCATATAGATATAAAAGAAAAAGAAAAAATATTTTTCCTTGTGATGAGAACTCTTAGGATTTACCCTCTTAACTACTTTCATATATAACATACAGCAATGTCAACTATATTAATCATGTTGTACATTACATCCTAATACTTTTTTATCTTAGAACTGGAAGTTTGTACCCTTTGACCATCCAATTCCTCCGCCCACTGCCCCACCCTTTCCTGCTAAAAAGAAAAAAAAAAAAAAAAAAGAAAAAGAAATCTGGAACTACACAAAGATACGCAGCCACAGGAAATTGTAAATATGTGGATAAACATAACATTTTTCTTTCCTTTTTTTTTTTTGCGGTACGCAGGCCTCTCACTGTTGCAGCCTCTCCCGTTGCGGAGCACAGGCTCCGCGGATGCGCAGGCTCAGCGGCCATGGCCCACAGGCCCAGCCTCTACGCAGGATGTGGGATCTTCCCGGACCGGGGCACGAACCCGCGTCCCCAGCATCGGCAGGCGGACTCTCAACCACTGCGCCACCAGGGAAGCCCAACATTTGTCTTATTTAAAAATATTTTTAAAAGATAATTGTTTAAAGCAAAAATGATAATTTATTGTGCATTTATAACATAGGTAGAAGTAAAATGTGTGACAAATATAGCACAAAGTCTCAGAGAGGGAAAATGGAACTATACTTTTAAAAAGTTTTTATACAAAGTGCTTCATTCTTACTTGAAGGTAGACTGTGATAAGTTAAAGATGTGTACCAGAAACCCTAAAGCAAAACCTTAAAAAAAAAAAAAAAAAAAGCAAAGTGTGGCCAATAAGCCAATAAAGAAGTTGAAGCATAAAAATCTGAAGCAGAGCCATAAAAATTTATTGATTAATTCAAAAGGGTGGGGGAAGGTGGAGGGGGGAGTACAAAAAGCAGATAAGAAAAGGAGAAAACAAATTGCAACTATGCTAATAACTGCTTTAATGAAAATGTTCTAAATACCCACGTTAAAAGGAAGAAATTGCCAGACTGGATAAAAAAGCAAGACCCAACTATAAGCTATCAACAAGAGAACCACTTTAAACATAAAGACACAAACTAATTAAAATTGGTTAAAAGTAAAAGGATGGGAAAAGATACACTATGCTAACAATGCTGGTTATATTAATATCACATAAAGTAGATAAAAATAAATAAAAAAATAAAGAGGATCATTTCTTAATGGTATAGGGGTCAATATAAGAGGACATAACAATCCTACATGTTTATATATCTAATAACAAAACTTCAAAATACATGAAACAAAACATGACAGGAGTAAAAAGAGAAATAGACAAATCCACAATTACAGCTGGAGATTTTAACATTCATCTGTCAGTAATTCAAAAGATCTCTTTGCTGTTACTAGTTTGGAAGGGGCCGAGAATGAGTGGGTCCACAGGTGAAGTGTGACTAGCATTTTTAAAAAAGTATCATATATAATTTTACTTCCTATATCCAGTGGTACCACGGTATTTTATTAATCATTTCTGTCCTATAATGAGATACTTAGCGCATAGATTTTCATCTTCTGCCAAATTACCCTGAGCCACGTATACTCACACTGAGTACCTCGGAGGCGGGGGAGCGGGGGAGGAGGGGAAATCGATAGCCTAGGGCAGTGGTTTTCAAACTTGAGTATCAGAATTACCTGGAGGGCTCGTTAAAATTCAGATTTCTGGGCCCCGTTCCAGAGTTTCTGATTCAGTAGATGTGGAACAGAGCCGGAAATTTTGCATTTCTAACAAATTCCCGGGTGATGCCGATTCTGCTGGTCCCAGGACCACTCTCTGCGAACCTCTGGCCTAAAATTTTGTCATTCCTTTCTTCCCACTGATTTCGAGGCAGTCTGTCGGTTTTCAAAACAACGCCCAAAGCCAAGCATCAAATTCCCAGCAGTGCGGAAGCAACACAAAACGCGAACCCAGCCGGTAGGCGGGCTCTAGGCCGCCCAAACCCGCGCGAGAGCTCACGTTAGACGTCGGCGTCGGCGTCAGCGTCACGTCGGCGTCGGCCACGTTCAACGGAGACGGGAGCAAGATGGCGATTCCGGGCAGGCAGTGAGTGACTTGGGAGTTAGGGTTAGGCTGGGGAGTGAGACACCACGGCGACTGTGTCTTTGGCCGAGCAGTAGAAGTGCGCTGGAAGTGAAGGGGCTGTGTCGTCAGGGATAGAGATGGGGGAAAGCGAGAAATCCTGAGGAACATATATTCCCATCCCCCCCACATTTTCCAGGATGGAAGCCCGAAGTTTGAGGGAGAAACTTGTGAGGAAATAAAGGAAGTTAGGCTGAGGGGCAGAGAGCGAGACTTTTCTATTTTCCAAAAGCTCGGTCTGAGGCCCCTCAGTCTTGCTTCCTACCCCGCGCTTGAGTTTCTCCCCGGTTGGATGCTTTCAGGGGCAATGAGAAGAGAGAGACAATTCCTGGCTTGCTTAGAGGGCCTTGTTCTTCTACTTGGCAGGTCAAGTTCTGATTCCCGCCCTTCCTTCTCGGTTTAGGAATGTTGTGCTGAGAAGCCACAGGAAAGGGTAGGCATATAGGGAATTGGGGTATACGTTGCCACAAAAGAGAAATGTTATATGTTCTTGGAAGTTTTCTTTGATGTATAATCCTTGCTTGTGATGCGGCTTCCCGTGATTTCTGCGTCTTAAAGGCCAAAACGTGAGAAACTAAATGAGTTGGATCTGATGGGATGGTTCTTTCAGGTGCTCCAAGACAAAGCAAGTGTGCTTAATAAAGTGTAATGGAAATTTGCCCCATGGCTACTTGGGTTTCTCAGTTAATGTAATCTTTTAAAAAATTTTCATGGGTGACATTAATCTTTATCCAATAACTTCTTTAAAATTGTGTACCCAATAGGAAAAAAAAAAGTATTTTCTTGACTCTTGTTAGATCACAAGGATAATTTAGAGCGTTTTTGTTTTTAGTGGACATCAACTGAGCTTTCCACTAACATGTTCTTTTTAAAACCTTGCTATCATTTCACCATCTAAAACATTCTGAACTCTTCATTCACTTCCCTTCTTTGATTAAAATGGTATTTTGATTTTGGCCCACAAATAATCACTCAGAGTAATAATTATAAAATCTTAGCGCATATTAGAACTTTTAGATAGGTGAAAATCAGAACCAGTGTTATATTTTCATAGGTTATATGACATGTTTTGACTTGGTAGCTTCGTCTGGAAGAGGTAGTGGATGTATTATTGTTTAACATTTAAATATAATGGTGTAATTTCTATTTCAAAAAAAAATATGCAGGTATGGGCTTACTTTGCCAAAGAAAGCACAGCAGTTGCACCCTGTTTTGCAAAAACCTTCAGTGTTTGGGAATGATTCTGATGATGATGATGAGGTAAGGGAAACTACTGCATTGTTGGAAATTTTTTTTTTAATTGAACTTGTGAATTTTATGTCTGCTTGCTTTAGATATTTGTTAATACAGTGTATCTGTAGCATTATAATTTACAGAATTATCAAAAAGAATAAAGAAGAAAGCTCTACTTTTTTTTTTTGTAGGTGATACGTGGATAATCTAAGAGATTTTTTTTTCCCAAGGCTATGAACTTCAGTTATTTTTAAGCAATTATATAGAGTAATTTCAGACAACAATACTGATATATAACAAAATTGTTGCTGTAAAGATCCCTGGAAATAAGCTATTAAGATGTTGCCAGTTTCCTAGAAATTTTTATTAGCAAAGTAGTTTCTTAAGAGACTATTTTTGTGGTTGCTCATTGTCTGCTAAGTGTAATTATTCAGTTGTAATATGGTAGTGTATAAAGTTAGCATTGATGATAATGACATCTAATATGAACATTTTATGTTTTAGCAGCCAAAACAGTGTTTTCCTATGAAGCCCCAGTTTACAGCAGTTTATAAAACCCCCAAATGTGTGCTTATTTAATACTTCAGTCATTGTCTGTATTTCTAAAATACCTTTGTATCAATTTCGTACTTCCTTTGCTCTGGCAGAAAAAAATCACTTCTCTTTCAGTTTTTACTAACTCTATAATAACATAGTTAGGTAATTGAACATATTTGATCCTTTGCTTCTTTTCTTCTGTTGAAGAAATAGACTCTAGATGGCTTACTTTTTAAAAAGTTGATAATTTACATATAATTTGCATATAAACTCATGGATTTTAAGTGTACAGGTTGGTGACTTTTGACAAATATATACACCCCAGTCAAGATGTAGAATATTCTCTCTTCCCTGAAAGTTCTTTTATGCCCCTTTGCAGTTAGTTTGCTTCCCCACATTATGCTCCAGACAACTATCTCATTGTGGTTTTGATTTGCATTTTACTTATGACCAAGGATATCGGCCATTTATGTATCATCTTTAGAGAAATGTCTGTTCATATCATTTGCCTAGTTTTTAATTGGGTTGTCATTTTGTTATGAGTTGTAAGATTCCTTTATATATTCTAGCTACAAGTCGCTTATTAGATGTAATTTGTAAATATTTTCTCGCATTCTGTGAATTGTTTTTTCACTTTCTTGATAATGTCCTTTGAAGTACAAAAGTTCAATTTTGAGAAAGTCCAATATATTTTTTTTCTTAGGTTGCTACTGCTTTGGTGTCATACCTAAGAAACCATTGCTTAATCCAGGGTCACAAAGATTTACGCATATGTTTTCTTCTAAGAATTTTGTAGTTTTAGTTCTAAAATGTGTCATTCATTTTGACTTAATTTTTGTACACGGTTATGAGATGGGGGTTCAGTTTCAGTCTTTGCATGTGGATGGATATCCAGTTGTCCCAACACCATTTGTTGAAGGCTCTTCCCCATTGAATTGACACTACCCTTGTGGTTTGTTTTAATATACAAATAATTTTTTAAAATCACTGTAGACACAACAGAAAAATACGACATGGTTATCTTGTAGTTTCACATAAATCATCCTGGCATACCCATGTAATGCAAAGCAGCATATACTCCAGTTTGAGAAGGATGGGTTTATACAAGTTATCTAGAAAGTTTACTGATGTGATTGCTGTTTCTTTTCCATTGTGAAATGAGGCTAGTGGAAGCTGGACAGTGGGTACACTAGAGTCAGAAAAGAAAGGCCTAGGGCCATTTTGCTCTTCCCTCCCTTCCTCCCACCCTCCTTCCTTTTACATAGAGAGACTTTAATGCAGAGAATTGGTTACATGGGTGATGGAAGACTTGAGAAGCTACAAGAGATGGTGAAGCAACCCAGAGATTAGCAGTAGTAAAAGGCAAGAAGTGATAAATGGAAGGATACAGGTAGGAGTTGGACCTGGTGGCCAGGGGCTAGGGTTACTAGGTGGGAACTGGACTTTTCCAAAAGGAGTTGAAGCCACTGGGAGATTCATTCTTAAGTAGAGAGAAAGGCAGGGAGAAATACCTCGTCTTCTCCCTTTCTCCTACCCTCCAATATACTGTTTTTGTAGTCTGTTGGTAGAACCCAGCCAGAAGCCAACTGACAGGGAGCTGCAGTTTAGTTCTTAATGAGCAGAGAATATAAAACCGGTCTTTAGAATAATTTCCTTACCTATGAAACATCAGTCTGGTGAATTCCAGCTTATCCTTGTATATTATTTAAATGTTTGTGAGCTTTGAATATAAAACTCTTCTTTTTTAAAAATGTATTTTATTGAAATATAGTTAATTTACAATGTCGTGTTAATTTCTCCTGTACCGCAAAGTGACTCAATTTATATATATATACACATACGCATTCTTTTCCATTATGGTTTATCACAGGATATTGAATATAGTTTCCTGTGCTATACAGTAGGACCTTGTTGTTTATCCATTCTATATATAATAGTTTGCATCTGCTAATCCCAAACTCCCAATCCATTCCTCTCCCACCTACCTCCCCCTTGATAACCACAAGTCTCTTCTCTATGTCAGTGAATCTAAAACTCTCTTCTTTAAAAATTAGTCAGTTGGGCTTCCCTGGTGGCGCAGTGGTTGAGAGTCTGCCTGCCGATGCAGGGGACGCAGGTTTGTGCCCCGGTCTGGGAGGATCCCACATGCCGCGGAGCGGCTGGGCCCGTGAGCCATGGCCGCTGAGCCTGCGCGTCCGGAGCCTGTGCTCCGCAACGGGAGGGGCCACAGCAGTGAGAGGCCCGCGTACTGCAAAAAAAAAAAAAAAATTAATCAGTTAAGAAACAATAAAATTATTGGTGTTTTGGAAAATACAGATAAAGATATTTTATGTTGCCCCTCCTGAGGAGGGCATTTGGTAAACCTGGCGAGGAGCTTCTGAAGCAAATCCAACTATTCTTATTTTCAGGAATTCAGCAGAAGCAACTAAGAGCCCAAATTTAAGATCAGACTTTTATTCCAGCTTTCAAGCAGAGGGAGCCCTAGCAAACGAATTCTGTTTCAGTGTGTTTGTATCCAGAGTTAGTTTAAAAATGGGAGAAAGTGGTAGTCAAGCACTTTAAATTATTATTTAAATAGTCCCTCTTTTTGAAATTATCAGAACTAAATAGAAACAATTATCATTTTGTTCAGAGGTAGAGGAGATGAAGAGTTTTTTTGTTTTGTTTTGTTTTTTTTGCGGTACGCGGGCCTTTCACTGTTGTGGCCTCTCCCGTTGCGGAGCACAGGCTCCAGATGCGCAGGCCCAGCGGCCATGGCTCACGGGCCCAGCCGCTCCGCGGCATGTGGGATCTTCCCGGACCGGGGCACGAACCTGTGTCCCCTGCATCGGCAGGCGGATTCTCAACCACTGCGCCACCAGGGAAGCCCCAGATGAAGAGTTTTTACCCCATATGAGTAAGGTTTATATTATATCCAAATGCTGCTGTCTGATAATAAGTGTTTGAGTGGTTTTGCTAAGATAGTAGTGTGTTTGTTTCATTTTTTTCCAGTCCCTCCTGTATTTCCAGTCCCATTGCCAACACCTTCATTACTTCTGTCATGGATTATTATAGCTTAGTAACAATTTCCTTATCACCTTTCTCTCCTCAAATTCATTTCAAATACTGTTGATAGATTGATCTTCCTAAAGCACAGTCCTAATCACTGTTAACTTCCTTACTCTTGAACCTAATTGTATTTAAAGTCTAAACTGCTCATCCTGACATTGAAAGCCTTCCCTATGCTTTGGCTTCAAAGGACTTATTAGCATTTTCTCCTAACTGTGCTTCTCCATGCAAAGTACACTGTTATGTTTGTATTCTTTCACAACTCTACTTTTTTCACATTGGAAGTCTCTCCATCCTATATGTCCAAATTATAGCCATCCTTTAAAACCCAGTGCAAAAGTTGCTTCCTTCAAGATTTTCCCCACTGGAAAGACTCTTTCTGACACTCTTTACCTTTCTTAGAGCACTTAGCTTTTTATACCTTGTATTATAAGTTATTTGCATACAAGTCTTTCACTGTACTAGTGTATGAGATCCATGAGTTAGGATCCGAATGTTCGTGCTGGCTTCCAAGAATGAGTAAAATCATTTACTCAGATGTTTTAGCTGTCTATATTGTAAAGAGCTGGATAGTAGATGTTTTAGGCTTTGCAAGCTAGTCAACTTTGATCTCCTAGTGTGAAAGCAGCCATTAGATAATATGTAAATGAATGAGCATGACTAATAAATGTGTTCTAATAAAACTTTATTTACAAAAGTGGGGATGGCTGAGATTTGGCTGTAACTTACTGACCCATGATGTATACAATTATCCAAAGTACGTGTGACAACCAGTATTTCACAAGTGTTATAAAGTGGCTAGTGACTAAAATAGATGTTGCATGACAAACGTGGAACTTCCTTTTAGATATTTCTCCGTGATAAATGCTTGCTCATTTTGCAGAACATAATGAATTTTTCTTTTGTCTTGGCAATTGAAATGCTCATTTCTAGATATTAATAATCTTGTGAGATCCAGTTTTGTAATATAATTCATATGCCATGAAGAGGTATGATCCATTGGGCTTCCTTGGTGGCGCAGTGGTTGAGAATCCGCCTGCTGATGCAGGGGACGCGGGTTCGTGCCCCGGTCTGGGAGGATCCCACATGTCGCGGAGCGCCTGGGCCCGTGAGCCATGGCCGCTGAGCCAGCGCGTCCGGAGCCTGTGCTCCGCGAAGGGAGAGGCCACAACAGTGAGAGGCCCGCATACCGCAAAAATAAATAAATAAATAAAAAGAGGTATGATCCATATAACCTGAGAATTGTCGCTGTTGGATAAAGATGCAAAACTTCTTGATCACTTTAAAAGAGGATATTAAGTTAAAATAGGTAGCTTAAGTTCATTAATTTAGTTTATTGTGTATATATCAAATATGTTAGATAAATGGTGGATGATAATAATCGCACTTTGAGTATTCAGAAGCCGTGGTATAGTCCTTTTATAGGTTAAGCTTTCATTTTCATAAACTACAGAACAGTTACAAAAACTATAAGAAAAACATTAAAACCCCAGCAGAAAACTAAGGAAAACACATAGAGAAATATAGAAGAAATGGCAATATCTAATAAACATTAAAAATATTTAATCTTAGTATATCTAAGCAATGTAAATTAGGGCAACAATAAGCTGCCATTTTTTTTTTACTATGTTAGAAAATACTTTTAAAAATGATAATGGCAAGGTTTTAGTGAAATGGGAAATTCTGAAATTCAAAATTTTGTTCTTGTAAATCATTGCGCCTTTTTTGGAAGGCAGTTTTGCAATTCGTATCAATCCTTTAAGAATCAAGTATATTTAACCCACTGTATCAATGAGAAGACAGAGGCTGTGCCAGAATTTTCCCTTCTAAAATTCTCTCCTGGGGGCTTCCCTGGTGGCGCAGTGGTTGAGAGTGCCTGCCAGTGCAGGGGACACGGGTTTGAGCCCTGGTCTGGGAGGGTCCCACATGCCACGGAGTGGCTGGGCCCGTGAGCCACAACTACTGAGCCTGCGCGTCTGGAGCTTGTGCTCTGCAACAAGAGAGGCCGCGACAGTGAGTGACCCCCGCTCGCCGCAACTAGAGAAAGCCCATGCACAGAAATGAAGACCCAACACAGCCAAAAATTAAAAAAAATAAAAGAAATAAATTCTCTCCTGAGGAAGTTGTCAGAAGTTTGCATTAAAGATTTATAGGTATTCAGAAGTCTTTATTTCAGGGTTGTTTATGATAGTAAAATCTTAGAACCAGTCCAACTTTCAACAGTGAAAGCATGGCTAAGTAAAGTGAGGTGCAGTGTATATTACAGAATTGTTAAAAATAAAATGAATGGAAAAAAGAATAAAGAGAGCATTTCAGAATATTAATGGTAGTCTTTTGTGGACTTATGAGTGGTTATTTAGTTTTTTTTTTTTTTTTTTTTTTTTTTTTTTTTTTTTTTTGTTGCGGTACGCAAGCCTCTCACTGTTGTGGCCTCGCCCGTTGCGGAGCACAGGCTCTGGATGCGCATGCTCAGCGGCCATGGCTCACGGGCCTAGCCACTCCGTGGCATGTGGGATCTTCCCAGACCGGGGCACGAACCCGTGTCCCTTGCATCAGCAGGCGGACTCTCAACCACTGCGCCACCAGGGAAGCCCCCACAATAGTTTTTATACTTGAAAAATAATTTTTAAGAAAAATTTATGGTGAACTTTAAGAATTTCCTGTAAGATACTTAGCTTCCAAATCATCTTAAAATATAAAAGGAAATAACACATTTAATCTGATAGAAGTCATAATGAGAGTACTGAAACTATTTAAAAGCATGAAAGAAGATGAAATAAGCAGAATACAAAATTGAATATGTATATATGGTTGTACAAAACTATATGGATATATAAGTGGAAAATAAAAGAGAATCGGTTTGGGTTTTTTTGGTGACAGTATGAGCTTTTTTATTTTTTTCAAAATTGTATTTATTTCATTGTTATAATTTTTGAAGAACAGAAGGAAATCAGTGCTTTAAAAAATACATGACTGCATTGTATATCCCCCACTTAGAAACATTTGCAAATTACTGGGTTACATGGTATATTTTCATTGCTTTTACTATTTTTTTAAAAATTTTATTGAAGTATAGTTGATTTACAGTGTTGTGTTAATTTCTTCTGTACAGCAAAGTGACTCAGTTACACACATATATATATTCTTTTTCATATTCTTTTCCATTGGTTTGTCACAAGATTGAATATAGTTTCCTGTGCCCTACAGAAGGACCTTGTTGTTTATCCATCCTATATATAATAGTTTTCCTCTGCTAATCCAAACTCCCATTCCTTCCCTCCCGCCCCCCGACCCCCAGCAACCACAAGTCTGTTCTGTGTATCTGTGAGTCTGTTTTTGTTTTTGTTTAATATTTATTATTTATTAAATTATTTGACTGTGCCAGGTCTTAGTTGCAGCAAGCGGGATCTTCGTTGCTGCATACGGGATGTTTAGTTGCAGCATGCAAGATCTAGTTCTCTGACCAAGGATTGAACCCAGGCCCCCTGCATTGGGAGTGCGGAGTCTTAACCAGTGGACCACCAGGGAAGTCCCTGTTTTTGGTTTGTAGATATGTTGATTTGTATCATATTTTAGATTCCACATATAAGTGATATCATATGGTAGTTGTCTTTCTTTTTCTGACTTACTTTGCTTAGTATGATAATCTCTAGGTCTATCTGTGTTGCTGCAAATGGCATTATTTCATTCTTTTTTATGGCTGAGTAATATTCCATTTTATATATGTACCACATCTTCTTTATCCATTCACCTGTTGATGGACATTTGGCTGTTTGTGGATAGTGCTGCTATGAACATAGGGGTGCATGTATCTTTTCTAATTATAGTTTTGTCCAGATATATATGCCCAGGAGTGGGATTGCTGGATCATATGGTAGTTCTATTTTTAGCTTTCTGAGGAACTTCCATACTGTTTTCCATAGTGGCTGTACCAACTTACATTCCCACCAACAGAGTAGGAGGGTTCCCTTTTCTCCATAGCCTCTCCAGCACTTGTTATTTGTAGATTTTTTAATGATGGCCATTCTGACTGGTATGAAGTGGTACCTCATTGTAGTTTTGATTTGCATTTCTCTAATAATTAGTGATGTTGAGCACCTTTTCATGTGCCTGGGGCCATCTGTAAGTCTTCTTCGGAGAAATGTCTGTTTAGGTCTTCTGCTGATTTTTCAGTTGGGTTGTTTTGTTGTTGTTGAGTTGTATGAGCTGTTTATATATTTTGGAGATTAAGCCCTTGTCGGTTGCATCATTTGCAAATGTTTTCTCCCATTCTGTAGGTTGTCTTTCCGTTTTGCTTATGGTTTCCTTTGCTGTGCAAAAGCTTGTAAGTTTGATTAGGTTCCATTTGTTTATCTTTGTTTTTATTTCTATTGCCTTGGGAGACTGGCCTAAGAAAACATTGGTATGATTTATGTCAGAGAATGTTTTGCTTATGATTTCTTCTAGGAGCTTTATGATGTCATATCTCGTGTTTAAGCCATTTCGAGTTTATTTTTGTGCATGGTGTGAGGGTGTGTTCTAACTTCATTGATTTACTGGCAGCTGTCCAACTTTCCCAGCACTGTTTACTGAAGAGACTGTCTTTTTCCCATTTTATATTCTTGCCTCCTTTGTTGAAGATTAATTGACTGTAGGTGTGTGGGTTTATTTCTGAGCTCTCTGTTCTGTTCCATTGATCCATATGTCTGTGTTTGTGCCAATAACACACTGTTTTGATCACTGTAGCTATGTAGTATTGTTTGCAGTCTGGAAGGGTTATTCCTGTTTCTTAATCTTTCACCACTTTAACTCCAGTCTTTTTTATTTATTATTTTTTTTATAGAAGCAGTTAGGTCTTTAATTTTTTTTTTTAAGTTTATTTTTTGGCTGAGTTGGGTCTTCGTTGCTGCATGTGGGCTTTCTCTAGTTGCGGCGAGCAGGGGCTGCTCTTTGTTGCGGTGTGTGGGCTTCTCATTGCGGTGGCTTCTCTTGTGGCAGAGCATGGGCTCTAGGTGCATGGGCTTCAGTAGTTGTGGCACGTAGGCTCAGTAGTTGCGGTGTGTGGGCTCAGTAGTGTGGCTCGCTTGCTCTAGAGTGCAGGCTCAGTAGTTGTGGTTCATGGGCTTATGGGCTTAGTTGCTCCGCAGCATGTGGGATCTTCTGGACCAGGGCTCAAACCTGTGTCCCCTGCATTGGCAGGTGGATTCTTAACGACTGCACCACCAGGGAAGTCCCAGCTCCAGTCTTTTAAAAACACTTTCTTGGGACTTCCCTGGTAGTCCAGTGGTTAAGACTCTGCTCCCAATGCAAGGGGTGCGCTTTCGATTCCTGGTCGGGGAACTAAGATCCCACATGCTGCGTGGCCAATAAATAAATAGTTCCCCCAGATTAAAAAAAAAAAAACACTTTCTTGAATAACTAAAGTAGTCTTCATAAGTCTGTTTCTCCTAAAATGAATCTGTTTTTCATTGGAAGCCTGTTTGACTTGCTAATGGTAAAAAAAAAGTTAAAATTTTAATCTCTCTGAACATTATACTACATCTGAATCAAGGAAGTGTTTCAGTTGCAGTTTTTCATCAGTTATCAGTCCCATAATTTCCTATTTCTCTGGAGATAGTCTGGTATAGTTTGAATAAAATGACAGTTTTATATGGACATGACAAAGCATATTATTTGTGAAAATGGCAGGAAATTTGGGTTATTTTAATGATGGCTAAGAATTTTTTATGCTTTTATCATATGCTACTAAACTGAATTCCTAGAGATTCATGATACTGAATATAATAGCAGTATAAGCAGTGAGAGATTTTAAGTAATTGTGTAGCTTTGCTAAAAATTCATCCCTTAACCTGCTATCCGTGAGTGAAATGGATATGTAAGAAAATTCAAGAAGAGAGCAAAGGACAGCATTAAATGATAGAATTTTGTGAGGCGTGGGAGCGACAGCAAGAGGATTCTGTTCTTCTTATGCCAGTAGGTTAAGAGCATTACCGAAGTGGCTGAGATCATCCAGATTATGAAGATCAGATGAAGTAGGAATTTTTGTTCTTTTCTAGGAAAGAAATGGAGGTATTAATCATGTGCCCTCATAGACGTAAAGTTGCTTTGTGAATCGCTGGTTAAATCTGTTTAGCCAGATTTCCTTATGTTGACACATGGGTGAAATATTTTTTAAAAATCTCCTTTGTCTGAGATATAATGCACATTGTTGTATTTTCAACTCCTGGGGTTTGTTTTGGTTTTTTTTTTGTAAGTTCTTTTTATTGGTATTCTCAATTTGCTGAGATAGTCTCATACTTTTCTTTAGTTTTTTAGATAGTTTCCTTTAGTTCATTGAATGCGTTTATTCTGTGTGTGGACTGTACTTTCTTGTTTCTCTGTATGTCTCATAAATTGGGGTTGAAAACTGAACATTTAAAATAATAGAAATGGCAACTGCGGAAATCAGAGCTTCCCCTCTTCTCAAGGTTGGTTGTTTTTGCTGGGTTTTTTTGGTTGTTTTTTGCTTAGTGACTTTTCTGAGCTAATTGTTTTTGTTTTGGGTTTTGGTTTTTTTGGACACACCATGTGGCTTGTGGGATTTTAGTTCCTGGACCAGGGATTGAATCTGGGCCCACAGCAGTGAAAGTGCCGAGTCTCAACCACTGGACTGCCAGGGAATTCCCTGAACTAATTCTTAAAGTCTGTATTCATTGTTGTGTGTGGCCACTGAAGTCTGCTTGGCAAGCTTAGTGGTCAGCTAATGAGCTGACAGAGACTTCCTTAAACACCAGTAACTAATAAGTCACAAATCTGCCAAGAGACTCTGTGTGCATGTTGGGATATGCCTTCAACACATAGCCAGGCATTTTACAACTTTGCCTTATCCACCACTACTTGCTTGTGCAGAGCCTGATGTCAGTCCTCAAGATCTGTCTTGAGAGTTTAGGACCTTCTTAGGTCTTTCCTGATCATGCTCAAAGGTCTGTGTATGCATGTGATCTTCATGATCCCTAGGAATATTTTGGAGATTTCAAGCCCATATGGACATTCTATTTCTCTGCTTTTCTTCTTTTTAAGCTTTTTGGTTAACCGGTTGTTTTCCCCAACTGTTAAAACTGTTACCCACTGCCTCAGGCCACCCTGAGGTTCAACAGTTGTCTTTGATTGTTTTTGACAGATACCCCCAGGGAAAAGACTGTTTTACATCTTCAACTCTGATAAAGACAGCCTTGTGAGTGGTGTCTTCCAGAGAACCACCAGACAGGTCCAATAATTCTCTGGGATGCGGTTTTCAAGGAACTTCATCTGCCCTTTGCAGTGGCTGCCAGACTGCTGATTTTTCTACTGTACTATGATTGTGATCTCTTGTTTTTAGGCTACTATGGCACTAGAGAGGGGATGATGGAAATAGGGCAAGTTAAAACACCACAAAGTTCTTACCAAGATTCAGTTGTTCTTGAATAAATGCTCCCTGGACTACTGTAAGCCTTTGGTTAATTTCCAGAGTTCTAAAAAAGCTGATTCTGACCTTTTTTGCCCATATTTTTATGCTGTTTTGGAGAAGAGAATTTCTGTTAGGTCCATACCACCATTTTCAGTGACATCCCAGGTTGTCTCTTGAGCCTCTCCAATACATATTTGCACACTTTTGACAAAGTCGTCTTACTTGTTTGTTTGTTTGTTTGTTTTGCGGTACGCGGGCCTCTCACTGTTGTGGCCTCTCCCGTTACGGAGCACAGGCTCCGGACACGCAGGCTCAGCGGCCATGGCTCACGGGCCCAGCCGCTCCGCAGCATGTGGGATCTTCCTGGACTGGGGCACGAACCCGTGTCCCCTGCATTGGCAGGCAGACTCTCAACCGCTGCACCACCAGGGAAGCCCCATCTTACTTGTTTTAAAATCACCGTTGACTTCCCATTGCTCTTAAAGACCAAAATCTTCATTTTTGATCTGCAAAGTCATTCATTGTCTTGCTGTTCTGTTCAACCTGTTCTCTACTGTAGTGCTCTATCTTATTCTTTAAAATTGCCTTAAGTCATTTAAGTGTGTTTTAGTGTCACCTTCAGTTTCATAATAAAACTAGGGATTTTTATTGGAATTGCATTGAATTTATGGATTAGTTTGGAAGAGAATTGATACTTTAATGTTTCACTCTTTCCATGTATAAAGATAGCATATTTCTTTATTTGTTCCGGTGTTTTATATGTCCTTTAGTACAGTTTTATCATTTCTTCCATGAGGGTCACACCCACCTTTTGTTGGATTTATTTCTAGGTACCTTGTAGCCCTTGTTATCGTATAAGGGTTTTTTTTCTAATTTATTATTACTAGTATGTGTAAAAGCTTCTGATTTTTTTGTTATTGCTGATTTAATTCTAGTACCTATATATTTCTAATAGTTTACCTGATGATTCTTTTGGATTTCCTTTGTAGACATAGTGTCTGTAAATAAGGATAATTTTGTCTCGTTTCAATTCTTTTACCTCATATTTCTTACTTTTTGGTGTGATTATGATATGTTATTGTCTGAAAACTACAATATATAGAGAGAGGCAATGATAGAAACTTTGTTACATTCCTGACTTTAATGGAAATTGCTTGTAAAATTTCTCAAATGTGATGTTCGCTTTACATTTTAGCTACTATTTCTAGTTTACTATGAATTTTTATCATAAATGATTTTAAATTTTAATTTTTTTAGCATCAGTGTGAGTTTACATTAATTTTTTGAAGTTAAATCTTTTTTTTTTTTTTTTTTTTTTTTTTTTTTTTTTGTGGTATGCGGGCCTCCCTCTGTTGTGGCCTCTCCCGTTGCGGAGCACAGGCTCTGGA
>NC_041227.1:93746441-93750600 GCF_002837175.3 Physeter macrocephalus | reverse complement strand
GGCATGTGGGATCCTCCCAGACCGGGGCGCGAACCCGGTTCCCCTGCATCGGCAGGCGGACGCGCAACCACTGCGCCACCAGGGAAGCCCCCATTTTTGTATTCCTGTATTTTGTATTCCTTGTTTTTTTATTTAATTCAGTGCACTCTACTAGTCCTTTTACCGGTGCTTTCCATTTCTGAGGTCTTCAGCTTAATTTCATTGTCCCATAGTTTTTCAACATGTGCTTATAGGGGCATTATTTCCTAAATTCTTAATTGTTAAGGAATGATTGATTTCCTGTTGCTTTTGTCACCTAAATAATCTATCTGAATGGTTGTAGAATTTCTAGAATAACAGTTTATTTCAAAACTTTGTAGACTGTAGTTATTTTCCCTGGCACTGAGTATTTTTATGAGGAAGTAAAATACTGTAGTTATTTTATCCCACTTCCGATGACTTACTTTTTTATTGGCTTGGACAGCTGGTGAGTATTTTCTTTATATCCTTTAAGTTCAGTGTGTTTTGGTGCAAATCATTTTGAATTACTTTTTCTGGAATACATTGTCTTTTACCTAAATATTTAACTATTTCTTCATTTCATGGACATTTATCGTCATCATGTTAATACTTTTTCTGATCCATTTGCTTTTTATCTTTTATCTTTTTAGAGGATCATCTTTGTCTTCCATATCATCATGCATTTATTAGTTCATTCAACTATTTAGTGATTCCCTGCTCTGTGCCAGTGAAACAAAACAAAGCCACTGCCTTTCTGGAGCTTACATTCTAGTGGGAGGAGGCGAGGTGATAAATAGTTAACCTAACAGATTAGTATATTACAGGTTAATTTAGAAGATGACAAGGACCAAGAAAAAGTAGAGTCGGTTAAGATGAGAGAGTTAAACAGATATTTGGAGGAATTACTGAATCTTTGTCTTTTTCTCTGCATCAAAGGTGATCATCTTAAACCTTTGTCAGTATTTCAGTTACATCTTTTCTGTTTTTTTGCTGTTTCTAATTTCTTTGTTGGCTCTAGTGGTGGTGTTTTAGTCCTTGGTGTATTTTCTTAGTTCTTCAGTCTCCCTTTCTATCCCTTTTATTGTTCTGTTATGTGATCATTAACTTCTTTGATTTAATTCATGGTCTTATTTTGAAAGAGTTTGACCAGGAAGAGAGGAGACAGAGTTGATAGAAGGAATAATGGTAGAGTTGGTGGAAATTTCCTTTTTGTTTTTGTTTTCTTAGGATGAAGATGTTTTGTACATGTTTAAAATGGAAGAAGCTAGGGGCTTCCCTGGTGGCGCAGTGGTTGCGCGTCCGCCTGCCGATGCAGGGGAACCGGGTTTGCGCCCCGTTCTGGGAGGATCCCACATGCCGCGGAGCGGCTGGGCCCGTGAGCCATAGCCGCTGGGCCTGCGCGTCCAGAGCCTGTGCTCCGCAACGGGAGCGGCCGCAACAGAGGGAGGCCCGCATACCACCAAAAAAAAAAAAAAAAAAAAAAGGAAGAAGCTAAAGGAAAAGGGGAGATTTTATGCTAAGGTATCTGAGGTGTCAAGAAGTTAATTAACCTATATCACACGCAGAGTACTTAGGTAATAGAGCTAGTTTTTGTTTGCTTGTTTGTTTTTGTTTGTTTTTTTGCGGTACACAGGTCTCTCACTGTTGTGGCCTCTCCCGTTGCAGAGCTCAGGCTCTGGACGCACAGGGAAGCCCTAGAGCTAGTTTTTGACCCCAGAAGATCTGCCTGTTACCGAAGTCCATGCTTTTAAACATGAAAATGTACTGCCTCTGAGAGGCAGTTTGTTTGTAATAGAGTTAAAAGTTTGAGAGAGCAATGGAAAAAGGGTTAGTTGAGGAATTGGCAGAGCTAGAGACTTCAGAGTCAACTTGTTTACTAGTTGGAAACACAGGCTCCGGACGCGCAGCCTCAGCGGCCATGGCTCACGGGCCCAGCTGTTCCGCGGCATGTGGGATCCTCCCAGACCGGGGCGCGAACCCGGTTCCCCTGCATCGGCAGGCGGACGCGCAACCACTGCGCCACCAGGGAAGCCCGAGGTGTAGTTTTTATCATGTGAAATTACACAACTATGCCTTCCAGTGATTTAGGAATATTTTGAGGAGATGGGTCTATTAATTTTCAACAAAATGGATATCTAGTTGTTCAGGTTTTTTTAGAACAGTCTTATTCCAGGGGTTTTCGGCGCTTCAAGAGAGGCATTAAGAAACTTATGGAGTGGCTTTTACTTATCACAGTTATTGAGAGAGAGTATATTGACAACAATTTGTTGTGGGCCAGGAATTGTAAATATTCTTGCTCTCATTACCGCCATTCATATAGGTGAAATCCCTCTGAACATGTGTACAGATGAAAAGCTATAATTTTATGAGCCTTGGACCTAAGCTCTTTTTACACATAAACACAACATATGTTTTGCACATTCTTTTTTTTTTTTTTTGGTTGGGGGGTGGGGGTTGGCCCTCACTACACAGTATGTGGGATCATAGTTCCCTAATCAGGGATTGAACCCGCACCGCCTGCATTGGAAGCACAGAGTCTTAACCACTGGACCGCCAGGGAAGTCCCTGCACATTCTATTTTTATTAAATAAAAGTTTTGTTTTGTTTTGGCTGCACCACACGGCTTGTGGGATCCTAATTCCCTGACCAGGGATTGAACTTGGGCCCCCTGCAGTGGAAGCACGGAGTCCTAACCACTGGACCACCAGGGAATTCCCAAAAATAAAATAAATACTTTAAATACTTTAAAAAAGTATTATTTTTATGTGGCAAAAGTATTATTTTTATGTGGCTAAATTTTCCCCTATTTTTCACTGTCTTATAGATTAAGTGAAGATTGTATCCTATTCTGTTTAGAACTTTACCAAGAGTTTGCCATTTAAGAAAATCAGGTCACTGTACCCAGCGTCACTTGTGGTATTTGAGTCACCAGTTCTACAGTCAGCAGTTGTATCTGTAGCATTAATGGTGATTACAGTGATTCTGCCTGTTAGAAGCATTTGACAACTTACTGTCTTCTAATGTAGTTATGCATTTATATATTGAAATACAGTATATATTATTCTCCTATAAATTAATTTCCCTTTATTTTTTTAGTTCTGTAAGGATGTATGTGTGTATCCAAAACTGGATTAGAAAGAAGAAATGGGTGTGTATGTATAACTTTTAAGAATTGTGTGTAGATGTTTATATTATCTATTCATTTTCTTTCAGTATGGATAAGGAGTATTTACAAAGACTTCCTATAAAAGAGTGGTATTGAGTATGATAGGATGAGAACTACCATTATGTGCCTTCCCCACTGATATAAAATGATTCATTTATTATGTATTAAATTCCCATAAATATGCAGGTCTCTTTCCCTGGACTGTTTATTCTGTTCCATTGATTTCTTTCTCTAATCCTGCTCCAGTGCCATTTTATTTCAATTACTCTAGCATCATAATCTGTTTTGTTTTTTTTTTGTTTTTTTTTTTGTGGTACGCAGGCCTCTCACTGTTGTGGCCTCTCCCGTTGTGGAGCACAGGCTTCAGACGCGCAGGCTCAGCGACCATGGCTCACGGGCCTAGCCGCTCCACGGCATGTAGGATCTTACCACATATAAGTGGAATCATACAGTATTTGTCTTTCTGTGACCAGCTTATTTCACTTAGCATAATGTCCTCAAGGTTCATCCATGCTGTAGCAAGTCAGAATTTCCTTCCTTTTTAAGGCTGCATAACATTCCATTGTATGTATATAACACATTTTGCTTATCCATCCATTCATCTGTCATGGACACTTGGGTTTTTTCCAGCTTTTGACTATTGTGAGTAATGCCACTGTGACATTTGTATACAAGTATCTTTTGAATCCTTGCTTTCACTTCTTTTGAGTATATACCCAAGTAGGACTGTTGGATCATATGGTAATTCTGTGTTTTTGAGGAACCACCATATTGTTTTCCACAGTGGCTGTACCATTTTATGTTTCTGCCAGCAATGAACAGTGGTTCCAGTTTCTCCACATCCTTTCCAATCCTTTCAGTAGTTATTGACTTTTTTTTTTTTTTTTTTTTTTTTCGGTACGTGGGCTTCTCACTGCGGTGGTCTCTCCTGTTGCGGGGCACAGGCTCCGGACGCGCAGGCTCAGCGGCCATGGCTCACGGGCCCAGCCGCTC
>NC_041227.1:93691031-93746383 GCF_002837175.3 Physeter macrocephalus | reverse complement strand
CCATGGCTCACGGGCCCAGCCGCTCCGCGGCACGTGGGATCATCCCGGACCAGGGCACTAACCCGCATCCCCTGCATCAGCAGGCGGACTCTCAACCACTGCGCCACCAGGGAAGCCCAACTATTTTTTTAATAATAGCTATTCTCATGGTAGTGAACTAATATCTCATTGTGTTTTTGATTGCATTTCCCTGATAACGTATGTTGTTGAGCATTTTTTCATATGCTTATCGGTCATTTTTAGATCTATTTTAGAGAAATGTCTGTTCAAGTCCTTTGCCCATTATTAAATTGGGTAGTTCAGGGGGTTATTTTGTTGTTAAGTTGTAGGAGTTTATTCTGGTTTTCAATCCCTTATCAGATATATGACTTGTGAATATTTTCTTCTATTCCATGGGTTGCTTTCTCACTTTGTTGATAGTGTCCTTTGATACACAAAAATTTTAAATTTTGTTGAAGCCCAGTTTATCACATTTTCTTTTGTTGTCTGTGCTTTTGGTGTCATATCCAGTAAATCATTGCCAAATCCAGTGTCATGAAGCTTTTCCCCTGTTTTCTTCCAAGAGTCTCTACTCTTAGGTACAGGTCTTTGGTACATTTTTAGTTAATTTTTGTGTATGTTATAAGGTAAGTATTTGCTCTTAAGTCACACTGACCTAGTTTTCTTGTTCTGTTCTTACCTGGTGTTCGTGTAGCTTTCCATCTTTTTTTCTTTTCTAGAGCAGTGGCTCTCCAGTTGTAATATGGAGGCCCCTAGATGTCCTCAAGATCTTTAATGAAGTCTGCAAAGTCAAAACTATTTTCATCACAATACTAAGACATTTGCCTTTTTTACTCTCATTTTCTTACACATGTACAGTGGAGTTTCCTGGATACTGCAGTACATGTGAATTGCAGCAAATTGAACACAGAGCAGTATGAGAAAACCCAACAATCTTCTGCTAAATAGACTTGTAAAAATGTAAAACACCGCCACTCTTCTTACTAAAGTTTTTTGGTAAAGTACAGTTTTTTTTCATAAGACTGTAGTTAGTATGAAATGAGTTTATTGCTGTTTTTCAATGAATTAATAAGTATTTAAAATTTTCTGTTTTACTTTCTAATGTGGTAAATATTGATAGGTATAACTCATATAAACAAAAGCTCTTTGGGTCCTAAATAATTTTGAGTGTAAAAGTTTCCTGAGACCAAAACATCTTAGAGCCTCTGCTTTAGAACATTTAACAGAGAAAATATGTTCCTTTAAAATATTTCAAAATGCACAGTGATATTTTGCATTTGGTCCTTGACTATTACAATTTCTTCCTTTTTAAAATCTGTTCCAGTTTCTACATTTTCAGCTAATTTTGGTTATTTGTATTTTCCTAAGTAGTCATTCATTTTTCTAGGGATTCAAGTTATATTTGTAGAGCATTTTAATAATAGTTAAAATGCTTTCTAAAAATCTCTTCTGCATTTGTAATTATGTCTCTCTTTTTTCCCTGATGTTGTTTATTTGCTATTTCTCTCCTTTTTTCTTGATCATACCTGGCAAAAGTTTACCTATTATATTACCTTTTCAAAGCATTAGCTTTTTGATTATTGGTCATCCAACTATCTTTTAGTTCTATTTTTTTACTTTGTTCTCTGTTATTTCCATATACTCTTTCTTTGTTCTTAGTCTGTTTTCTATTACATTCTTCAATTGAACATCTTTTTTGTCTCCTAAGAAATTTATTAATGGCTGTAAATTTTTCCATAGTCCAGCTTTTCATGCCATAGGCTTTGTTATTTGCCTACCTCATGCTATATTTTTTTTAAAGTAGTTCATAATTTTTGTTTTGATTCTCTTTTTTTAATGAAGGAATCATTTAGAATTGTGTTTTTAATTTCCAGGTATCTGGTCTTTTCCTTCCCATTTGCTATTATTAATCCTAGTGCATTTTGCCTGTGAACATGGTCCATGTGACTTCTGCTCTTTGTAATTTCTTGACATTTTCTTAATGGCTCAATGCAGATTTTGTGACTGATCCATGTATATTTGAAATGAAAATTTTTTCTGTTTTCTTTAAAGTACTACACATACTTGTACTATAATAAACATTTATGTACATATGTATGAATATATATTCATGTTTGTATGTATATTTATGCATTCATTTATTTAATAGACACAAGCAAGTTGGCTGTCTGTCATGACAGTCTTTAACATTTTTTAAGTGTGACTACCTTTAGGTGGGGCTTGTACTCTTTGGTTAGCTATAGTTTCTGCCAGTCCCTATTGATGACTATAGGATGCATCTCTCTGGCCCGGGAATGAGTTTACATTCTTTGTCCAAACTTAACTGCATTGTTCAAGTCTATACCCTTTCTCACTTGGTATCTATTTGATTTTTCTCTGAGTATGGTATGGTAGTTTTCCACTATGGTTACAGTTTGTTGATTTCTCTTTTTAAATACATTTTATTTTTATATGTTTGGAACTATGTTAATTATGTAAAGATTCATTAATATCTCCATGGGTTTTTCCGTTTTTGCCTTGACTTAAGATTTCTTTAAATTAATTTTGCTGTTGTATTTTTTAGGGTGTCCATGCTGTGTCTCTCTTCATCTCTTCATTTTCAGCTTTACTGAATTCATCCATTCATTTGTTACCTTTTTTTTAATCTCTTGGATAGAGCTGTGTTTTGTTCTTGTCTTTTAAATAGGTGATTATGATGTTTGGACTTATTCCTGTCATTTTATATCTGTTTACCATGCTTTCTTATTAATCTTATATATTTCTTGTTTTTTCTTCTGTTTGTTGGATTAAGTTTTTATTGCTGTGGTGATGGTGGTTGTTCCATTTTACCCTTCTCTTTGGGAGCTTTACATTCTGTTATTTTAATGTTTACCCTTAAAATTTCAGCACAATAATTAAACTTAAATTATTCTAATGGTGTTTAGAATAGAATATTCACATCCTCTCTTGGACAAGTCAAGAACCTTAGCAATTTGTGTTTTTTTGTTTTTTTGTTTTTTTTTGTTTGCGGTACGCAGGCCTCTCACTGTTGTGGCCTCTCCCGTTGTGGAGCACAGGCTCCGGACGCGTGGGCTCAGCGGCCACGGCTCAGGGGCCCAACCGCTCCGCAGCATGTGGGATCTTCCCGGACCGGGGCACAAACCCGTGTCCCCTGCATCGGCAGGCGGACTTTCAACCACTGCGCCACCAGGGAAGCCCAGCAATTTGTTTTTAATTTATTTAATTTATTTTATTTTTGGCTGCATTGGGTCTTCGTTGCTGTGCACAGGCTTTCTCTAGTTGCCACAAGCGGGGGCTACTCTTCATTGCGGTGCGCAGGCTTCTCATTGTGGTGGCTTCTGTTGTTGGGGAGCATGGGCTCTAGGCACACGGGCTTCAGTAGTTGTGGCACATGGGCTCAGTAGTTGTGGCTCTCGGGCTCTAGAGCTCAGGCTCAGTAGTTGTAGCATACGGGCTTAGTGCTCCACGGCATGTGGGATCCTCTCAGACCAGGGATCGAATCCATGTCCCCTGCATTGGCAGGCGGATTCTTAACCACTGTGCCACCGGGGTAGTCCAAGCGGTGGCTTCTCTTGTTGCGGAGCATGGGCTCTAGGCACACGGGCTTCAGTAGTTGTGGCATGCGGGCTCAGTAGTTGTGGCATGTAGGCTCAGTAGTTGTGGCACGCAGGCTCTAGAGCACAGGCTCAGTAGCTGTGGCGCACGGGCTTAGTTGATCCGCAGCATGTGGGATCTTCCCAGACCAGGGCTCGAACCTGTGTCCCCTGCATTGGCAGGCAGATTCTTAACCACTGTGCCACCAGGGAAGCCCAGAATTTTTTTACTTCCTTCCATTTTTCTCTTTTTTCCTCTTTCTCTGTTACCTTATGCTGATTACATTTGAGATTTTAGTTGCATGTATTTTTTTTAACAGTACATGCATTGTTGATTTCTGCATCCTGCTTCTTTGTTTGTACTTCCATTAGTATTTTCTCAAGTAATTCTTTTAGAGAGTATCTGTGGGTGATAATCTTTGAATCCTTGCAGATCTCCAGATGTCTTTATTTTGCCTTCACTCTTGAAAGATAGTTTGGCTACATACAGAATTCCAAGTTCAAAATTACTTTCCTTCAGAACTTTAAAGTAACACTTTGTTTTCCTTTTATATCCACTATTTCCAAGTGAAGGCACCTGATACCAGTCTGATTCTTTGTAAGTAATTTTCACTCCCAGCTTCCTTCTTAGGTGTTAGGATTTTTCTCTTTATCCTTGGTATTATAAAAATTTCACCAGGCTAACTCAAGCTCTTACGTTCACTATTCTCAATTAAGGGCAGAAATGAATCTTTTTATTTACCTTTTCCAAGAAAGGCAGCATGTAAGGATCACCTGCATTGCTGCTTCTAATGCAAAAACCCAAGTTAATTTATCTTTGTCGTCTTCTGCTCTTTGTATCCCTTACCTCAGAACATGTAGTGCCCTTGGAACCATTCCCATCTTTTCTACCATTCAGCCTCTGGGCAGTTTGGTTTCTAGTCTTCTATCTTCCTCAAGTTTCCAGTCTATTGAAAGCACCCTTTCTTGTTTTCCAGCATAATTATGGATTTCTTTTCTGTCATTCTAAGGGTTTGGAAGAGGAGGAGGCTGCAGCATGTTTTGTTTTGTTTTTTAACATCTTTATTGGAGCGCAGCATGTATTAATTTGCCAACTTAAACCAGAAACTTTGCATTGCTTTCCTAGCTCTGAGATCTTGAGCAGATTGTTTAATCTTTTTAGTTTTAGTTCCACATTAAAGAAAATCTCTATAATATCTAAACGTTTATTTTAAGGATTAGAGGTACCTTAAGTGCCTAATACAGTGTGTGGCACAGAATAGAAGTATAATAAATGGTAGCTATATTGCTACAGTAAAAATATCTTCTTTGTGTAGAATAACTGTCATCATTAATCATTAGTCATCTGAAAGTTACTTGTGCTGTCTCCATTGCACTTTGTATTAGACTCATATTTGGTAGCCTGGCTTTTTTGTGACTTTTTAATAGAATCTTGATCTTCATTTTGGGTTGTGACCATTAGCTAAGAACCATTATGTTAGAAAATTTTTCTATAAAGAAGGCAGTAATAACCATAATTATATTTTTGCATTATTATTGTTTTATTTGGTTTCTATACAATCTCAATGCACCCCTTTTAGTCATCATTTTTAACTGACAATTTCTAATTAGATGATGGTAAAAGCCTTACTTCTAAATTTGCTGTTAAATAACAAAATTAGCTTTCTGTTTTCTAAAACCATACACATCTTTCTCATACACTGACAGGCTTTGATATTGCCTATTCTAGCTTCACCATAAAAAAACATTAAAAAAAAGTTTTTCCTTTATTTTCATGTTATGTTTCAGTGTGTGTAGTCAGACAGAAAGCAATAATCCCCCATCTCATTCTTGGATTTATCAAAAGCTGAAAATAAAATAGATCAGATCACTTTCTGAAACAAAATTACTTTATTAGTTTAGTAATAATTTGAGGTTACTTTAAAGATAAGAAGCAGCATTTGGGAGGGGATTCATTTCCTGCCTTTGGGCTTTATCTGTAAGAACTACATCTTCAATGTCAAGAGATTGTGTATTTATAACTGAACTCTAATAAAGTCTGTACCGGGGTTTACTGCACACCTGACTTTGTCATTATGATTATATATTAGGTGCCAAACTGTTGCTTGTCTTTTGAAAAAAATACATTACCAAATGTATTTCATTAAAATTTGGCCTGTGTGGGGAGGATTACAAGACCATCGACTATTGATTATAAGTGTGCTGGTTATTACCAACATGGTTAATGATGTTCCTTTGGGAAATAAGTGGAATAAAATGTAGTTGTCCTTTTATTGGTGAATTAAGCAATAATTGGAAGAGGTGTTATTATAATAAATGTTTTTACTAAATCTTATAAGATGTTTTTCTACCACTCTTTTTGACTGTGCAACATAAGATATTGAGAATCATGTTCTGAGTTTTTTTTTTTTCCCTTTAATCCATATCTGTCACTATATGTGGATATTAAAGAACTGTGTTCTTTTCCTTATGAGCAGTCCAAAATTACCCTGTTTTTTACACAACTTTTATGCTTCTCCCTTTGCTGTGTCTTGTCATCACAGAGAAATTGTCACATGAAACAGATACCATTGTTATTTCAGAGCAGCATCCTTCATGACATTTTCATCTTTGTGTTGTTGGTGCACGTGTATGTATGTCTTTCTGGAACTGTGACATCTCTGACAAGGAAAGAACTGTTAAGCATGTAGTAATGTGGTTTTTTTTAAACAATCAGAATTGTTAGTCATACTTCTCATTTCAGGGCACACTCACATTATCAGCCTGCACAAGACTCTTATTTTATTTATCAGTTTTCCTCTTCATCCCGTCTCCCATTCCCTTTTAAACATACTGTGATATGTTTGATATATATGCTTGAATGTGTATGTATGCTTTTGTATTGTGTTGTTTTGAGTGTGTATTTTTTTTTTGGCCACGCCCTCAGTTCTCTGACCAGGGATTTAGCCCAGGCCACGACAGTGAAAGCCCAGAATCCTAACCAGTAGACCACCAGGGAGCTCCCGAGTGTGTATATTTTACATATATATGAACTTCACTGTATTATAGATCTCATTTTTTTCAATTAATACTACATTATATTGTATATACCTAGTTGATTCTAACTATAGCATATTACATGCACCATATTTTATCCCATTACCCCAGAGATAAACATTTAAGTTATCCTCAGTTCCCTATCACAGCACTATAAAAAACATTCTTGTACATGTCCCAGTAAAAGCCAAATAGAAACCAGAGGGTTTCTTTGGATTTCTGGATCAGAGAGTATATAGATACATTATTTCACTAAGTACTGGCAAATTGCTTTCTGGAATGACTATACCAATTTGCATTCCATTGGTGGTCTCTATTTCTTCATCTTGTTAACACTTAATAATTTTTCCCATTCTTCATTGTTCTACTTTGCACTTCATTGATTGTTAATTATTAGGCATTTCTTCTTTTCTGTAAATTTCTCATTCATATCCACTACCCTCCTTTCTGTTGTATTTCCTATCTTTTTTTATGGTATGTAATTTGGATAGTAATCCATTGTTGGTTTTAGACATTGAAAATCTCTCAGTCTGTTACTTTTTTTGTGGTCCCTATGGTGAGGATTGCTAATAATACACATAAATCTATCCTTCCCTAATGCAGTGACAGAGTTTAAGCTGGGCACATAGCTGCTCAGTTAGGGGTTGTGTTTTCTACTTTATCATTAGCTAATTGAGACCACATGACTAATTTTGCCAATCAAACATGGACAAAAGTAGTATGTGCGCTCTTACCTCAACGTGGACTTCTTTTCTACCTTGTCATAAGTTGGAATATGTATAGGTTTATTATTTCAGGTCATGACCCAACTTTCTCTATACTCTTGTGATAGCTGGAAAGAGCTTGGGCTTCTGAATGACCATATGAAACAGAGAGCTGTCTTGCCAAACTGAACTGTCCCCTTGGTGGAACAGTAATCTAGAGAGAAACTTAATTAGCAGTATTTGAGAGCTAATTTGTTATTGTAACTTAAAGTTGACTATAATATAGTGTCCTTTATAGAGCATAAATTCTCTCTCTTTAATATAGTCAAGTCAGTTATTCCTATATGGTTTGTGCTTAAGAGGTCTTGTTTAAGAAGATCTTCACCACCCTGAGGGTACCAAGATATTCTCCTATCTTCTATCAGGTATATAATACTTTTTTTTTTTTTTTTTTTTTTTTTTTTTTGCGGTACGCGGGCCTCTCACTGTTGTGGCCTCTCCCGTTGTGGAGCACAGGCTCCGGACGCGCAGGCTCAGCGGCCATGGCTCACGGGCCCAGCCACTCCGAAGCACGTGGCATCTTCCCGGCCCGGGGCACAAACCCGTGTCCCCTGCATCGGCAGGTGGACTCTCAGCCACTGCGCCACCAGGGAAGCCCAGTACTTTTTATATATAGCTCTTTAATCCATCTTGAATTCACTCTTTATATATGTTGTGAGGTAGGGATCCAACATTATTTTTCTTAAAATGGACCAGTTCTCCCAGTACCATCTATAGACAGTGTGTGCTTTACCTCCTGATTTGTGGGTCATCTTTATCATGTCAAGTTCCCATATATTCATGAATCTGCTGCTAATCTCTCATTTTATTACAGTTTTTTTTATTATTGTGGCTTAGTAGTAAATCTTACTATCTAGTAAGCTGAGTCCTTTATTTTACACCTCTCTTACAAACTTGATTAAACTGTTTTTAGGCAATTTAGAGTTTGTAAAATTCCTTAAAAATTAAAACTCCAATTTGTATTGGAATTGCCTTGGATTTATAGTTTAGTCTTTAGGAACTACCCATAAATGTGGTATAGTTCTCCATTCATTTAGACTTTTTTTTTTTTTTTTTTTTTGCGGCACGCGGGCCTCTGCTGTGGCTTCTCCCGCTGCGGAGCACAGGCTCCGGACGCGCAGGCTCAGCGGCCGTGACTCGTGGGCCCAGCCACTGTGACTCGCCGGCCCAGCCGCTGTGACTCGCCGGCCCAGCCGCTTCGCGGCATGTGGGATCTTCCCGGACCGGGGCACGAACCCGTATCCTCTGCATCAGCAGGCGGACTCCCAACCACTGCGCCACCAGGGAAGCCCCATTTAGACTTTTTAATGAAGTAATTTTTTATCTCATTAATGTTCTGTACCTTATCTTCAGGTTTATTCTAGATACTTCATAGTTTTAATAGCTGTTGTGAATGGTACCTTATTTTCAAGTATATTTTCCGGTTGACTGTTCCGGTGTAGAGCAATGCTGTTGATTTTGTAAATTGATTTTGTATCTGGCAGTCTTTCTAAACTCATTTACTGTAATAATTTGTCTATACCGTCTGCTTTATCTCTTCTAATCCTTATGCTTTTTTTTCCCTCTGTTTTATTATATTAGCCAAGTCTTCCAGTAGTATGTTAGACTACCTCAGTGGGCATTCTTTCTTGTCTGTATTTTAAATGAAATACTTCTGACTGTTCCTGAGTAAAGTTTTATTGGAATACAGCCTTGCCATTTACTTATTTGTTATCTGTGACTGCTTCTGTGAAACAGTGGCACAAAACTGTTTGCATGTTGCAAACAGTTGCAACAGAGGCCACATTGCCACAAGTCTAAAATATTCACCATCTGGGCCTTAAAGAGAAAATTTGCTGACTCCTACTCTAGATCTGTGCTAATATGGTAGCCACTAGTCATAGAGACTTTTAATTTTAAACTTAAATAAAATTTAAGTTTAAAATTCGGTCACTCTAGTTACATTTCACATGCACAATAGCCACATGTGACTAGTAGCTACCATATTGGGCAACAAGTATAGAACATTTGAGTTATTTCAGAAAGTTCTGTTGTATAGAGATGCTCTAGATTTTTAGTTCTGGATCATTTTGGTTATCTTTTTGCTCGTTTTTAAAGATAATATTGTTTTACTTAATCTCACAATATCATTCTTATTGGGAATAGTTCCCTTAATGTATATTTTCAGAGAGAGCCTTTATGTGGCAAATCTTCTGAGACTTTGTGTGGTTAAAATATCTTTACTTTTGATGCTAGTTTATCTGGATATAAACTTTTTGGTTTAAAGTTTTTTCCATCAACACTTTAAAATTGCTCCAACCAGTAGTTTTTTTTTTTTTTTTTTTTTGTGGTATGCGGGCCTCCCTCTGCTGTGGCCTCTCCCGTAGCGGAGCACAGGCTCCGGACACGCAGGCTCAGCGGCCATGGCCCACGAGCCCAGCCGCTCCGCGGCATGTGGGATCCTCCCAGACCGGGGCGCGAACCCGGTTCCCCTGCATCGGCAGGCGGGTGCGCAACCACTGCGCCACCAGGGAAGCCCCAACCAGTAGTTTTAAGAATTACTTACTCTTAAATCTTGTGTGGCTGATGAGGTGTCTGAGGTCATTCTGATCTTATTCCTTTATAGGTGATCTATTCTTTCTTGTTAGAAGCTTTTAGAATTTTCCTTTGTCTTTGATTTTCTTAAATTTCATTATAATGTATCGAGGTGTTGTGTATGTATATGTGTTTTATTTATTTTCTGTTTTCATTGGCATTCACAATCTGTTCAGTTTGACTTTTTTTTCTTTAATTCTTGAAAAGTCTCAGTCATTCAGATGTTTCTTTTTTTTTTTTTTTTTTTTGTAGCACGCGGGCCTCTCACTGCCGTGGCCTCTCCCCTTGCAGAGCACAGACTCCGGACGCACAGGCTCAGCAGCCACGGCTCACGGGCCCAGCCACTCCGCAGCGCGCGGGATCCTCCCGGACCGGGGCACGAACCCGCGTCCCCTGCATTGGCAGGCGGACTCGGAACCACTGCGCCACCAGGGAAGCCCCAGATGTTTCTTTGAATCTGTTTAGTTTATATGTCTTCTTTGTCTTTAATTTTTATGAATGTTGATACTTCTATCTCTCATATCTCTGTATCTTTTTAAAAAAATCTCCTTATCCCTTCTTCATATGTTCCAGGAGCATTTCTTCGCCTAATAATTCTAGCTCACTAAAACATTTTAGAACCATATCTTTTAATCCATTCACCCATCTCTTAATATTTTTATTTTAACCGTATTTTCTATACACATTATTTCAGATTGTTTCTTTTTAAAAACTGTTATTCTGCTTCATGTTGCCAGTGTCCACTCTCTTATTTCTGAGGATATGTATTATGGTCATTTAAAATTTATATTCTGTCTGGTTCATTAATCTGGTTCTTTTTAAAGTATATTATTCAGTTCTTTTGTCCTTTTTTTAATCTTCAGAAAGATTTTTATAATCCTTATACTTCTCCGATGCTGGATTATTATTTTTCTTTCATGAACATATTTTCCATTGGGATTATCAGCCACATTAATTTTGATGGTAATATGTTTGGGAGGAATGGTAAGGTCCGGAGAAAGGAAGAAGAACCTCAGGGCAGAGAGCCTATGATGTTAATCCTAGGCTTCCCTTTGCGGTATCCACCAAGTAACCATATCCCTCAGGGCACTTCCCAGTAGCTACATCAGAGTTGCTCTTTATTTGAGAACAGACTCCCATGGAAGTTTAAAGATTGGGGTGCTGCTCTGACATTACCTCAGAACAGTTGGTTGTTTTGCCTCTGGGGAGACAAAGAACATTTTTGAAAAGCTTTCTGTCATCCAACCCCTAAGTTGTATGCCCTATCCTCTTTAACTGTGGTTTGCTACTCTGCCCTCCCTTTGTCCAGACAAGTCAGCTTTTTTTCCCCAGGCATTTTTTTCCCCACAGCTTTTATATTTGTTTCTCGTGTCCAGCCTCTCTCACCTGTAGAACATCTTCAGAGAAAGAGAGCCTGGCTTAATTTCTTACCAAGAATTGGAAGCTGAGTATGACTAATTCTAAAAATTTTATATATGTGGCTTTTGATTTCATGAGTGTTTATTTATTTATTTTTACTAGTTTTGTATTTAGGGATCACATATTCTGTTGGCAGTGGTAAAGAACATAGGGAGGACCTGTGTAATGGAAGGAGACTGGTCTAGGAATATTATTAAGTGGTAATTCAGAAAGTAGATAATGGAGATTTCAATAAAAATAATATGTATATATTTTAATGGTTTTCTTGTTCAACACTTTAACCATCATTATTTGAGCATCTGATGTGTAGAAAATACTGAACTCCTGTTAGTAAATAAAAGGCTGAACAGGACAATCTCTGCTCTCAAGGAGCTTTTTATTGTACATTATGAAAGTGAATTTATAGACAGTTCAAGTTAAAACTAAAATATCTTCACTTCTGGGAGAAGTTAAAATTTCAGAAACTATTAAGGGTGTTTTGTTAGAATTAGGGCCATTTCTCATTGAGCCACCAGGAATAAAAGCCAAATGGAGCATCCAGCCTTACTTTGAGAAGAATTTTGTGTGAGCTCCTATTCTTGTGCATAGCTTTGCTGCTTTTGTTTATTCTGCAGTGTACTTGACTCTCACCACTCTCTAGCTTCACCTGTTTTTGCCTGCTTTCTGTTCCTAAAGTCAGGCTTAAACCATAGTTTGTTTATGCATTCCAGGAATGATTTGCTTTATATACTTGGACTGTGCTCTTTAGTTTGTCTCTGTCAATCTGTTCATCTGTTGCATCATAATTTGCCTTTGCTACCAGATTCCTGCCTCTGAATTTGCTCTGCACCTGTCCTCATATGTACTTGGCTTGGCATATTTTGATTCTTGGCTTTGATTTCTAAATATGCCCTCACTTCTCTTCTTCCTGAGGTTAATTCATTGAGGCTTCTTTGCATCTGGTTTTGTAAAACACCTGTCAGCTCTGTCACTGGTTCAGATCATCTCTTCCTCCTCCCCAGTATATGAGTTGTGATAACCACAGCTCATTTTATTTTAAAGTTATTGTTATTATATCATTTTTTCTATTAAAAATTACCCGCCAGGGGCTTCCTTGGTGGCGCAGTGGTTGAGAATCTGCCTGCTAATGCAGGGCACACGGGTTCGAGCCCTGGTCTGGGAAGATCCCACATGCTGCGGAGCAACTAGGCCCGTGAGCCACAACTACTGAGCCTGCGCGTCTGGAGCCTGTGCTCCACAACAAGAGAGGCCGCGATAGTGAGAGGCCCGTGCACCGCGATGAAGAGTGGCCCCTGCTTGCCACAACTAGAGAAAGCCCTTGCACAGAAGCAAAGACCCAACACAGCCATAAATAAATAAAAAAATTACCCGCCAGAGGTAAATAGTCCACAGTTTTCAGCATATGGCCTGACATTATTTTACTTTAAAAAAATACCTTTATTGAGGAATAATTGACATATACATGCACTTATTTGAAGTATACAATTTGCTAAGTTTTGACCTAAGTTTATACCTTGAAACTGCTCTGCAACAAAAGCAACGAACATCCATCGCACCCAAAAGTTTCCCCATGCCCCTTTGTAATTTCTCCTTTCTACCCCTTCTCACACCAACCCCCAGGCAGCTACTGATCTGCTTTGTATCACTATAGTTTTCATTTTGTAAAATTTATATAAATGGAATCATGCACTGTGTACTTTGGATGGGGGTGAGGGGTGTCTGGCTTCTTTCAGCATAACTATTTTGAGATTAACTCACATTGTGTTTCAGTAGTCTGTTCCTTTTTTCTTGCTGAGTAGTATTCCTTTGGATGAATATACTACAACTTGTTTGTTTATTCACTGTTGATCATTTGGATTGTTTCCAGTTTTTGGCTATTACAGGTAAAATGGCTATGAACATTTGTGTACAAGTCTTTGTATAGAGTTATGCTTTAATTCTCTTGGGTAAAACCTAGGCATGAAATGGTCACATGGTAGGTGTAACTTTTTAAGAAACTGCTAAATTCTGGGGACTTCCCTGGTGGTCCAGTGGTTAAGAGGCTGTGCTTCCACCGTGGGGGGTCACAGGTTCGATCCCTGGTAGGGGAACTAAGATCCCACATGCTGCGCAGTGTGGCCAAAAAAGAAAAAAGAAACTGCTAAATTCTTTTCCGAAGTTGTTGTACCACTTTACATTTCCACTATTGGTATATGAGAGTTACAATTGTTCTGCCTCCTTTGTACAGAAATACCGTTGTTTTACCTTTGAGTAAAATTTTATTCTCTTCTTAATGTTCTGCAACTTGTGTTTGCATTTAAATGTGTAATAACACCTGGAGTGTATTTTGATGTTTGTTATAAGGAGTGAGGTGTGAGGAAGGTATCAGTTTTAATTGTTTTTTTGTTGGTTTTTTTTTTTTTTTTTTTCAAAAGGATGGATAGTTGTCTCCACACCATTTATTAAATAGTCTGTCATTTTCCCACTGATTTGAAATTTGCTTTTCTAAGGAATTGTTTCAGATGAATACATTTTCAGGTTGTTTGCCTATTCAGAACCTGTATGTTTAGATATTAGAGAAAAATGTAGAACAAACCAGAAAATTCTCCATTTATGATGCAATAAGGTATTTTTAAGGAGGTAAAATTATAAGGATCGCGTCCTTTATGTGAGATGTGAGTTGTCAATGGGTGAACTATTATAATAATACTTCAAAAAATACAATTCATATCTTTTGGATAGGGAGTATAATTTTTTGTTTAAAACCATTTTAAAAACAGCTCTGGATGAAATGATCTTTCTATAACATACATATCATTCCACTTCTCATCACTATTTCTGCAGTCTCCTAGCTTAGAAACTTTAATACCATGTTTGATTCTATTTTCTACATTCCTTCCATCTATTTCCAAGTTCTTTGTCTTTTAGAATATTGCCTAGATTTACCCTTTCTGTCCATTCCCACCTACCATAGTCTTGTAAACCCTGTGCCCTGAGTCTCCTTATTAACCATATTGCATTGATTCCAGATCATTTTTCTAAATTACTTTTTCATTAGCTTAAAAAAACCTCAAATAATTCTTTTTTGTCTTTGTATCACTTTCAGAGTTCCAGCTGTTTTCATAACGTGGTCTTAGTCCAACTTTAGTTCTTAACACCCAAATAGAAGTCATTTGCTATAATCATATTGGTTTCTGCATCCTTGGTTTTTTTGTTTTGTTTTGTTCTGTTTTTTGGCATGCCACCCATCTTGCAGGATCTTAGTTCCCTGACCAGAGTTTGAACCTGGGCCCAGGCAGTGGAAGCTCAGAATCCTAATGACTGGACCGCCAGGGAATTCCTGATCTCTTCATTCTTTATTGCCATGTTTATGTCATTGTATTTCCTATTGGGGTTTCCTCTATATAATACAATCTATTTATTTATTTATTTATTTGTTTGGCTGCATTGAGTCTTAGTTGCAGCACGCAGGATCTTTGTTGTGGCATGCAGGATCTTTCATTGTGGCTCGCGGGCTCTCTAGTTGTGATGCGCAGGCTCTAGAGCGCGCGGGCTTAGTTGCCCTGTGGCATGTGGAATCTTAGTTCCCCAACCAGGGATCGAACCCACGTTCCCTGCATTGGAAGGCGGATTCTCAACCACTGAACCACCAGGGAAGTCCCCACAATCTTTTTTCACTGTTACCCATCTTTCTAACTTTGGCCTCATCCTTCTTCCTCCATTGATGATTCTTTGATTCTCTCAGACCATGATTTTCCTATCCCTGAAATCTAATACTTATAGTTTGTTTCTTCACTCACTGTTCCATCCTTGCCTTCCTCCTTGGACATATCTGGTATGTTCTTGCCTATTCTCTGTGCCTGAAAAGCTCTTCTCCAGATCTCATTGTGACTTGTTTTCTCATCTTCTACTGGTCTTGGTTCAATTGGTATGTTCTCATTGAGACCTTCCTCGAAGATCCTATTTCAAATTCAATCCACTCCTGCCTCTACTCTTCTTTGATTTATTTTTCTGCATAGAACGCAACATATCTGACATAAATTTTGTCTGTCTGTTTATTGTCTGTTCCCTTATAAGCTCATTGAGGGCAGGGGTTTTTGTTTATAATTTTTCCTCCAACACCTTGAATAGTGCCTTGCACATGGCATGTGTTCCATAAATATTTAAATGAATGAATAAATGCCATTAAGTTGGTATTGATTGCTCTTTAGTTGTATAAAAGTATTAGTTGTTTAATTGTTTCCTTAACTAAATGGTAAGTTCTTTAAAAGGTAGAGTATATTCTCAGCTCTTTCTTGGTGTTGTCATAGAATGACCTAACCAACATTAAATACTGGCTGAAGGTGTGGAATTAGAAATTTTGACCACACAAAGGCAGATGGCGCTTCCTATTCTGCAAAACTGGTCAAGATACTAAGCGTAATTAACTTTCAGTTCTGAGTAGGATCTTAAAGATGCTTTTGTTAATTAATAAATTAGAATAACTTCTGTTTACTTAATGAATCAAAATAACTTCTTGTTATTTAAAAATACGTAGTCATTATAGACCAATTAGAAAATACAGAAAAGTATGAAAGAAAAATTAAAAGTACTGTTAATCCCATCACTCGGAAGTAACCACTGTACACGTTTGGACAGCACGTCCATAATATTTTATAGTATATTTGGACCATAATTTATTCAGCTGTTTTCTTATTGTTGGACATTTCAGTTTTTTTTTTAATACTCTGGTGCTTTTATTTCAATGACATATTTCCATAATGAGGCTTCTTGGTTGAAGAATATGTATGTATATTTTAAATACTAAATAGATGAGTATCATTTTAGATGGTCATATCACATTCCATTCTATGAATAAACCATAATTTAACCATTCTGTTGTTGAATCTTAGAGTGGTTACCAGCTTTTTGATTTTACAAATTCCATTATCCCGCAAGGCATTCTTGTACACATTTGCAATTATTTCCTAGGGATGAATTCTTGAATTGCTGGATCAGAGGCTGAGCAAATTTTTAAAGCTTGTAATATCACACATAGAAAATGTGATAGTAGTGGAAAATACAACCATAAATTGAACACTTATTTATTTAACAAATACTTATGTGCCAGTCATGTTGCCAGTTTGTGAAGTTACAGAAGTGTTTAAAGATGGACAATGTCCCTGTCCTTATGAAACTTTTGGTCAATAGAGGGTACAGCTAAGTAAGATGACAACTTCAGTATAGAATGATAAGTAAAATGAGAAAATATAGATGTGTACCTAAGAGGGTACAGATATCTAACACATTCTTTGAGTCAGGGAAGATTTGCTGAAGGAGGCCAAGACTAGAAGGATAAGTCACTTATCCAAGCAGAGGGAGTTAGATACACAAAGTCCTGAAGTTGAAAGAGGACATGGTGTGTTCAAGAGAATGAAAGTAGCTAATTAAGAATGGCTCATGGGGCTTCCCTGGTGGCGCAGTGGTTGAGAGTCCGCCTGCCGATGCAGGGGATATGGGTTCGTGCCCCAGTCCGGGAAGATCCCACATGCTGCGGAGCGGCTGGGCCCATGAGCCATGGCCGCTGAGCCTGCGCGTCCAGAGCCTGTGCTCTGCAACGGGAGAAGCCACAACAGTGAGAGGCCCGCATACTGCAAAAAAAAAAAAAAGAATGGATCATAAACACTGTAGTGTATACAGAAGTCTAAATAGAATGTTGTATTTACATATATAATACATGTATAATGTTATAAACCAATGTTACCTCAATTAAAAAAAAGAATGGAGCATAAAAAGAGAGAGGAACTAATAAGAAATGAGCTTGAGGGAGTTTAAAGCAAGGCCAGGATCAACTAGGTCACATACTTCTGAGAGGTCAAATAAGATAAATATCAAAACTATGGATTAGGTTTAACAACAAAGGTTTTAGAACGATTTCAGTGGAGTGGTAGGGATAGAGGCCAGGTTGCGCTGGGGTTGAGGAATGTATGTGGATAGAGGCAACAAGGGTAGACCACTTTGGCTCTTATGGGATGCCAGGATTCTTACGGTGGCTATAGGGACGGTGGGGTCAGGGGGAAGGGAATCTTTGTTTTCATATAGGAGAGATTTGAGCATGGGTCCTGACACACAGGGTTTTTAGGTTTTGTGAGAGGGAGTTACAGGAGTTCCTATTTGATGTTTCTCTTCAAAGATGGCAATATCATAGGTGTCATTTAAAAAGGGAAAACACAAGCCATAGGGGAAAGATATTTGCAACCATAAAAATAAGAAAAGATTTTTGTCCAGAGTATACCAAGAACTCCAACAAATCATTAAGAAAATGAGAACTGGGCTTCCCTGGTGGCGCAGTGGTTGCGCGTCCGCCTGCCGATGCAGGGGAACCGGGTTCGCACCCGGGTCTGGGAGGATCCCACATGCCGCGGAGCGGCTGGGCCCGTGAGCCATGGCCGCTGAGCCTGCGCGTCCGGAGCCTGTGCTCCGCAACGGGAGAGGCCACAGCAGAGGGAGGCCCGCATACCACAAAAAAAAAAAAAAAAAAAAAAAAAAAAGAAAATGAGAACCCAAATAGAAAAATGTACAAAAGACATTAATATGACTAATAAATATATGAAAAATATATAAATTATATGAATATATAATTCAGCCTCAATAATAAGAGAAATGCAAAACATAATCATTTTATGCCCATAAAATTGCCTAAAGAATAAAATTTTCCACAATATAAAATATTCACAAAGATAGAGTAGTGGGAATTTATAGACGGTAGGTGGGAGTGTGAATTGGTTAGACTACTTTGAAGAATAATTTGTCAGTATTTAGTGACATTGAATATATATCTCCCTACAGTGTAGCAGTTCTCCTAAATGGTTACACATATGTATCAGGATACATGCACAGCAATGTTCATAGTTTCTTTGTTTGCAAAAACAAAAACAAAGGAAACCCAAATAAATGTTCATCAGCAGAGGCATGGATACAAGTTTAGTTTCTGTAAAGTAAAACATCATTTGGAGAGGTATACTGTAGAAGGAGGTAAGATACTCCTTCATTCTACTAGAGACTCTAGCTGGAGCTGACATAAAGACAGATGAGCAGGAGAAAAGCATAGGAAGTTATTTTACACATATATGGGAGCCCTCACAAGAAAAAATGAAAACCCAAAGAAGTGAGTAGGCCTAAGTGCTTATATAGTAGGTTAACAAAGAGTAGCAATTGTGGAAAAGTAAAATTTGGGGGAGACTAAAGAAAGAGTTACTCTAACAATGCCTGTTTGTATAGACTTCTCCTGGCTTTGACTCCCCATCTCTGGTGATAAGAATTTTTCTAACTCCTAGTACAGGGAAGGCACCTTTCACATGGGAATTTTATCTCCTGCTTTTAGGAAGAAAAAGGAATGTCAGAGTGTCCTTGTATCTGCTGTTTTTCAGGTGTCTTTAACTCAAAATAATCAATATGCCAAAGCAGCATATTTTGGGGTAGCATCTCCTGAGCCCCTTCAATATCTATGTAGCAAAACTATTAAAAAAAAATCAAGGAGACTAAACAAAATTCAGGGTGGAAAGGGTAGGAGATGAGATTAGGGAAGGCTATATAGGAACTTCAGGTGTACTGATAATGTTCTGTTTGTTAGGCTGGATAATGAATTCATAGGTGTTATTTTTTGTACTTTTTTGTGCAAAGTAATTTTTTATAATAGTTTTGAAAGGTGGCAGTAAACTTAGGTAATGTGTGTACAGGGAGTTGACAAAGACTAGGAGGTTTAAAAAGAGAGGAGGCCTGGATATAGTTGGTAGAGAAAGAAGATAGACTTGACTAATGAAAAAGAAGAATTGGTAGGTAGCATTAGGGCCCAATTACAGTTAGAAACTAAGAAATTACATTTTACGGAAGTGCTTGGCAGGCCTAATATACACAGCAGATGGTTGGATTGATTCAGGACTTGGGTTTGTCAAATGAGTAATAGAAGATAGGCAGTATAGCAAAGGAGTTAAGATTATTGTCAGGAGTAGTTGAAGATTTACTACTATAAAGATTCTAATAGAAAATAGAAGAATCAAGGGATTAGGGGCATCCATAGGATCAAAGAAAGGGTACGGTGGAAATAAATGATCAAGAGAGCTACTGTATTTCATTGAATCGAAAACATTGTAGGTTGCACTGTTATTTTATGTACCACTAAGAAAAAAAGAACACTGTCAATTAAATATGACAGTCTTTCCTGTCACTTAGAATTTTAATTGTATATTTAGTACACAATACAATATTGAAAGGCTTCTTTTAGTCTAAATTACATACAGATTTTTAAATTTACGTTACTCTTATATAAAACAAAATATAAGCAAAATTAATTGGTTAAGGAATTCTTAAAACTTTTTCATATCTAGTATTTTTTGGGCTCACTTTTTCACTCAGACAATGTTTTTCCACACTATATCATTCTCTCTGACATCAAACTTGACGTTTTTAAGGAGGGTGTTTGGAGGTGGTGAAGTAGGCATGTTAAGTAATAATCCCAAGTGGGAGTCAAAAGTAAATTATCTCCACAAAATTGCATAATTTTAAGAAGTGCTACATCAACACTCAGTGTTGCTCATTCTACAAGCTTTGATGCTGATACTTTTAATATTCACACATGCAAGCAGTAGTATCAACTAAAGTATTAAGAACACCTCTGGTTTGACAGTAATTCGATGATGCCACTGATTGTAAGGTGTATTTGGATTTCAGCAATGTTAAAATGTGAAATAATGTACATCTTATGTTCAGTGAAATATAGTTAGAAGAGTAGTGGTGGTTATCAGGTGGGTTGCACAAGTTTATAGTTTCAGAGCTGGGGCAGTTGCAGATAGTAACAAGAGGTAGACTGTGAGAGGGTGGCTAAAGTAGAGAGGAAACAGTCATTAAACTGCAGTCAGACAAATATGATATGACTAAAAGGGAGACTTAAAAACCTTTAAAACATAAGTGGAGATGAGGAAAACAAGGTTAGTGTTTGTTGTATGCATTATCTGGGATGATGATGGCATGGCAGGGTGATGGCACGATGTAAAGTAGAGAGGAAGGCTGAGCTCAAGATGTCAGAGATAGTAAGTAATAAAGGGTTCATGAATTGAGAGAAGAGAGGGGTAAGGGTAACATAGTCATATAGCATGAGCTTCAAAGGAACAGGGATTTTTACCTACAGTGTATGAGACTAGAATCAGGAGACACAGCCTCCTAATCTGAAGTACAGGGTATATGAGCCATGAGCAGCCTCGAAAGATGTCTTCAGGGAAAAGCCAGTTTTTAGTCGAGGAAGTGAAAGAGAAGTTCATCAAAGAGGATGAGGATATGGGGAGGTTTGAGTCAAGGTAAAATACGCAAGAAGCAGTGTGGCCATAGTATGAGAGGGAATGATTATCAGGTGGCTTCTTGAGTAGTGAACAAGGACTAGTATGCATGTAGCCTTAAAGTTTCCCCATACCATTAAATGTTGTTGAAAACAGATTTTCAGTTGGCTACAGAACTTTCTGTTGAAGAGTATACACTTATTTAACCAATCTTATTTTGTTCAAAGTTTTTCACTGATGTGACTAGATATCCCATTATATAACACAGTGAATATCATAGTACCTAAATCTTTTTGTGCATCTTTTTTTATGTCTTTAGAATAAACTGTAAGTGGAATTACTGGATCAAAAGAAATGGATATTTTTCAGGCTCTCTTGATACATTTTGCTAAATTGAAACTATTTCACATTTTCACAATGTAGGAGTATATCTTTGTTCATTACCTTGCAACTATTGGATGATATAATTTTAAAAATCTTTACCAGTTTGATAGGTGATAAAAGTTAGTATTTTCATTTTCATCTTTTTAGTTATTGGTAAGATTGAACATTTTTTCATATAGTTAATGGTCATTTATATTTTCTCATTTCTAAATTTTCTGTTCAGAGCCACATCTTTTTCTGTCTGAGTTTATATAATAAAAATTTTCTGTATTTTTCACAGCTCTTAAACAGGCTTTGTACTTAGAAGAGTCATGTGAATGTGGACAAATAAAGCCCATAATACAGATTACTGAGTTGTAGGACCTTTAATAAATGATCTGTTGCTAGGTTTAAAGAAAAAATAAAGAACAGGAATTTTTCATTTCTAAGTTCTAAGAGCACAACAGAAGATTGTAGCCATAAGCCATTTAAGGAAGGATTGATTCTTTTTTTTTTATAAATAAATTAATTATTTTTATTATTTTTGGCTCTGTTGGGTTTTTGTTGCTATGCGCGGACTTTCTCTAGTGGTGGTGAGCGGGGGCTCCTCTTCGTTGTGGTGCGCAGGCTTCTGTCGTGGCTTCTCTTGTTGCGGATCTTGGGCTCTAGGTGCGCAGGCTTCAATAGTTGTGGCACGTGGGCTCAGTAGTTGTGGCTTGCGGGCTCTAGAGCTCAGGCTCAGTAGTTGTGGCGTACGGGCTTAGTTGCTCCGCAGCATGTGGTATCTTCCCGGGAGAGGGCACGAACCTGTTTGCCTTGCATTGGCAGGCAGATTCTTAACCACCGTGCCACCAAGGAAGCCCAAGGAAGGATTGATTCTTGAACTGTTTTTTTCTTTAACTGAGATCTGTTTTGGATAAGTGGATAGGAAACCTCTTTTTTCAGAAAGAAGCCCATAGGTAATTTTTTTTTTCACTTTGTGGTTTATTAGTTATGGAATAACAGATTAGTTTCTGTAAAAAAAAAAATCAACCCTTTTCTGAATTTGCATTTAATTTAAAAAAATGTATGACTGAAGAAAGATAATTTAATAATATAAATAATGGTCCAGTATCTGTAATTTTTCCCCAGTGTCATTAAACTATATTTTGTGTATTGATGAAGAAGGAGTTCCAGTAATACATACAGAGCCATTTCTCTTCTGATTTTTACCACAGCCCAGTAGGCAACCCAGTAGTGATGGAAGAAAGGTGCTGCACAACCATGTGCTTTCTCTTCCGTTTATCTGAGCTAACTGCAAAGGTTTTTAAAACAGTCTCCCTTTTAGTCATGTCATATCTGACTGCAATTTAATGAAACAAAACACTAGTAAATAGTTTTTATTCTCTACAAGAACCATGGAGGTAATAAAGACTAAGAAAATCCAGTTGCAGTGTTCTCCTTAATAATGCAATCATGGTGCTTATACTTGATGATCACATCTTTACCCTTTATAATTGTGTGTGTGTGTGTGTGTGTGTGTGTGTGCGCGTGCGTGCGTGTGTGTGTGTGTGTGTTTGTGTGTGTGTAGAGAGAGAAAGAGAGAATTGTTGTATATATAAAATGGACCGGGTTTTTATATTCCTTTTCTTCTTATTCATTTCTTATTTGGAATTAAAGCTAATGTGAGTGTACCAACTCTTAGATTAGACATAAAAAATTAAGATGTTGACCAAATATGGCTCCTCCTCCACTTTTAGTGCTATACACATACTGGGTTCTCCAAACCTGTTTGTTCAATTAAGTTCAGACATTTTCAAGGAACTACTATAGGTTTTTTAAAGGGTATTTCCCTGAGATTTTTGGTAGAGAACCTAAATATTTTGAAACACCAGTGTAATACAGTAGTTTTTGTGCTTTTAGGACAGTCAAAATGTTTGCATTTCAGGACTTCTCTGGTGGTCCAGTGGTTAAGACTGTACTTCCACTGCAGGGGAAGCAGGCCAAGATCCCCGCATGCTGTGTGTGACTCCCCCCACCAAAAAAAGTGTATTTGACCCAATTTGTAAATTGAGGGTTTTTTTAAGATAAGATAAAGATATCTTTATCTTATCTAAAGATAATTTAAGATAAAGCCCCTTTGTCTTCCTAAATTTAAAACTGATGACAATTTGTGGTTTTATTAGAAGGCACCATTAATGAATACTCTTATTGCTCTGTGAAGTGGTCTTCAGACATAGAATTAAGATAATTGCCTACCTGCTAATTTGGAAACTAATCAGTTAATGACAGTATTGTGGTTTGGTCATATTCAGCCTCCATCATCAATTTTTAAAAAAATATTTATTTATTTATCTTTGGCTGCATTGGGTCTTCGTTACTGTGTGCGGGCTTTCTCCATTTGTGGCGAACAGGGGCTAGTCTTCATTGCGGTGGCTTCTCTTGTTGCAGAGCATGGGCTCTAGGCGTGTGGGCTTCAGTAGTTGTGGCACGTGGGCTCAGTAGCTGTGGCTCACAGGCTCTAGAGCACAGGCTCAGTAGTTGTGGCGCACAGGCTTAGTTGCTCCGCAGCATGTGGGATCTTCCCGGACCAGGGATCAAACCTGTGTCCCCTGCATTGGCAGGTGGATTTTTAACCACTGCGCCACGAGGGAAGCCCCCATCATCAGTTTTTAACAGCTATATTTCCTTAGGTCACTTGCAGGCTAGAATATTTTGTGGCAAGAACTGAAGTGTTTTATAATGTCTGTACTAAGCAAAATACATTCCTTTAAAATAATGCTGAGTGAAAAAAGCTAGTCTCAGAATGATTCCATTTATTTAACATGTTACATTCTTGAAGTAACATAATTATAGAGAACAGATTAGTGGTTGCCGGTGATTGAGAATGGGAGCGGGGAGGGGAGGATAGGTGGGTATGGCTATAAAAGGGTAGCACTAAGGAATATTGTGGTGATGTTACAGTTAAGTATCTTGATTGTGGTGACAGTTACACGAAACTATCTATACATAAAATAGCATAGAGCTATACACATACACAAATTTTGCGTGTAAAACTGGTGAAATCTGCGTAAGCTTTGTGGTTTATACCAAAGTCTGTTTCCTGGTGTTGGTATTTTACTCCAGTTATGCAAGATGCTCACATTGGGGTGGGGGGTGCTGGGTGAAGGACCTTCTTGTACATTTCTTTGCAACTTCCAGTGAATTTATAATTATTTCAAAATAAAGTTTAAAAAAATATACTTCTTTAACAAGAACTCCCTCCCCAAACCGGGCAGTTATTAAAAGAGGATGTCCATTCATTTGGTCATTCCTTGCTATCAGCTCCCATCATCCAATGATTATTATAGCAGCACAGCAGTGGACTCTCTCAAAAAGAACAGTTCTTTCTAATCTCATGCTTTGGGGCAATGTATTTTCATTTATAGTTGCTTGTAAAACCACTCTTAGTTCTAGAAAACCCATTTCTAGCTCTGCCGTAGCTCCCATGGCTAGTAAAGGATTCAAATGTTTGCATCCTCTATTTTCCTGTGTTTTGTTGTACTCAGTATGAAACCTTAAAGAATCTTAACACACTAAAGAAAACATGTACAGCCTTTTAAATATTCAACAGGATAGACTCTTCTGTTTCAGTAGATGCAAATTGAATCATATTGTCCAACTTCAAGTAAGCCAATCTTATGTTTATTAAACACACTGATAAATATACTATAAAGTGAAACATAGTGTACATGCTTTTCTGGTGAACACTTTCTTTTAACTGTAATACTCCAAGGGAAAAAAACTTATAACTACTGTTTTCACATAATTTTAATTTGTTTAAATATAAACATTTCTTCAGCCCAAAATGTTCTTAAGTATGAGCATAGTAATAATAATGGTAGTAATGAAAGCTAACCTTTACTGAGCACTTGCATAAGCCAGATACTTGCCAAGTACTTTTTACATGTTATCTCATTTAATCCTCAAAACAACCTTGTGAGATAGGTACTATTATATAGGTAAGTAACATATCTGAAATAATTCAGCTAGTAAGAGAGAGGGAATAGTTTGAAAGTCAGTCAGATTCCTGAGCCTACACTTTTGACCGTTATTCTGTACTTCCCCTTTATGCCATGCAGTATAGGAACTCTAAAGTTAGAGGCTGACATGTTAGCAGTTATTACATATTTTAGTTTTGTTTTATTCATAGGGCACATGTATGAAATCTGTTTCTTCTCTTGCTGAGTTCAGTAAGGTGAAACCTTCCCTGACTTATGCAGGACAACCTGCTTTTCTCATTTTTATCTTCTCTTGCATATCCTTTTTCATGGAAACCAGACTAAATTAAAAGTTGTCTTAACGTTTGTATTGGTATTTTAATTTAAGGATATCTCTTAAAACTTAGACTTGACCTTTAAAATATAAAGTCTTACTGCTCTTGTGTTTAATTTTACCAGTTATTTTGTCTCCAGTATGAATCTAGACTACAGTTTCTTATGTTTGTTATGTAGAAGATAAAGATTAAAATGTCATTTAATACATTTACTGATTTTTATATAGGATCACTATTACTGAAACAAAAGTTTTATTACTACTATTTTCATTTTCAGTTTTTTGTGTATATGTATTTAAACAGGTTGTTGACATTTTAGCCATCACCACTAATAATCATTGTTAGAGTTCCTTTAGCTAGAAGACTGAGACATGAACTTCAAAAGGAGACAGTCCTCCCTGAGTTTTTCAGCGTAGGTTCAGAGTTACCTCTTTATCCACTGATGCTCTTGGAATTCCAGGGATATAAGTTGGTGGATAGGATCTGTAAAATTACTCTCTCCATATGTTATCAACCCCGTAAGTAATAACAACTGATGTTTTTCAAAGGTCAGACTTCATCCTTCTAAACAGCTATAAGCATGAAAACAAAGTCTCTTGAGATATTTCAAAGTATATATACTTTACATTGGAAGGCCCTTCCCAGTCTCCTTATTCTACATTATATAAAAATCTAAAAAGTCATAGGCTTGTGTTTTGTTTTTTCAAGTTCAGTAGTTCAGGTTGAAGCAACCAGTTTGAAAGTAACAGCCTGTGAACTGTGACTAACTGGAGGAGAGGTGGGAAAAAGTAATAAAAATAAGTAAAAGTCCAGCATTTGGGGATTTACTCCTTTAAAGTAAATCCTGAGGACATTAGTGACTCAATGATCAAGAAAAATATATTTAGTATACACTAGTTAGACAGACTGCGACATAAAAATGCATTGGAGGGAATTCGCTGGTGGTCCAGTGGTTAGGACTTGGTACTTTCACTGCTGGGTCCCGGGCTTGATCCCTGCTCGGGGAACTAAAATCCCACAAGCCGTGAAAAAAACAAACAAAATGCATTAGAATTTCATGAGATATACTTACTAGAATATTTAATATTTTCATGTTTAAAATTTATATTCTAATGAGTGAAAAATGTGTCATATTACGTAACAGGGACATTTGAATTAAATGAGTAATACATGTAACACACAAGTAATAAACTTAGCATAATAGCACCTGGCTCTATAGATGTTAGCTACTATTATTTTTGTTATCAACATCTCTTCCTCTAGTTGGAGTCAGTTTACTATCACCTAAAGTAAACTTAGTCTCTGCCTGTACACTTCTTTTAATTTATTAAGTAAGTGTTCTGTTATTATTGTCTGGCTTTTGTATATTAACTTCATTCATCTGCATGGTCATAGAAAACTAGAAATAGGTTTATTTTGTTCTGTTTGTTGCCATGGAAAACAAAGGATGCACCAGTTGTTACTATACAGCTGGAAACAGCAAATGTCAATAGGCTAGAGAACTATAATTCATTAGTAGTCTTTTTTTTTAAGATATAATTTACACATCGTAAAATGCACCCCTTTAGTGTGTACATTTCATTGTTGGTTAGCATATTTACAAGGCCTTATACTTTTAAGGGAACAGTTTTTCCTAAGTGTTCTAATTATATTTTCTTAGCTGCAAGTCTTTACTTTCGCCCATGTGGTTACTACTTTCTGTACTCTTGTCTTCTCTGAAATTCCTTTTGATTGAGGTCTAATGTCATATCTCTTTGGGGAAGGCTTTCTTGATTCCTTATACATTTAGTCTCCTGCTCTGTTCTCCTGCTGCCCTTTTTTTTTATCCCTTTGTTATATTGCCTATCACATTTATATTGTGATTATCTTTAGTTATTTGTCTTCCCTTTCAGACCATTTATCTCTCAAGCACAGAGACTGTTCTTGTTTTTCTGCTGTCTTCAGGAGCTAGAACAATGCCTGTTATGGTAGGCTTTTCAATACATATTTATTGAATGATAATAACTATAGATAGTCCTGGCTGTCCCTGAGCCTTCAGCATGTACTAAGAGTTTGATATACTATATTCAGTGGTGAATATTAAAATAATGTGCTTTTTGTTGCTGGGAATCATACCATTTTAGTATTGGAAGGGACCAATTTTCCCCCACTCAACACGCGCACATTCACTTATATACACAAAGCAAATTGAAATCCATAGAAGTTGAACAACTTAGTGGTGAAGCTGGGACTGAAAACCCATGTTACCTCATCTTGTCCTGTACCATTTTATTTTCTCTTACACCCTGATGATTTATAATGAAGATTCATTCGTTTCCTAAAGTTTAGGGTGAAGACCTTGAAAATGTTAATTTAATTCATAATATTATCTTTCTATTTTTAACCGTAAGTAAGGGACTAGTTGCCAACCAGAATACTGGAAAAGAAGTATTAAATTGGTTGAAACAGTGACAGCATTTTCCTGTTTTATAGACCTCCGTGAGTGAAAGCCTTCAGAGAGAAGCTGCTAAGAAGCAAGCAATGAAACAGGTAAGGTAGAAGGGTGAATTAAATGCATCTGGTGAAGTAAGTAGTTCAGCTCACATTTTAAAGTATCAGTTTTGATGTCTAGGTACCTGAGACTAAAAAGAGTAAGGGTGGGCTTCCCTGGTGGCGCACTGGTTGCGAGTCCGCCTGCCGATGCGGGGGATATAGGTTCGTGCCCTGATCCACGAGGATCCCACATGCCGCGGAGCGGCTGGGCCCGTGAGCCATGGCCGCTGAGCCTGCGCGTCCGGAGCCTGTGCTCCGCAACGGGAGAGGCCACAACAGTGAGAGGTCCGCGTACCGCAAAAAAAAAAAAAAAAAAAAAAAAAAAAAAAAAAAGAGTAAGGGTGTATAAGGAAAAATTTTATCTTGACACTTGTTTTCTGAAAATGTGTAAGATGTTTCTTGATTTACATAGATTTTAGGTTTCTTGTATAAATTTTAAAGGAGAAAAACACAGTGAAGAATTGGCTCCTTATTGCTGTGTTGTAGATTAAACCCATTTCTGCTTTCAGATGACTTAGTCTGACAATGGATTACATGGTTTAATAATTCCTGCTAATGAGCTTACTTGCTAAAAAAAAAAAAGCAAAGGATACAACCAAAATGATTTTGCAGTTTTATAATTATTTCAAACTCATCTAGCAAGGAAGGGGAATATCAGGTGATTTTTGGTAGACTTGCCAGCACCTTATATTTATGTATACTGTATAGTATTTCCAAGTACTTTTATACACACATTATCTTTTTAAAATTCTCACAAACCTGCCCATGGTCCTGATAAAGAAGTTTGAAACTTCAAAAGGATGTTACCCCTCATGATCATGCAGCTCATTACAGAACTAGACCTGGAGTTTTAGTAATTTTTCTACTACTGTACCAGTGTATTTTAGATTCAGCTGCAGTAGAAAATAATGAAATTAAACAATGGCAAAGTACCTTTCTTTTCTATTTTAATTCCTTTTCTGCCACATTTTCTTTAATTTTTGGCACCTCTTTTTCCCTTGTGTATCTAGAATCCTGCATAAGGATAAATTTGTTAAGCACTTTCTATGAGCCAGACATTATGGCAACTCCTTTCTAAGAGTTATCTTTAATTCTTACAGCAGTCCTATTTTAGGATAATTGCTCTTATAATCTCTATTTTGTAGTTGAGGAAATGAAGGCAAAAAAGTTTTATGTGACTTTCATGAGATCTCATAGTTAGTAAATGGTCAAGTTGTGTTCAAACCCAGGCAGTGAAATTGCAGAGCCCAAGCTTTTAGCCACTGTGTTTTACTGCCTCCTTGGGGAATGGGCACAGAATTATGTATTTAGTTACTTTAAGATAATATCTTAGTGTCATAGAGATATAACATGTAACTTAGCCTCAAAATGATTTAATATACACATAACATGAAAAACTTTGATTCTTTAGCGTAAGTGCTGGAGTGCTTTGAATTAGAATTTTAGAGCTCAGTAGAATTTTAGGGAGACCATCAAGTTCAGTTTCTTCACTATATGGATGAGAGAATTAGTTCTAGAGAGTCTGGTGACTTCTCCAAGTCATGTAGGTATCTTGTTTTCTAGTGTTCTTTTCACATTTTTTGCTGCCTTTTTTAAAAAAAAATTAATTAATTAATTTGATTGACCCTGCTCCTTAGTTGCAACATGTATGTGGGATCTAGCTCCCTGACCAGGGATCGAACCGGGGCCACCCCCCGAACTGGGAGCATGGAGTCCCAACCACTGCGCCACCAGGGAAGCCCTGTGTTGCCTTTTCTTATTCACTTAAAGCATAAGTCCCAAATATAATTTTATTCTTAACTCTGGCTTGTTCAAATCCACTTTTTCTGATAGTGGGAATTTTTTATAATTTGCCTGGAAATTGGAGATGCTGCTACAGCTCTTCTACCTCTCACCTGCCTGCTGCTGCTATCCTACCTTTCACCTAATTTTCCCCACTTGAATGATTCAACTCTTGTCTTCTGCTTGAATCTCAAACTAACTTTTATCCTGAAGAATACCACCTTGATTGCATTTACTAAATCTAAGAGAAAATACTCTTAGAAATGGGGTACTTTATCTGTTAGACCTTTCTTTTCTTTCCTTTTTAAAATATTTTTTAAATTTTTTATTTATTTATTTTTGACTGCATTGGGTCTCCGCTGCTGTGCACACGCTTTCTCCAGCCGCAGCAAGTGGGGGCACCCCCCACTGCAATGCACAGGCCTCTCACTGCAGTGGCCTCTCCCATCGCGGAGCACAGGCTCCGGGCACACAGGCCTCAGTAGCTGTGGCACACCTCAGTAGCAGTTGTGGTGCAGAGGCTCAGTAGTTGTGGCGCATGGGCTTAGTTGCTCCATGGCATGTGGGATCCTCCTGGACCAGGGCTCGAACCCATGTCCCCTGCATCAGCAGGCGGACTCCCAACCACTGTGCCACCAGGGAAGTCCTTCTTTTCTTTTCCCTTTTTTTTTTCCTTTTGTTTTCTTTTCTCCCCTTCCTTTCTCTCCCCTCTTCTCCTCTCCCATCAGTTTTTTTATCTGCCCATCAGGTGCACAGAACTGATGTTGTCAACATTATTATCTTATTCCCTATTTCACTGGAAAAACTTTTAATATGTCATCATTAAAATAATATTTCCTGTAGGTCTTTGGTAGATATCTGTTTTCCAGCTAAGGAAGTTCTTTCCTGGTCTTGGTTTGAGGTTTTGTTTGTTCTTGTGTTTTATTTTTTGAAAGTCATGAATGAACTATATTCATACCAGTAAAGATCAATTTAACTTGAGAAAATCAGTAATGATCACTTCACGTAAATGATATAAAGACACATAGGTATAGAGTATTCTTTTTATGTTCCATTGCATTTGGTTTACTAAAATTTCATTAAGGATTTTTGTTTTAAATGTTAAGGAGTTTTTCTTTTTATCATCAGTGAGATTGGCCTGTGATTTTCCTTTTGTTTCACTGTAATTATCCATATTGAAAAAAATATAAAAGTCTGACAGTCCCAAGATTTAGTGGGATAAGTTTGTTTCTGCTTCATTACTTTCTGTCCTGACAAATTAGTGTTTTCTTCATTCTGCTTTCTTTGGGTTTATTTTGTTATTTTCCGTACTTTTTGAAATGAGTGCATAGCTGTTTTCAAAAGCCCTTTCTCTTTTCTAATGTGTTTAAAGCTATACATTTTCCTCTAAGCACTGGTATAGCTGTGCTTATCTCACAAATTTTTGGTAAGTAGTACTTTTTATTCAGTTCAAAATATTTTCTAATTTCTGTTATGATTTCTTCTTTGATCTGTGGGTTATTTAGAACTTAATTTTTAAACATATAGGGGTTTTTTGTTTCCTTTTTGTTATTGATTTTTAACATGATTTCTTTGTGTTCCAAGATGATGCATTGTATTGTTTCATGTCTTTAAAAAATGTGTTGAGATTAACTGTGTGGTCCAGTAGTTTTTAATAAATATTCCTTTGATGCTTGAAAAAATATTCTGAATGGTTTTTTTTTTTGGCCAGTTGTGTGAATCCATATATATTCATACTAATTTTTTTGGTCTCTTAATTACTGAGAGGCATATGTTAAAATCCCCTATTATAGTTTTGGACTTGTCTGTTTCTTCTTAGATTTCTGTTTAGTTTTTACTTTATATATTTTGGGACTTAGGTTAATTAACAATACCCTATATCTACACACATGCCCTCTTGCCGCTCTCCCAGTATACAAAAAAGCAAGTTATCAATTTAAAACAATTTAGTGTCCTGTTTCCCTTGCTTTTTGTTGGTGTGATGGTGATGATTTCTTGGATTCCATGTTTTCCTCCTCTGAGTTTTCCAGGTTGGTTTTGGGGAAGGAGCAGCAGTGCTAATTCACCATGTAGGCAGGAGAATCATTGTTTTTCTGAGGTTAAAGTAAATGTTGAAATGTTTAAAAAAATAATTATTTTTTAATATCTTAAGCAATATTCCAGAAAAGAAGTTTTTAATTTGGCATGTACATCATTCCAGTCTTAATTGTTGACATGTAAAAACCTGAGAATATCAGGTCAGTTCTTTGAATAATTTATACTATCACCCTATCACTTAAAAGGATCACTTTTATGTTCCACATTACATTAGGCAATGTACCAATTAAAGAAAAAGTTAAAATGTGTACTCTCTATACCTCAGGAACTTACAAGTTGGGACAAGAGGCTAAGATTTGTGAAATAATTAGAAAGTAATAACATCAGGAGTATTCTTAGGAACTATATATTGCAGTACAGAATGTGCCATCAGACTTCAAAAGAAAGACCTCATTGGGGGTAAAAGCCCTCAGAGATGGCCTCGTTTAAGAGGTAGGGGGTGAGCTGGCCTGAAACTCTAGATAAGATTTTGATGGCCTGAAAGCAGGAGGAGGAACATTAAAGTATTCCCCCAGAGAGGACCTACAAACAGCCAGAAAACAATTAACAAGATGGCAATAAGTACATACATATCAATAATTACTTTAAAGGTAAATGGACCAAATTCTCCAATCAAAAGACATAGAATGGCTGAATGGGTAAAAAAACAAGACTCATCTATATACTGTATACAAGAGACTTACCTCAGATGTAGGGACACACAGATTGAAAGTGAAGGGATGGAAAAAGATATTTCATGCAAATGGAAACTAAAAGAAAGGTGGGGATACTAATATCAGACAAAATATACTTTAAAACAAAGAGTTTAATAAAAGATAAAGATGGGCATTACATAATGATATAGGTATCAGTCCAACAAAAGATATAACACTTGTAAATTTTTGTGCACCCAACATAGGAGCAACTAAATATATAAAGCAAATATTAACAGACCTAAAGGGAGAAATTGACAGCAATACAATAATAGCAGGGGACTTTAGTACCCCACTTATATCAATGAGTAGATCATCCAGACAGAAAATCAATAAGGAAACATTGGCCTTAAATGACACATTAGACCAGATGGTCTTAATAGATAGGTACAGAATATTCCATCCAAAAGCAACAGAATACACGTTCTTCCCAAGTGCTCATGGACCGTTCGCTAGGATAGAACATATGCTAGGCCACAACACAAGTCTTAATCAATTTAAAAAGATTGAAATCATATCAAGCATCATTCCAACCACAGTGGTATGAAACTAGAAATTACAAGAAGACTGGAAAAATCACAAATATGTGGAGATTAAACAACATGCTGCTGAGCAACCAATAGGGCAATGAAGATATCAAAGGAGAAATAAAAAATACCTTGAGACAAAAGACAGTGGAAATACAGCATACCAAAATCTGTGGGATACAGCAAAAACAGTTCTAAGACGGGCGTTTAAAGCAATACAGGCCTGCCTCAAGAAACAAAAATCTGAAATCTAAAAGGACTAGAAAAGAACAAATGAAGCCCAAAGTTAATGGAAGGAAGGCAATAGTAAAAATGAGAGCAGAAATAGGCACTAAGGGACATCCCTGGTGGCGCAGTGGTTAAGAATCCACCTGCCAATGCAGGGGACACGGGTTTGAGCCCTGTTCCGGGAAGATCCCACATGCTGCGGAGCAACTGAGCCTGTGCGCCACAACTACTGACCCTGCGCTCTAGAGCCTATGAGCCACAACTGCTGAAGCCCGCATGCCTAGAGCCCATGCTCTGCAACAAGAGAAGCCACCGCAATGAGAAGCCCACGCACCTCAACAAAGAGTAGCCCCCACTCGCCGCAACTAGAGAAAGCCCGCGCACAGCAACGAAGACCCAACACAGCCAAAAATAAATAAATAATAAAAATTTATTTATTTAAAAAAAAGAAGTAGGCTCTAAAAAGACAATAGAAAACATCAGTGAACTGAGGAGCTGGTTCTTTGAAGAGATAAAATTGGCAGACCTTTAGTTAAGCTCACTAAGAAAAAGAGAGGGCTCAAATAAAATCAGAAATGAAAGAGGAGAAATTACAACTGATACCAAAGAAATAGAGAGGATCGTAAGAGAAAATGAATAATTATATGCCAACAAATTGGACAACCTAGAAGAAATGGATACAGTCCTAGAAACATAAAATCTTCTAAGACTGAATCATGAGAAAATAGAAAATCTGAATAAACTGATTACTAGTAAGCAGTTCAATCAGTAATCAACTCCCAACAAACAAAAGTCCAGGACCAGGCTTTACTGGTGAATTCTACCAAATATTTAAAGAGGATTTAATACCAATCCTTCTCAAACTCTTTTAGAAAACAGAAGAGGGGGGCCTTGTGCAGTGGTAGTATCATAGCCAATGAGGTTTATCCAAGGTGTGATATTGCTAATTGAAAACTTTTCCCCATACCCTTCCATGACGACTTGAAGTATAGTCGGCACTGGCAATTTTTGATAGTCTCTGCAGAGACTGCATAATAAAATTTTTTAAAAAAAGAAAGAGGAACTCTTCCAAACTTATTTTATGTGAGCAGCATTATTCTGATACCAAAACCAGTCAAGGGCCCCACAAGGAAAGAAAATTACGGACCAATATCCCTGATAAACATAGATGCAAAAATCCTCACCAAAATATTAGCAAACCAAATTCAATAATACATTAAAAGGAGCATATGTCATTAACAAGTGGGATTTATTCCACGGATATCAGGATAGTTTAACACCCACAAATCAATCAATGTAATACACCACATTAATAAAATGAAGGACAGAAATCAATGATTATCTCAATAGATGCAGAAAAAGCATTTGTTGAAATGCAACATTACATTTATGATGAAAACTCTCAACAAAGTGGATATGCATGGAGCATACATACCTCAACATAGTAAAGTCCATATATGATAAGCCAACCACTAGCATCATACTTAATGGTGAAAAGCTGAAACCTTTTCCCTTAAAATCAGGAAAAAGACAAGGATGCCCACTCTTGCCACTTCTATTCAACATAGTATTGGAAGTCCTAGCCACAGCAGTTAGGCAAGAAAAAGAAATAAAAGTCATCCAAATTGAAAAGGAAGAAGTAAAACTATTAATATTTGCAAATGACATGATTTTATATATGGAAAACTATAAAGACTCTGCCAAAAAAAACTGTTAGACTTAATAAATGAGTTCAGTAAAGTTGCAGGATACAAAATTAATACACAGAAATCTGTTGTTTTTATATACTATCAATGCACTATTAAAAATAAAAATTGTGAAAACAATCTCATTTACAGTTGCATCAAAGAGAATAAAATTCTAGGAATAGATTTAGCCAAGGAGGTGAAAGACCTGTACACGGCAAACCATAAAACATTGATGAAAGAAACTGAAGAAGACAAAAATAGATGGAAAGATTCCATGCTTATGAATTGGAAGACTTAATTTTGATTAAATGTTCATATTACCCAAAGCAGTGTACAGATTTAGTGCATTCCCTTTCAAAATTCTAAGGGCATTTTTCATAGAAATGGAACAGTCCATCCTAAAATTTGTGTGGAACCATGAAGATTTCGACTAGCCAAAACAATCTGGAGAAAGAACAACAAAACAAGAGGTGTCACACTCCCTGATTTCAAACTATATTGCAAAGCTATAGTAATCAAAACAATATGGTACTGGCATAAAAACAGACACATAGGTCATGGGACAGAATAGAGAGCCCATAAATAAACCCATGCATATACAGTCAATCAATTTATGATAAAGGAGGGAAGAATGTACAATGGGGAAAGGACAGTCTCTTCAACACATAGTATTGGGAACACTGGACAGCCACATGTGACAGAATGAAACTGGACCACTAGTGTACAGCATGCACAAAAATTAACTCAGAATGGATTAAAGACTTGAATGTAAGACCTGAAACCATAAAATTTCCAGAAGAAAACAGGTGGTAAGTTTCTTGACATCATTCTTGGTGATATTTTTTTGTTCTGACTCCAAAGGCAATGAGCACAAAAGCAAAAATAAACAAATGGAACTATGTCAAACTAAAAAGCTCTGCACAGCAAAGGAAACCATCAACAAAATAAAAAGGCATCCTACTGAACATGAGAAGATGCTTGCAAGTCATATATCTGATAAAGGGTTGATATCCAAAATACATAAAGAACTCATACAGCTCAAAAACAAAAAACAGTCCAATTAAAAATGGGCAGATACATGTATAGCTGATAAACTTTGCTGTATAGCAGAAACTAACACAATGTAAATCAACTATACTCCAATAAAAATTAATTTAAGGAAAAGAAAAGAAAAAAATGGGCAGAGGATCTAAGTAGACATTTTTCCAGAGAAGACATACAGATGGCCAACAAGCACTTGAAAAGGTGTTCAACAGCACTAATCATCAGGGAAATAATAATCAAAACCACAATGAGATATCGCATCACACCTATCAGAATGATTTATCAAAAAGACAACATATAACAAGTGTTGGCAAAGATGTGGAGAAAAAGGAACCCTCATGCACTGTTGGTGGGAATGTAAATTGGTACAGCCAGTATGGAAGATGGTATCGAGGTTCCTCAAAAATTAAAAATAGAGCTACCATATGATCCAGCAATTCCACCTCTGTATTTATCCAAAGAAAATGAAAATATTAATTCAAAAAGATACATGCACCCATGTGTTCATTGCAGCATTAGTCCAGGATATGGTAACAACCTAAGGGTCCATTGACGGGTGAATGGATAAAGTATTCCATGCCACACAAATGGAATATTACTCAGTCATTTTAAAAAAAAAGAAATCTTGTCATTTGCAACAGCATGGATGGACCTTGAGGGTATCATGCTAAGTGAAATAAGTCAGAGAAAGACAAATACCATATGATTTCACTTATATGTGGAATCTAAAAAACAAAATGATCAAACAAAACAAAACTCATAAAGATTTATGGTTGCCAGAGGGGAGGGGAATGGGGGGGTTGGTGAAATCAATGAAGGGGATCAAGAATACAAAATTCAGGGCTTCCCTGGTGGCTGGGAGTCCGCCTGCCAATGCAGGGGACATGGGTTCAAGCCCTGGTCCAGGAAGATCCCACATGCCGCAGAGCAACTAAGCCCATGCACCACAACTACTGGGCCTGTGCTCTGGAGCCCATGAGCCACAACTGCTGAGGCCCGCGCACCTGGAGCCCGTGCTCCACAATGGGAGAAGCCACCGCAGTGAGAAGCCCATGCACTGCAGTGGGGAGTGGCCCCTGCTCGCTGCAACTAGAGAAAGCCCGCGCAGCAACAAGGACCCAATGCAGCCAAAAATAAATAAAATAAATAAATTTATTTTTTAAAAAAAAGAAATACAAAATTCAATTTTAAAGTAAATAAGTCATGGCGATGTAATGTACAGCATGGTGACTAATAGTAATACTATATGCAAATATGAAAATTGCTAAGGAAGTAAATCTTAGAAGTTTTTATCACAAGGGGAAAATTTTTTTTTTGGTAACTGTATAGTGACAGATGGTAACTAGATTTACTGTGGTGATCATTTCACAATGTATACAAATGTCAAATCATAATATAAGTTATACTTCAATGAAAATAAATATTTCCTTATAATTATTAATTTTTTTTTTGGCTGCGTTGTGTAATACTATATGCAAATATGAAAATTGCTAAGGAAGTAAATCTTAGAAGTTTTTATCACAAGGGGAAAATTTTTTTTTTGGTAACTGTATAGTGACAGATGGTAACTAGATTTACTGTGGTGATCATTTCACAATGTATACAAATGTCAAATCATAAGTTATACTTCAATGAAAATAAATATTTCCTTATAATTATTAATTTTTTTTTTGGCTGCGTTGTGTCTTCTTCGTTGCTGTGCATGGGCTTTCTCTAGTTGCGGCAAGTGGGGGCTACTCTTCGTTGCAATGCATAGGCTTCTCACTGCAGTGGCTTCGCTTGTTGCGGAGCACGGACTCTAGGCACGGGCTTCAGTAGTAGCAGCACGCAGGCTCCGTACTTGTGGCCCGTGAGCCCTAGAGCATGCGGGCTTCAGTAGTTGAGGCGCATGGGTTCAGTAGTTGCGGCATGTGGGCTCTAGGACGTGTGGACTTCAGTAGTTGTGGTGCACAGGCTTTAGAGTGCAGGCTCAGTAGTTGTGGCGCACGGGCTTAGTTGCTCTGTGGCATGTGGCATCTTCCCGGACCAGGGATTGAACCTGCGTCCCCTGCATTGGCAGGCGGATTCTTAACCACTGTGCCAGTAGGGAAGTCCCTATTAAAATATTTTTATGAAAAACGTATCACAGACAAAATTTTTTTAAAACTACCTGTATTGTAGTTTCTGTAGTGAATATACTGCTTATTTTAAATTCTGAAGGTGACATCTCTAAAGTATTTTTCAATTACCAAAAAAAAAAGGGTATTTCCTACCATTTGAAACTTGAACATTTTATTTGGTAACACAGGTAAAAATGATATGAAAGTTTAATATGTAATATAGGCATCTCAAAATTAAGGTTAGGTGTTTCTAAGTCATACCCTGGTCCTTTTGTAGATAATTCTGTTTATGTACAAGCAAATAGATAATGTTTACTGAACACTTAACTCTTTGTCAGGCTCTAATCTAAGTGCTTTAAGTTTAAAATGTGATTGATACAATTTTTATGATATATTTCTGATTTATGATCCTGTCTCAAAAGAATTACTTAGACTTTTTGTAGTACCTATTAGTTGGCTCATATTTTTGAAACATGTTCAATGTTTTCTTTAAAGACCAAACTGGAAATCCAGAAGGCCCTTGCAGAAGATTCTACTGTATATGAATATGACAGTATTTATGATGAAATGAAGAAAAAAAAGGAAGAAAGTAATCCAAAATTGCTTTTGGGAAAAGACCGAAAGGTTTGTAGCTGAAAATACAAAGTTTCTTTGACCTTGACCTGCATTTTGTATCTTACGCTTATTTCAACATGAGAATGATCTGAGAAAAAGCTTTTAGGTATTTGAAGTGTGAAGAGCCCCTAGTTCCATATAGTATGGATTTGATTGAGAACCTAGGAAACTATATATTTAGTATCCTAACAGGATCAAGGGAATTATCTAACAATTTTATAAATTTTGTTTTTTTGCTTTAAAACTTTTGCAGATTATTTTTTGAAAGTTTTTCCTAAGAAAGTCTTTGTACTGCTTCTTCTCCTGTTCATGTTTGTGTCTTATAATTTATTGCTTCCTAGCTGGCAACTGAATCATCTGCGTGTAACATGGTCGTATTTTTAGTTTGAAAAAACGTTAGGGTGTGGCGATTGAATGAAATAAGTTCAAATTTTCTATCACTCTTATTCTTTCACAAAGCACAGACTGGTATTTAAGGATCTTTACATCTTACAGTATCTACAGATAAAGTGGTGCTGTAAAATGATATGAAAGCTGCTATTTTAAATGATTGTATTTCAACTAATGTGAAAAATTAGAAGCCTTCCTATTCACGTATCTGTTGAAGAAGTAAGACAATACCATTTTGTAAAAAGGGAGAGAAAAACAGTAGGAAAATGACCTATTTAGTTTGAGATTTTTAAAAAATGCCATTTTGAATAATTTTTTGTTTTTATACTTAAATTTCTATTGAAAAGAATTTTATTATCTTGCTAGTAAATTTATATTGAATTTTGAGAAGTTGACAGTCCTATTTATTTGGATTTCTATCTTAATGAATTTCTATAGTAATAAATTCATGATAAAAATAGAATATTAGCAGTTAATTATCTTTGACTCTTTCCTGTATAATCTTATTTTTTTCCCCCTAGCCCAAGTACATTCACAACTTACTAAAAGCAGTTGAGATCAGAAAAAAGGAACAGGAAAAAAGAATGGAAAAGAAAATACAAAGAGAACGAGAAATGGAAAAGGGAGAATTTGATGATAAAGAGGCATTTGTAACATCTGCTTATAAGAAAAAACTGCAAGAGAGAGCTGAAGAGGAAGAAAGAGAAAGGAGGGCTGCTGCACTTGAAGGTGAAATGGAAGAGGGAGAGGAGTAGAAGGAAACAAACAGGAGAGTTCTGCCCTGTGGTTAGCCATTTGCTCGTCACTGAACTTTTAGATTATAATGTTGTCATAATTTATGTATATGAATGCAGGGTATATGATATAAGTTATATGATATTATGTGTAGTATAAAACAGGAGATTTTAACTAAAAACACAGTTGCACTCTTAGTAACTATTACTTCTACTGAACTTTTCAGTTACATCTCACTTTGTTGCTTAAAACTGTGATTATCACAAGTCATTGCCTTAGAAAATGATTTCAAATGTAAAAACATCAATTACAAGGCATGGAAAGCATGACATTTGTCAAAAGCAGTATAAACTGAGATTTAAATCCTAGTTATATTTCGTGGGATGAGAAAACTAGAGTAACATCACCCAAGGAGCATTAACTGGGCATTTACAAAAAGAATAACATTAATTCAGGAAAGAACAAAGATGTGGAGAGGCCAAAGAATACCTTAGTGCTTTACTTCATTGCTTTCTACTCGTGGTCATTTCTCAAGGTCTAAGTAAAATGTGTACTTACAAATAGCTTAATTGGCAAGTGCTTATCAACTTTAAGTGGAAGAAAACCAAATGTATAAGACTTGGTCTCAGCATGTACTATGTGTTCATCCAGAGCACCACTCAGGACCAGATAGTAAATAAACAGGGCTACATTCCAATAAAAATCTATTTACAAAAACAGGCAGCAGGCCAAATTTGGCCTGAAGGCTTTATAGATCTAGAGACCAGTTCCTACACTGTGTTACATACTCTATGCCTGTGAAACTGAACTGCATTTTGCCTTTTTGAATATATTATTCTCACTTTTGCTTTCATTCTCTTAGCACATTTGGATGTAACCAAGCAGAGCGATCTCAGTGGATTTTATAGGCACCTATTAAATCAAGCAGTTGGTGAAGAGGAAGTACCTACATGCAGCTTTCGTGAAGCCAGGTGAGATGTGGCATATGGAATATTTAGAAGAAAGATACTGTCCATGATTTGTGATTGAGGGATCATTTTAACTCTCTGGAAGTAGAGGATTGCAGTATTGCATATTGTGTTGTTAGCCATACCTGACCTAATTGAATGAATAACTAGGGATTTACAGGTTTTTTAATAAAAAACTTTTAGTTCAAGTTTATTTTTATTTTACAGTAATTCTGCATACATGTTCAGATAGTATATAAAAAGAGAAGTGTATATATATATTTTTAACATCTTTATTGGAGTATAATTGCTTTACAGTGGTGTGTTAGTTTCTGCTTTATAACAAAGTGAATCAGCTATACATATACATATATCCCCATATCTCCTCCCAAAAAGAGAAGTATATTTTTTCATAAATAGGACCTAGCCTCCATAAAACATAAGATTCACATAATCAAGGGCTTAGAAATGCATTGTCCAGTATGGAGCCACTAGTTACATGTAGCTGTTTAAATTTAAATTATATTAAATCTAAAATTTTGGTCACAACAGTCACATTTCAGGTATTCCATTGCCACATTTGGCTAGTGGCTACCATATTGGGCAGCACAGATATATGGACATTACTATTTCTGTAGACTTTTTTTTTCTGGCCATGCTGCACAGCCTGTGGGATCTTAGTTCCCCAACCAGGGATTGAACCTAGGCCCTGGCAGTGAAAGCGCTGAGTCCTAACCACTGGACCGTCAGGGAATTCCCCATTTCTGTAGACATTTCTATTAATACTGGTCTAGAAAGTAAGGATTGGAGGATTTTTGAATAAAATTATAAAATATTATAGGGATGGTGAAATGATTATAAGTTTATAGCTGAAGGTAAAATTTGTCTTAAACTTGTATCTAAGGAAATCATTTTTTGGAATAGAAACATTCAGATAAGAGGGTCTGAGTCTTTGTTGCTAGGGAAAGGGGAGATGCAGGAGAATGGAATTAAGGATGAAGAGAAGGGATTACACCCCAACTACTAGGTTTTGATTGTAAAATTGATGAGAATTATGAGTCTCAGAAAGCATATTTGAAGACTGAAATTTTTGAATGAAAAATTAGAGTTTCATCTGGAATGGTTGTGAGGCCAGCCGTGAAACTCCGTAATGTCATATAGTAGTTGCAATTCCCAGGGTCTAATAATAGAGTTCCTAACTATTAGTGAGTCCTTTAGCCAAGACACTTTTGCCAGCAATTGCTAGAGAACCATAGTTGTTGCTTTGTTTGTTTGGTGAGTAAGTGACTAGTGAGAATAAATGTGTAATATAAATAAATTAACCATGCTTATTGGCTGGGAAAATGTAGGTGATGTAAACAGTGTTAATGTAACTGATGGTAATAGCTGGATAGATTCACATATTTCCATTTTGTTGTAAAAGATGCCGAGGGGTAGAGCAGGATGCTGGTGGCTTTTCAGTCATGAGAGGGATTATTTAGTGATATTTAGAATTAGGTTTTGTCACCATTTTGCTGTGAAAAAATTTATCTTCATCTTCATCCAGGACTATTTTAAATATTTTTTAAAATAAAATAAAAATCCAACAAAGCCACAACTTGAACCTCATGTTGTAAACTAGTACTTATATTCAGAATATATCTTTTCCCAATTATTCTTTGTCTGTGCTTGGCAAAAATGAAGACCTTGCATAGACCCCTGCCTGAAGGTTCTGGTGGTCCATACAAAAGGGCTGGTTTTTACTTTTTCATTTCTACCAATATTGAAAATATTTGGAATGGTTAGAAAATACTAGTTTGCAGATGTTTACAAGGTAAATAGACAGCAGCACCTTTTCGAATTTGAGATAATCAGAAGGTTTATGTAGTGTAGGTGTATTGACTAAAGTACTGATGAACTTTATATGAACACTTCATTTATTTATTATAATTGATAATGTAGCATTTTCTGTTAACATTATTTTTCTTAAGGTCTGGGATAAAAGAAGAGAAATCAAAGGGATATTCCGATGAAGTAAGTTCAGAAAACAGAACAACTCATGAGAACTGCATTCGCCAAACCGTTGTGAAAGTAGAGGAAAACCCAGATGCAGACAGTGACTTTGATGCTAAGAGCAGTGAGGATGATGAAACGGAAGAAGATAATAGAGTGAACTGCAGAAGGGAAAAGGGCACAGAGACCTTAAAAAATGACTCCAGGCACCACAGGAGTCATACCCACTCACGGTCATCTAGTGAAGAAAGAGAGCATGGTACCAAATACCACACAAAAGTTTCCAAGTCAAGAGGACATGAGAAAAGGGAAGATCAACACCAAGAGAGACAATCCACGGAGGACAGCTATTACGCTGACCGTGATTACCAAAAAGAAAAGAAGGATTCCCATAGGCACAGAGAGGCCAGTTACAGAGATTCACATTGGAAGAGGCATGAACAAGAAGATAGACTGAGGGGAAGAGACCAGAGAGAAAGAAATGATAGGGAATGGAAAAGGGAGAAAGACAGGGAGAAATACCCCTCAAGAGAACAAGAAAGAGACAGACAACGAAATGATTATGACCGACACATTGAGAAAGGAGGAGAGAAGGAAGAGAAAAGCAAAGAAAAGGAAGAGCATATGAAAGCAAGGAAAGAAAGATACGAAAACAGTGATAAATACAGAGAGAGAGAAAAACGAGAAGTAACTGTTCAGTCTTCAGAAAGAAATCAAGAAAGAAAGGAAAGCAGCCCAAATTCTAGGGCAAAGGATAGGTTTCTTAACCAGGAAAGAGCCAGTAAAATGAGAAACATGGAAAAGGACAAAGAAAGAAACCCAGAGAAACCCTCTAGTTCTGAAACATCACTGGGAGCAAAACACAGAATCAGAGAGGAATGCCAAGGGACTGGCAAAGAACAAGAGAGGCCACACGAGACAGTGAACAAGTTTGCAAAGCGGAGCAACGAAGAAACTGTAATGTCAGCGAGAGACAGATACTTGGCCCGGCAAATGGCACGGGTTAATGCAAAGACATATATTGAGAAAGAAGATGATTGATAACTGCCCCAATAGGAAGACCTAGGGAAGCACAGAAAATTATAATTCCTGGAAAATGTTGAGTGAACACATGAAGGAGTGTGTTAACAGTGGTTGGGAGGGTATTTTAAAATATATTTTCAAAATTCATTTTTGGTTTAGGTTTAAGTCAGAAGTCAATCCTTTTATCTTGAATGTTTAACTAAATTAATATGTAATATTTACTTACCAATACCACATTCTTGGTTGTATTCAAGCAACCTAAAGAGAGTGCTGAATCCCTGTAGGTACTTAATGAGGAAAATCGGCTCCACTACAACCATTAAAAAATAATTTAAATAACTCTTCTATGTTGCTTTTGTTGCAGGAGCTGTTTGTTTTATAAATGTCATGTTTCAGATAAAAATATGTGGATTTGAACAGAGAATATTGTTTTACTTTATGTTCTAAAATTTGTATTAAAGTGTAAAATACAGATCACACATCTTGTCTAAGCTTTTTAGCCCACAACATACTCACTTAAATGAAAATAGAAATAGTGATATATTTGTATGTTTAATTGATGCTTATATTTTATTTTAAAAATAATGTCATTCATGTCATGCTGTAATTCCTCTTTTTTTAAAATTAAAAATCACTTTAATTCTGAAACCCTAGCAAGTTAGTAAATTGGTTATGTGTATAAATCTGTTTTAGCTGAGGGTGAAAAGATGGAGATACTCAGCCTAAAAAAATTATCTAAAGTTCCTGGTGGCCTGTTTATGAACATGTCTTGTTTAATATACTCTAAAAAATACAGTACATCTTATTAGAGTTTCTATATATCAGAATAAAACTAAAATTTCTGTACTAAGCCTTTGAAACTTAACCATTTGAAGTTATAAACTGTAAATAATTTATTCGTGTGAAAAGGATGAATCATATGGAGAAAACAGTTCTCTTAACAGTCTTCCCATTAAGAAAGTACCTTTTTTATCTCTCATACTTCATGAAGAGTTACCACATTGTCTTATTTTAGAAGGATAAACATAGTTTAGTAAGAATATTGTCTTTAAGAAAATATATATAAAAGATCAAATTTAGCATTCATAAATCATTTTGTTATACTTTTTAAACCAGAAAGGAAAAGTAGCAAGAAAGCTAATGCCTGTATCTCTTGACTGACACATTAAATATCGGTTACACCCTCATACTTTAAAATATATCAGTGACAGTGACAAACACTTCAAAAGCACTGACTTTGTGTACACAGAGGGGTGTAGTATAATGTAACTGTGAAAGAGTTAGGGTGAGATCATGGAAGACCATGAGTGACAGGCTAAAAATCTTCAACTTTGGTAGAGAATTGGATTCCTTTGTTAGGGTTGTCATACTAAAGCCATATATTGGGAAGATTTCATTTGACTATAGTATGCAAGGTAAAGCCTAGGAGGTGGAGAGATCTGATAAACTGTTGATTTCCCTCTCCCAGTAATTCAGAGACTTAAAGCAGCATGAATGGTTTAGATAGGAAAAGTTACATATTTAAAAAACAAAATTATTTAAGTGTAATTGATTTACATTATTGTGTTTCAGGTATATAGCATAGTGATTTAGTGGTTTTTTTTTAGATTATATTCTATTATAGGTTATTAGAAGATACTGAATATAATTCCCTGTGCTATATAGTAAAGCTTTGTTGCTTATTTATTTTATGTACAGTAGTTTGTGTCTGTTAATCCCATACTCTTAATTTGTCCCTCCTGTCCTCCCTCTCCCCTTTGGAAACCATAAGCTTGTTTTCTAGGTCTGTGAGTCTTTCTGTTTTGTATGTAGATTAATTTGAATTATTTTTTAGAGTCTACATGTAAGTGATACAGTATTTGTCTTTCTCTGACTTCACTAAGCATGTTCTTCTCTTGGTCCACCCATGTTGCTGCAAATGGCAATATTTTATTCTTTATTATGGCTGAGTAATATTCCACTGTGTATATATACCACATCATCTTTTGTGTGTGTGTGTGTGTGTGTGTGGTACGCAGGCCTCTCACTGTTGTGGCCTCTCCCGTTGCGGAGCACCGGCTCCAGACGTGCAGGCTCAGCGGCCATGGCTCACGGGCCCAACCGCTGTGCGGCATGTGGGATCCTGCCGGACCGGGGCACGAACCCGTGTCCCCTGCATCGGCAGGGGAACTCTAAACCACTGCACCACCAGGGAAGCCCTATACCACATCTTCTTAAGCCAGCCTGTTGATGGGCACTTGAGTTGTTTCCATGCCTTGGCTATTGTAAATAGTGTTATGAACATTGGGGTGCATGTATCTTTTCCAAGTAGAGTTTTTGTTTTTTTCTGGATATATACCCAGGAGTGGGATTGCTGGATCATGTGATAGCTCTGTTACATAATACTTTCATTAACCAAGTTTGACATAGCTCAGGGAGAAACTGCAAATTAAGGGTTTCTTCTCTCTCCTTCCCCAGATGTACAGATGTTTTTGCCTCTTTGGCATTCACTCCCCCGTTTCTGAGAATAGTGCCTTGATTTTCACTTGGGAAAGTACCCTTCACTACTCTTAGTCCAGTGTTTCACATGGGGCTGAAAGAGTTCCAGGAAGGTATGTTACTCAAGATAGGCCAGTTCTGAGACTTGTCATAACTTAAAGTGATGTTTTTCAGTAGAATTCTGGACTGTGAAGATGAAATAATTCCAGAGTTACATGGGAAAATGAGTGCCTGACTGCCTGACAGAATAAAGCCCACACAAAAGAAAACAGAAATGAGAGGTGAGAAGGACAAAGACCTGATGATTGCTTTTGAAACTTTGGCTCTAGTAGATCATATTTTGATATTTAAACCAGTGTTTTTCTCTTGGGCCAATTGGATTTGGATTTCTACCAAAAAAGCTCTATTTGACACAAAAAGGTTCCACCTCTGGTAAGTCTGTGCCAAAAATCACCAGAATATTCTTAGTAAGCTTTTAAAAATTGTAGTATAACAAACATAAAAGTACATATATCATGAGTACATAGTTTAATGGATTTACACAGTGAACATACCCAATTAAAAAAGAGACCATTACTTGCCCCACAGAAGCTCCCCTCAAACCATTTCCCAGCCTACTCCCTGCCTTTACTTTTAACACCATAGATTACTTTTGCTTGTTTTCTTGATTGTATATTTATCCATCTACTGTTGATGGCCATTGAGTTATTTCCACTTGGGGGTTATTATGAATAATGCTTCTAGGAACATTCTTACATTTGTCTTCTAGTATGTACATATATATGTTTTGATTGGGTAGGTCCTAGGAATGGAATTGCTGATCCGTAGGGTAAGTATATGTTCATAATAATAGGTAATGTCAGTTTTCCAAAATAAACTCCAATGTATGAGAGTTACAGTTTCTTCACATTCTTGCTTACACTTGTAATTGTTTAATCTTTGTCTTTTAATTTGAGCCGTTCTGGTGGGCGTGATGGTATCTCATGGTTTTATTTTGGGGTTCCCTGATGACTTTCATATTTATTAGCATTTTGATATCTCATTTTTGAAGAATCTGTTTCTTTTGCCTATTTTTAAAATTTATTTATTTTTGGCTGCTCTGGGTCTTTGTTGCTGCGTGTAGGCTTTCTCTAGCTGCGGCGAGCGGGGGCTACTCTTCGTTGTGTGCAGGCTTCTCATTGCAGTGGCTTCTCTTGTTGCAGAGCATGGGCTCTATGCGCGGGCTTCAGTAGATGTGGCACGAGGGCTCTAGAGCACAGGCTCAGTAGTTGTGGTGCACGGACTTAGTTGCTCTGCAGCCTGTGGGATCTTCCCGGACCAGGGCTTGAACCCGTGTCCCCTGCATTGGCAGGCGGATTCTTAACCACTGTGCCACCAGGGATGTCCTGCCTATTTTTGTTTTGAAGTGGGTGAGTAGGACTATCTGCCTTTTTCTTCATGACCTGTGCTGATTCTCTATATGGATAGGAGTTGTCTTTGCCAGTAACTTCTGCCTCAGTATGGCTTGCCTTTTCACTCTCTCAGAAGGTATTTTTAGCGAACAGAAATCTTTAATTTTGATAAAGGTCACCTTAATCAAAAGTTAAATTTAAAATTCAGTTCCTTAGTTGCACTAAACATATTTGAAGTGCTCAATAACCATATGAAGCTAGGAGCTACCATAGAGGAAAATGAAGCTTTATAGAACATTTCTGTCATTGCAGAAAGTTGTGGACAACACTCTTCTAGAAGCATTATTGTCTACTTTTCACATTTAGATCTACCATGCACCTGGAATTAATTTTCGTGTGTGGTATAATGTAGAGATTAAGATTTTTTTCCATATGGATATCAGATAGACTCAGCAGTGAATGAAAATTTGTTCAAATTAATACTACAATGAATACCATTATACATCCACCAGGAATGGCAAAAATGTGTAGAGACTTACAATACGAAATGTTGGTGAGGTATGGAGCAAAAAGTAAGTCATATATGCTACTAGTGGCAGATAAACTGGTAGGATCTTTTCGGAAAACAATTTGGCTTTACCTAGTAACACTGATGCTGCACATTTGTCTTACACAGATGCATCAGGAATATTCATAGTAGTGTTTCCATCAAACTGGAAATAGTCTAAATGTCCATCAGTAGTAAATTAATCTAGTGTGTATATATGCACAATACAGTGAAATGAATATACTAGAGGTATAACTAGGATGAATTTCACAGTGTTGTAAGAAACAAAAAGTAACTTATATAGTTTATGTTTTTATAAAACAGGCAAAACTATAGAGACACATGGGTAGGTGGTAAAACTAAAGAAAAACAAGGAAATAATTGCAAAAGTCAAGATAACCATTTGTGATACGGGAGAGTACACATGGGTTCTAGATGCTGGCAATAGTTTTTTGACCTGGGTGGTAGTTACTTGGCTATTCACTCTATCAATTGTAAATATATTTTATATATTATTCTGTATGCATAAGATATCTCACAGTAAACATTTTTGTAATTTAAGATTTTTAATAAATGAATGGAGGAGTGTTGGCCATGCTGGTTAATCTTAGTCAATTCTATAGGAAGAATATGTAGATGTTGATTAGTCAAATGGCTTATGCATAGGGCAGCAGTTCTTTGATAACAAATTATTTGGACCAGTATAAATAAGGGGTTCATTATATTTGTTGCTAGATACATGTTCTTTTAAATATATGAGGTCTAAAATAATATACTTAAATTTTATGAATTGGTAAACAGCTGTTCTTGTGATTCAGTGTCTTTAATTTTCCTTCTCCCTCCCCTTGTTTACTCCTGTTCCAATCATACCAATTACACAGTGCTGTTTCAAGATAACCGTGCCTTCTCACATACTAATCGCTTTACCTGGCAAGTCATGTTTCTGCTTAACGCCTTATTTTTAAAACTGACATGTGATTGCCTCCAGAAAACCTCTTATAATACCTTGCTTTGTTTCAGCCATACCTCTGTTTCCTTTTAATTCTGTGGGTAATACTATCACAGCATTATGGTATAATGATTGTATGTTAGTTGTTTGAAGGTAAAGATCTGATCTCAACTTTGTATGCCCAGTACCTACTATAATAGCTGGCATGAGTGAACATTTAGAAAAGTTTTTACTTCATTGTTTTAACTTCATTTACTTTAATATCTGTTAAGTATTTCTTAAAATTAGAATTTTAAAACAAGAATGAACTTAGAAATCATCTATAACCCCTCGAATTTAAAATGTTTTTAAGATGGTATGACATCAGGTTTAATAGCTGAGACTTGGAAATCTTGGGTCCACTTGCTGCATAATCTTGGACAAATTATCTAAGTTCTCTGAACTTTATTTTTTCCTTATTTGTAATATGAGGATAATAAAAGGGTCTCTTTCATAAGACTGATGTGAGGATTGCTTGAAACAATGTATGTAATGCTGTGCCTGACGTTAGCACACTGTAAATACTAGTGTGTATATATATCATATGTATATATACTGTGTGTATATATGTATATTATTACCCATGAGGAGATGGGGCCAGTAAAGTTGAGTGACTTAAATAAGGTTCCTTAGCTTGGTAGTGGATGGGAAAGGACTTGAGCTTGTCTTCTCAATCCTATCTGGTTGCTCTTAACACAGGTGCAGAAAAGTTTTTTTGCTTTTGGTAAAATGTATGACATGAGCCATACTTACTATGGAGGGAAACTAGGCCAGACAAATGACATGAAGTATGCATTATTTTCAGGTATTCAGCAAATTGGAGGCTATGTACCAGATGTGCTAGATTCTTAATTGTGTTAAGAAGACAAAGCTTTAAGAGTCACAGGAATACTAAGCAGGAGAGGTTTGGGAAAAAGAGTTTAGAGATACACTTTAATACTGAAGTTTCTGTCTTGGAAGATGCTTTGTCCAACCTTTGCCCATCCCACTATACTGCTAATCTCATTCCTCTCTCTGCCCCTTAAGAAAAGACTATGGCTTTCTTAGGCTATAATTGTAACAATTAATGAATGTAAACTGGTCCTCTTCCTTTTTCACCATCCCTTCCCTAACAGTTCAGTCCAAAAGCCATTAAGTGGGGCTGAGCAAGGTAAAGCTATCATGACCCAGAGCTGGGTGTCACTAAAACACAGTGAAGAGCATCGTGAAGGAGCAGCCCAAATGAATGGGAGGGGTAATCCATGCAGAAAGGAGGTCCATTCAGGATACCTGAGCCCAAGTGGTGGAGTGGGAGGCATCTGTGCAGTGGGTGGTGATGGTGACTGCCCAACAAGGGATGTCAGCTTGAGCAGGGTGAGGAGAGGGCATTTGTACAGGGACAGTCCCAGCATGAGGTGTCAGAACCTGAATGGGGTAAAATGGGCTATGTAGACGGCAGTGACAGCAGCAATGGAATATTGCTTACATTCAGGGATATTGATCAAAAGTAAATACATTTGTTAAAATGGGAGCCAGTTTTCTCACTGCCCTAGAAGGGGTTATAAACATGAAGAGAGAAAATTAGAATGAACTTTGTAGTGTTGGTTTGGAACTGGAGTTACTGGTATAAACTCATATAGTTTTCAAGATAGAGAAATAATAATAGATGAAAATGTGTGTTTTTGTGCACACATGTGAGAAGACGGAATCAGTGACACTCCAATGAGCATACCTGGCACCTAGATCTTGGTTTCTAAATATATTCTTCACTAAAATAAACCAGGACTTCTTGGAGAAATGGCTGTGGCAGAGAAAGTACAAGATGATACTGTAACATCTTACTCCAGAAGGTAAGGAAGTGAGTGTTCCAGGAATGATGGGGACATGTCAAAGGATACCGGAGCCAGCTTGAAAGGATTCTCACTGGCTAAATATGGAACCATTTGAGCATCAAAATGAATAATAATTGATTATAATCCATTGAATAAAATAAGAATCCGTAAAAAATGAATTGAAAGTTAGATGAGGAACAGTGTATTCGCACAGTCTCAGAGTAAACCCCCAACAAAATATTAGTTACAAAAACAAAAGAAACTTTACTTGGTGGAAAGTCTGGCAGATACCACCTTAATGAAGTGATTGAAAATATCACCAGTATGGGGACAAAAATTGAATCATACTCGACCTGATAGAATGTGCTGAGAACACATCATTCCTGTGATATTTTCTGCTAAAAATGTATATTAGCTTGAATCTATACTCTTGAGTCAATTATCAAATCAAATTGAGAGATTCTACAGAGTAGCTTGTAATATTCAAAAGTGTCAAGTTCATGAAACAAGGAAAGTCTGGAAAACTTGCAGACTGAGGGAGACAAAAGAGACATGAACATGTCATTCTAGACTGGATCCTTTTGGTAAAAGGACATCATTGAATGGTGTCTGAGATTAGATGGCAGTAATGTATCAATGTTACTTTTCTGATTTTGATGGTCCTATTGTGGTTATGTAGGAGAATGTCCTTGTTTGTTGGAAACACATCCTTCATGATTTTCCTTTTTGAATTTAGCATCTGTATTTTGGCTTCTATGGATGATGATTTTTTTAAGACATTTTTTTAATCGATTTACAATGTTGTGTTAATTTCTGTACAGCAAAGTGACTCAGTTATATATACGTTCTTTTTTAAAAATTTTATTTATTTATTTTTGGCTGTGTTGGGTCTTCACTGCTGCATGCGGGCTTTCTCTAGTTGCGGCGGCCAGGGGATACTCTTCGTTGCCGTGCGTGGGCTTCTCACTGCAGTGGCTTCTCCTGTTGCGGAGCACAGGCTCTAGGCTTGTGGGCTTCAGTAGTTGTGGCTTGTGGGCTCTAGAGCGCAGGCTCAGTAGTTGTGGCACAGGGGCTTATTTGTTCCGCGGCATGTGAGATCTTCCCAGACCAGGGCTCGAACCCGTGTCCCCTGCATTGGCAGGCGGATTCTTAACCACTGCGCCACCAGGGAAGTCCCTACATTATTTTTTTAAATATTCTTTTCCATTATGGTTTATCCCAGGAGATTGGATATCATTCCCTGTGCTATACAGTAGGACCTTGCTGTTTGTCCATTCTAAATGTAATAGTTTGCATCTACTAACCCCAAACTCCCAGTCCATCCTTCCCCCTCTCCCCTCCCCCTTGGCAACCACAAGTCTGTTCTCTGTGTCTGTGAGTCTGTTTCTGTTTTGTAGATAGGTTCGTTTGTGCCATATTTTAGATTCCACATGTAAGTGATATCATATGGTATTTGTCTTTCTGACTTATTTCACTTAGTATGATAATCTCTGGTTGCATCCGTGTTGCTGCAAATGGCATTATTCTTTTTTATGGCTTAGTACTATTCCATTGTATATATGTACCACATCTTCTTTATCCATTCATCTGTCGATGGACATTTGGCTATTTGTGAATAGTGCCGCTATGAACATAGGGGTGCATGTATCTTTTCTAATTATAGTTTTGTCCAAATATATATGCCCAGGAGTGGGATTGCTGGATCGCATGGAGTGGGATTGCTGGATCATATGGTAGTTCTATTTTTAGTTTTCTGAGGAACCTCCATACTGTTTTTGATAGTGGCTGCACCAACTTACATTCCCATCAATAGAGTAGGAGGGTTCCCTTTTTACACCCTCTCCAGCATTTGTTATTTGTAGACTTTTTAATGATGGCCATTCTGACTGGTGTGAAGTGGTACCTCATTGCAATTTTGATTTGCATTTCTCTAATAGTGATGTTGAGCACCTTTTCATGTGCCTGGGGCCATCTGTAAGTCTTCTTTGGAGAAATGTCTATTTAGGTCTTCTGCTGATTTTTCAATTGGGTTGTTTGTTTTATTGTTGAGTTGTATGAGCTGTTTATATATTTTGGAGATTAAGCCCTTGTCGGTTGCATCATTTGCAAATGTTTTCTCCCATTCTGTAGGTTGTCTTTCCGTTTTGCTTATGGTTTCCTTTGCTGTGCAAAAGCTTGTAAGTTTGATTAGGTTCCATTTGTTTATTTTTGTTTTTATTTCTATTGCCTTGGGAGACTGACCTAAGAAAACATTGGCATGATTTATGTCATGGAATGTTTTGCCTATGCTCTCTTTAAGAGTTTTATATGGGTGATGATTTTAAAGAAAGACATGCAAGTAATGTTTGGCCTGCAATCAGAAAACCTGGGTATAAGGCCTGTTCTAGAACTTTCCAGCTGTGTGAACCTGGGCAAATCAACTGACCTCTCTGAGCCTCAGGCTCCTTATCTGCAGAACGGGGGAAGTAACACCTGTCACCCATGTCACCCAGAGTTCTGATGATCAAATGAGATGATCTGTGTGAAAGCACATTATAAACTGAAGCTCTGCACAAATTGCAAAAATTGTAGTAATTTATTTAGCTTTACTGAAATTTAATATCTCTAACTCTAGGTACTTTTTTTTTTTCTAGGTACTTTTGAAGCTAAGTATTTACAAATCACATGCAGTGATTTTATATTTATTTATTTGGTTGCGTCTGGTCTTAGTTGTGGCAGGCAGGCTCCTTAGTTGTGGCTCGCCGGTGCCTTAGTTGTGACATACGGACTCTTAGTTGTGGCATGCATGTGGGATCTAGTTCCCAGACCAGGGATTGAACCGGGGCCCCCTGCATTGGGAGCATGGAGTCTTAACCACTGTGCAACCAGGGAAGTCCCACATGCAGTGATGTTTTAGGGGATGTGTAAATGTTTTGACAATATACAGTTAAGATTTTTCATTTAACCTTAAGAGTTTGGAAAGGTTTTTTTGGTTTTGTTCTGTTTTGTTTTTTAATGAGACAATCTATTCATCATGATGTTACGAGTTATTACAGTAATAGTTCACAACAAAAGGCATTTGCTGATATCTTAAAATATAGTTTGGAACATTTATGACTAAACTGCATAAATGTATACATGGGCATTTCAAGCATCTTAAAGAGGGGACTCCTACTTTGTATAAATAAAACAGGTTTAATTCTGTCACTAAAGTTTAAAAATAAACATGCTTCATGTAAAAAATAATGTTTCATGGAAAATTTCATATTACTACTGTTGACAGGTGAATAGTGGAAGAAATTTATTTTTCTTAGCTCTAAATAATGTGGAAGAAGAAAGGAAAGATGAGGAAAAAAATACCATATATATAATTCAACTAACTGTATATAATCCACACTTTGAAGCACCTCATTGATATGTTCAACACACAAAGTATCCTGAAAATGTTTTTTGTAAATCAAATCATATTTTAAATGCCACTGGAGAAATAACTGCAAATTCTTATGTAAAGTCCCTAAGTTTATCCTTTAAACTTTGCATTTTTCATGTATCAAGTTTTAAGATAAGGTGCACTTATCATATTAGAATTTAAGTAAGAATCAAATAGTTTTTTTTAAAAAAAAACAGCAAATGTTCTTATTTATTTATGGAAATTTAGGTATTTTAGCATAGAGATGGGCTGGCTGCTCCTTCCTAAATATTTGTTGTTTGGACTGTCAGTGTTTACAGATTGTTAGAAATAAATTATCTACTATAATTGTAGTCTTCAGTTGTAGAACTGAAGGACTGAAATCATCTTTTCTCTCTCCTAAATGATAAGGTTCTTCTTAGTTCAGCAGACATAAAACTTTCTTCTGATGACATGCTCCACCAATGCACACTGGTTCCAAATTAGATTTGGCCAATGAAATAATCTCTTTTTGATAACTTAAGGGAAAAACTTGCATTGGTGGTAGAGCAGTTTGGTGTGAATTTTATGATGTGTTGGTAAGAGAAATACAACCTGAAATTCCAATTGAAATATACTGTGAATTATTTCCAAAAAATAAAGACTTCTGAAAAGATGATTTGTTTTGAAACACCTAATGTAGAAACAGTACTGAATGAACTCCAACTGTATGTAACAAAAGGAAAGACATATTTAAGATTCCATCTTTTCCATTGTGGTAAATGCCTACTAAACAATTGAGAGGGGCATTATTTCATTCTAGGAGAGGAAATAAAACTTAAGCTCACCTTCCTTTAGAAACTTCCAGATCCCAAGAAAAGTGGAGAAATTAGCTAGGTTTGTTTCTGCCTCTAAATGTAGTTATCTGAACTTTAAAATACTGTTCTCGGGCTTCCCTGGTGGCGCAGTGGTTGGTCATCCGCCTGCCGATGCAGGGGAACCGGGTTTGCGCCCCGGTCTGGGAGGATCCCACATGCCGCGGAGCG
>NC_041227.1:93658282-93690970 GCF_002837175.3 Physeter macrocephalus | reverse complement strand
AATAAATAAATAAATAAATAAATAAATAAATAAAATACTGTTCTATCACTGAAATTTAGAGACAGTTAAGCAATGAGGGGAAAAGGTGATACTATAAAAAGTAAGAAAAAAAGATTTAGAGCTTTTAAAATAGTCCTTCCATGGAACTGAACGTGACAAATTTTAATAAATGTCACTGACTTATCTCTGATATTGAAGAAAAGAATTCAGAATGTTTCAAGTGGACCAGGAAAGCTTTCCACAGTGTAAGAATATTCCCTGTCTTAATGGGTTTTTTCCATATTTGGATTTATAAATTTCAGTCTCTAACATACTTCTCAAACAAGCATTTTCTAAGTTCCCCTTCCTAATTTAGAGCCTTTTGTGTAACTCTCCTTGCGTTTTTAAATAATGATGACTTTAAAGTATACAACTTCTTCCACTTAGCATAGGACTATTTTGCTTTTATTGCTTTATGGGGATGACAGGTTGTAGTATAGTCTCTCTGAGGAATCTACTATTTCACTTCCCCACCCATCTTGGACAATAAAAGAAAAAAGGGAGGGTAGAAAATACCTTCTGAATACTGCCTTATTTAATGATATCTTAAGCACCAGGTGTTGATTTATGAGCAAAGAGACATGCTATGAAAGGAACCAGGTGTGGATTGTACCACTGGGTAGCTAAGCATTGTCTAAAATGCGTAAGAAGAGCACAGTTAAGCCACTGCATTCCATGGTTTTAAGCTTTGCTTGACAGTGACCTCCAAATCAGTTATACAACAGATACAATGTATCAGATCAGCCTTTCCTAATTATCAAAAGAATATGGTTCTAATTCTAGGAGAATAATCTCCCTTTTAAGGGGTCAGCGTGGGGTGGGTGAGTTAAATGGAAATTCATACTTACACTTAAATATTGAGATTGGTGGCACCAAATTAACAAGTTTCGTAAACAGCAGGGACAGTGAGAGAATGACTCATCTCAAGAATAACTTTTTGCCTTAATTTGAGATTCATTATTTGATTTGTCATTGTTTGATTTTGGAGCTAATACATTGACTTTGGGTTCGTCGGGGTCTTTGCATCCATCTCTACATGGGGCAGTCAGGGCAATGAATTTAGGTTACAAGTCATATGCATTCCACACAACAAATGGAATAAGTTTTAAATGGGTTGCAAGTTTTTTGGAATAAAGATGAATTCTTTGGACTCCATTACATGTCAACATATAGGAACAACCTCAGTCAACTGAACTGCCTCCATGCCTTTGCTTGTGTCTTGCCTATTTCTCAGGTATTTCTCACTAATAAAATCACAGAAAGGGCTTCCCTGGTGGCGCAGTGGTTGGGAGTCCGCCTGCCGATGCAGGAGACACGGGTTCGTGCCCCGGTCCGGGAGGATCCCACATGCCGCGGAGCGGCTGGGCCCGTGAGCCATGGCCGCTGAGCCTGCGCGTCCGGAGCCTGTGCTCTGCAATGGGAGAGGCCACAACAGTGAGAGGCCCGCGTACCGCAAAAAAAAAAAAAAAAAAAAATCACAGAAAAAAAAATTAACTTCAGTACTTAAATAACTTTACAATTCATTCCATTTTTATTTTTTACTTTTATGTAAATGCTACATTAGATGTAAAAGGTAGATGTACATTACATTAGATGTAAAAGATTATTTTAAAGTCCATTTACCAACTCAAGTTTTCCTTAAAAAAAAATCCATGGTAGTATTGATAAATAGGGGTCAAGTAAATGCAAACTATGCCGAGGAGAGATTTTGGATTTTTTCTGTCTAGTGACATTTGAAAACTTTTCAAAACACCTGTATAACACCTGGCTTGACAAAACTTTGAAAAAGTACTTTTTAAAAAATGATATCTTTGAAAAATGCATAAATGTGTGTGGGATGGGGAGAATACATATCTGAATATATTTATAAAGCAAGTTCTTAAATTTGCAAAGCTATTTACCACCGAATACGCTGCCACTTATATAACCTCTCTCCTTTCAGCATGCTAGAAAGCAAAGAGAATGGACATGAGGTAGCAGGAAGGAATGAAAGAGTGAAGATAATGAAGGTAGGTCAGTTAAGAGTCATTTTTAAATCCCCCTCTCTTTTCCTCTAATATCTTGGGAAACTACTCAGCAGCTAACATCTATGAGGAGAATGTTCTGCTGGGAAAAGCAAAGAATCAGAAATAGAAGAATGTAGGGGGAATACAGGAAGATGGCCAGGGAATAGTGTTGGGGAAAGGAAGCCAAGGGAGGAAGCTCTATAATTGGGTTAAACTAGGCCTCTGCTATATGGATCTTCTTTCTATAAGGTTGTTAGGATTAAGTTAGATTTATATAGAGGACTGATGTGATATGGAGCCAGATCATTGAGTCCTTTTATCATTGACTAGGCTTTACTCCCTTTAAGATTTTGGTAAGGAAATCTCACAGTACAAGGTAAAATTTGCTTCTCTACCTGTGCATCTGTGAGTCCCAAGCCACTGAAGGTCAAATATACTTGATCTGTATTAAGGGTTTTATGTGGCGTGTAAGGTTATTCACTTAACTGACCCTTTTCCAATCAGGCTTACTTAGACTCAGTCTTGAAAATTATCTGGAGGGCTCACTATCCTGGTAGCCAACCAGGAAGGGTCAAGGGGTTGGGAGGAGGTTCATTTAAGGCTAACCCAGACTCTCCAATTACTTTTGGGTTGAGGATGACCTTGGTTTAGGTCAGGGTACCAGATCTCTACACCCTGTGAAAATTTGATTTATCCACGCTTCACAAAGCCAAGTAACCTTAATGGTTAACCTGAGTCATTTGAAGTAGACAGAGCTTAAACCAGATAGTCAACTGAACACTGAAGATGCATTTATCAATATTCATCTTCAAAGTAGTTCATAGCCAAGCCACAGTGACTGACTAATGAAATAGGCCGGATTTGCCTGTGGAACATTATCCTGAATGTTTAGCTGAGAGACAAGAAGATGGCAGTGAAGTGCAGGAAATACTAAAGCATGGCCCATAAAGGAAGACGTATGGGCTAAAGTAGTGTCATTGGAAAAGGAGCAGGTGGCAGAGCATGTTGTAGTAATTATACCCTTCAAATAATAACATACATACAAATTTCAGTAGGTGGAATTTGTTAATGTAAGAAGAAGAACTAGAGGAAATTCATATAGTTTGTAACGGGCCCAAAGTATTAGAATAGAGGTAGGGATACACTGAAACAACAGTATACACAGACACACATGCTCACACGTACACATTATTTTTCAGCTTAGCTTCTTACATCTTCCTCTTCTGACTCCAGAGCAGCACACAGGTTACAGGGTTCTAGTAGATTCCAGCTATAGAATTCTATGCTACTCAGGAAATATATGGCTAGCAAGACAGTATCCCTGTTTTCTCCTAAATGGTTTATGCATTCATGAACAGTGAAACCTTTGGAAGCAAACGATGTTAGATACTGATGATCGTAACAAGGAATGATACAGGAGACTTTCACAGACTTGATCCTAAACCTAATCCTAGCTGACGATATTGTGGTTTTCATCACCTCCATACACACCCTCACACATCCAAAGCAGTCCACTTCAGCTGCATCACAGAGTCTAACATGAGAACATGTTTGGGAGGTTTCACAGAAAGAAGTGGCTGGAGGCCGTAAAAGTCTGGGCACCATAGTCTTTTGGGATTGTGTCTCTATGAAGAAGGCCCTTCCATCGGCAGGCTTAGCTGGCAACTCATTGATTTAGAGGGAGAAGGCGAGGTGTGACTTGTCAGAACTGGAGGAAGAGCTTGTTGGGAAGCCATTTTCCTTTCATTGATGTTTTACACAGCGTTCAAGTGGATATCCCCACAGGGAATTTCTGTCGGTGTTTCTGGAGTGATACCTTTAATAAGACGCTGTTAGGAAGAAAACATGATGTTATAAATATTCTTATAGTTTAACAGTTTAAAATTTTTTCAATATTAATATTAATAACAATATTTTAATATTAAAATAAAGGTTAAGTAGCATTTAAATGGCATTTAATAGTAAATTGGAATAGTCATACTTAACTTTCCTTAAGAAAGGAATCTGCAGTTTATTTGTTTATATGGGTAAAAATGGCATATTCAGGAACTATATAAGCATCTGTAAACTAATTAAAGTCATCATAACACTAATGGGAGAAATGATGGACCTTCAGTAGAACCTCTGCTGGCCTGTAACATGCTTTTGATGGCCTGGGAAAGGGCATCCTTTTCTCTTGTCAGAGGAGGCTTCATGTGGCCCACAGGGCTTGGGGAGCAGAGTGAGCTCTGGATTCTGGCTCCCCCCACCTCAGCCATGCTCCTTGTGCCCGCATACATGCTACAGGCACGGTGCACAGTGCCATCAGCCACTGTAACAGCCAGGATGTTACTGATTTAATGAATTTACCTGTAAAGGAGCACTGGTTAGTTCATACAAGGGTGCAAATTATTACATAATTAAATTTTTAAAGATGTGCCCATTTAAATCATCATTCCTAAAGCAATCTCATGTTGACGTAGTACTTAGCCCAGGGAAAAGGCTGAGAATTTTTACTTTAGAAACAGCTGAGGTACCCAGAAGCTTTGGGACAGATCTGAAATATGCTTGGGCTTGAGTATGAAATATACAGCCTGCCTTGCAAAACTTAGCATCAGTGACACGAAGCAGCTCAGGGATGTGGGGAGCACTGCAGAAGCTTAGAAAAAAATCTTTAAGTAAGTTGCTCAGTGAAATCTTTGATGCCAAAACTCTGTACATATGGTGAGCAAGGCAAAATTGGATCTGAAAGCATATTTTGATTTATTGATTTTAGGTGAAGCTCTGCTACTTGTCCTTTTTATTTTGGATTGAAAAGTATGTAGTCCCCTTCAGTCTTTTTTATTTCCTGGTTCTGGGAGTTGATTCTTCTTTAGGAAGCAGGGCCTCTGGAATTTTAAAAGTTCCCATTCTCATAGTTAATTAAGTTCACAAAATTGTACATGTTGTGTTCCTAATGACCTTAATATTCAAGAACTAAAATCTCACACTGGAAATCCATTTAAAAACGAGTTGCTGCAGTGCTCATCAACTACCTGGACATGTCAAGTCATAGAAAGCAAAATTTCACAGACCATCCTTTCCCATAGATGAATCTGTAACCCATAACTGATTAAGGAGAATTAGGCCTTGCTAATTGGGAACTGGACACATCACTCTAACTAGTCTTCAGTGGAGCTCTGCTGTGCAGAGAGAGAAGAGCAGTCAGATGTAGGGTAGAGGCAAGACCCGCAGTGAACAACACTGTAAAGTAGAACATTTGGCTTCTGTGCCCTAGCCCCCACCTGCCCATTCTCCTGCCCTTCTGGCTGCTGATCTCCCAAAATGCCAGGTCCACCTTCGTCTTCCATATTTCAGCAGCATTCCAGTTGCCACATTACTATTGCTCTCAAAATTTGCCAGTCCCTGGCCTTCCGCAAGGCAATCATCTAAGCAATGGATCACTGTTGCCATCTTCATGAATGCTTACTTATTAGGGACCATCTTCCCAGTGTCTTTGTGCAGGTTACTAGGGGCTTCTGGGGGGCAGTGACCTAATCCAGTCGATGACTCCAACCTTGAGACTTCCAGGTTGCAGATGCACATGATAAGCCTCCAAATTACAGGTGAGCAAGTGGTGGCTCCCTCCACAAACTGTAGCCTTGTATATGGCTAGGGCCCAGAAAAGTTAAGAAATTTACTTTTTTTTCTTTTTAACCATACCAAAATTTTATATGAGTTCTCCCTCCCTCATAGATAGAATGTTAAAGACCATCAAGTCTGGTATTCACAAAAAATTTTAAGTCCCTTGGGGTGCTTGGCAAAAACATGGCATGATTTATTCTTCTCAGAAATTAAGCATGCACATAGGCATGTTAAGGCTTTTGAGAAATCCTGTAGTAAAGAGACCTATTTACCTTGCCTTAATCCAGCATTCTCCAAAATTATTTGACCACGTAACCTTTTTCCCCCAGCAGTAACACTTATTGATACCCCATGGAACTACTACTACTCCTTAAAACATACTTTGGAAATGTTAATCCAATTCAACGAGCACATTTTAAAGATGAAGAAACTAAGGCCCAGAGCAGGTAAATGACTTGCCATAGTCTTTTCCCTCCTAGGCCCCCTTGACCAGCTAGATCATGATGCTTCCTGGTAACCCACTGTTTCCCATCTGGTGGCCTATGACAAACATGGCCCTGCAATTGGCCTTACCTCTACTACTAATGGATCTGAGCTCTGTTAATTATACACCTTTGGGTAGCATTTCCTTGTAGCCAACAGGGGGAATTTGCAAGAAAGATGATCAAGACTTGAGGTACAGTCTGTGACCAAAGAATACTGACATTTATTAACCTAACTAGAGTTCCCACCCCCGACCTTGGCCTTTGGGTTTGAGTCAGCTGGGCCAGTGGACTATCATGACTGCCATAAAGGACAACCTGAAGGAGCAAGTACAGTGACTCTTGTCTGAGCGTGTATTTCAGGCAACACCAGAGTCCAAGCCCCTTTGGGAGGAGTGAGGTTGTGATAGGACTGTTTTGGGTGTAGGAAATTAGTAACTCCTTGCAGAGTTACTAATTCTGTTCACCTAGAATTCAGTTTTTCTGTTTGGAAAAAGAAGCAATCTCAGTTCTTAGAAAAGAGATGATGTTTAATGGCCTCATGTTCTCTTGCTTCATGTTTCTTGTGAAATGTTTTAGGAAGATGAGTATGATGATGATATATTTAAGTTTTGCCTCTGAGAGCCCATAGACTAACCCACCTATGCTCTCACGTCATCATAGAGCACAGTCCCTCTAGCTTTCCCCCAAATAGCACTCTTCACCTTTGAGCTTGTCTCCTACAAAAGCATCCACCCACAGACTTGTAAGTGGCCACTCCTTCAGGCTCTACTGCCACAGTAACCTTACTATGGCAAGAAACACAACCAAACAAGTAACGATCCAAGCATTTTCAATTCTGGTAACATTGCTGGGAATCCTGGCAGCCTGAACACTAACTCTGGCAGTACAGGATTAAAAGTGGCAACTCATCTCTCCCTGACCTCTAGAGCCAATTTCTACATTAGCAAACTATTAGTACCCTGAGGACACAAAAGAGAAGCTGCACCTAAACATGAAAGAGCGTTGGACCAAAAACCAGAAGACTTGGATTCTGAGCCTCCCTGTACTGTGTATCCCTGGACAAGTCACTGAAATAAGGAAACTATGAGCAGCATTATTCCCAGACTCAGTATCTTTGTCTGCTAATGATACCTGCCCATCCACCTCACAAAGTATTTTGATAACAAAATAAAATAGTCTACATGAAGATGCTTTAAAATATATACAATCTTATACAAATTGTAAGATTCTGTTATTGAAATTTTTACAGCACATCATTATTCATTTACTGACATGAATCTTGCTAAAATGGCAACTTTTTTTTCACTCCAGTGACTTGAACTAAAACTACGATATTATTGCAAAAGCCTTATTTAGTGATGATTTTCAAAACAGCCCTTGTCACACACACTGCTGTTAGAAAATGACCACAGACATTTTCCATCATAATCTCCACTTAAACCAAGTGGATTTAATTTAAATCCACTTAAATCAAATTTGCGTTGTTGCTCCAGACACCACTGATCTGATGTCCATGCCCAATGCCATGCGGGAGGCAAAGTAGTTTTCTGATATGTTTAGAATGCTATACACCAAGCTGTGTGCTATGGTGCATCCAAATGGCCAGCTCACTCTTTCACCTTTGTACTTGAGGCTTATGGGAGATGCCTTAAGGTGACAGTGGCAGCTATTAGAGGCTACACGATGGTATAGTTACATAATTATATAAGACTAAGAGCCTCCTGGTGAATTCTTGTGGTGGACTTACATCCTTTGAATAGAGCATAAGAAGAGAACCCTTTTCTCCCCAAACAGTTACCAATCTGAACACACACAGACACACACTAGCACATACCTCCTTAAGTGTCCCTGGAGTGATGATCAGCCGATAAGTTATATACATCGGGATGCAGATGAAAGATGAGGTTCCTATGCAGTAACCCAGGATGATACTCCACTGAGGATAATTATACTGAAAAAGTCGTAGCTGTGGTGGGCTCATCAAAAAACTGCAAATGATGAACTAAAACAAATTCCAAGAAACATTAAAAATTCTTCACGATATCCACACAGACAGTCCAGATAACCACAAACACTGAACACTAAAGCTAAGACACTTACAGGAAATTGCCTAAGTGTGATATATCCTAGATTGAACTCTGACACAAAGAAGTCACTAATTTCTGTGCCTCAGCTGCCAACAATGAAGCCGTTAGGGGCTTATCTTGATTTTCCTCCCTACCCCCCACCTCAGCCCCTACAGTGGGGATGCCAAGTCTTCAAGGTTATTTAGGGGGGTTACAGCGCCCCTTTCAGGGCAAAGGAGAAGAGACTGGCATCCATCAGGGGTGGTTCAGGCCCTGATTTGTGAGACAGTGGAGGAATAAACTGGGAGACCTCTCCACAGCTCCTGCCAGTCCTAGGGCTTCATATTTCTTTCTGCTTTGTTTTCATTTCCTCCTGTGTTTCTCTGTGGTGATTGTTTTTGGTAAGATGGAAGGCACCTAGGTCCAGGACACATAATAAGGTTCTCAAGACCTGGAGAAGACTCAGGCTCCTAGGTAAGTTCTCCTTCTCCCCGCTTTCCTTGCATTAACCCCAGGCTAAGAACTGGGATTTCAACAAGGATAGCTCTGCCGTGAGGCATCTTGACAATAAATGACTGCCTGCCACAGGCGCTTGTAATGAAAGGAATAATGGAAGGAAAAAGCAGCTCAATACACTTTTTACATGAAAATTCAGTGAAGATTCCGACCAAGAAAAATTCCATGGTGTGCTCCCAACACTCGGTTTATGAGTTTTCTTATTTCAGTTTGGTTTCCAGAGACAGCGTAAATATCAGTTTCTGCCTAGTAACCGCTGTGCTGAAATCGCTATTGCTCTTGATTTAATTTAATCTTATTATTTCATAGTCATAAAGAAGACAGTAATGTAAATTATTTGTGGGCTTAAACATCTATTTATATCTTTTTTTTCTTTCTCTTCAGATAATAAAATGGGAAATTGTTAGACACACATTCATCTTCAGAACAGTGAGTCCAGGAGGAAGCTTTCAAAACAGGAGCCCAGCCAATCGCAAACGTTTCTCTGGACAGACTCTCCTCAGCCCCAGACCCGGCTACTAAGAAAGGTAATTTTGAAACAGGGAAAGGTGAGGTCTGTTTAGGAGCCATCCCTGCTGTAACTCGTCTCATCTTGATGTCAGGTGTGTGAAACCTAATGCAGTTCAGGGAGGCCTCAAGCTCTCATTGTGGCCACTAAGTATTGCTCCAGACACCCCCTCGCACATCCCCACCTCCTCTTGCTCATATACGATATTTTTCTTTTTTATAACTTGGCTTCAGTCAAAAAGAATATTTTTAGTAAGCTACTCGTTGTTTACCTAAAGCAGCTTTAAAAATCCCAAAGCAGGGGATCTGTTAAGTAAACCCAGAAGTGGAAGATAGATTTGCCTCCTCTTAATTGGGCCCTGGAGCACTAGCCTTTAGAGGAAGTGAGTAGAGTGAACGTCACAGGAATTACGTCATGTCCCTGAACCCAGATCTGTACCTGGGTTTTGCTGGGCACAGAAACTCATTGGCTGTACACCAAGAGTTCACCCAGTTTGCCAGACAACCACAGAAACGAAAACACTAAAAGCCTGGGGCCAGGACTAGGGTAAGGCATGTGAGACATTCACCTTGGGCACAACATTTAAGAGGATGTCAATATTTTCAGTAATCAAGAAATAATAATAATATAATATTTTAGTGCAATACTTTAAAAAGACAAGCTCTGACAGGGCCAGATTAGGGCAAGGTGAGTGAAGTGAGACATGCAAGTATATGGTTGGATCCTGTGTTTATTTGAAACGTTGGTATTTTGTTCATCAGGGATTTTTTTTTGCATTAATTTTGATTTTTAAAAACTACTGCATAAAAATAGTATTTATCGGGACTTCCCTGGTAGTCCAGTGGTTAAGACTCCATGCTTCCACTGCAGGGAGCAAGGGTTCGATCCCTGGTCCGGGAACTAAGATCCCACAAGCTGTGCGATGCAGCCAAAAAAAAAAGTAATATTTATCTTGACTACTGAGTTTTTTTGGTACCCCCAGAAATTTTACGGCCAGGATGAGTGCCTTGCTTGCCTTTCCTGAGTCTTAGCCCTGAACATCATTCCCTCCCTGTGTGGAGAATATGAAAGTAGACAGACAAACAAGCAAACATGGCTTCTTCCCTCAGGGAACTAATCCAATATCTCTCCTTCCTTTGAAAAACAAATGAAAAGATTCAAGTAGATTATCAAGAAGCACTGGTAACAATATAATAACCCATTTATGTCAGGACTTCTGCTTCTAGTAATGGCAAACTAGTGATCCAGACCAACCCTCTCACTGAAAACAACTAAAATTTCTGGATTTAAAAATACATTGTTTTAAATTTACCAAAAAGCAACAGCGAGCTGACAAGGTAATAAAGAACTACCAGGCCAAGATCTAGAGGAACACTGGAGCCCACAGCACACACCAGAGCCCCCAGGCCCTAAGAGTATCTGCTGCTTGGGGCAAAGGTTGGCTTTGGTTCTGGAAACCTCCAGGGTCCAGGGGAATGGAAGTCAAGGAGGGATTCTGGGGTAGAGAGAGACACGTGCAGCATTATGGAGGCAAGAATGAGCACGCTGTCCATCTTATAGATTAACATCGAGATGTGCAGGTACAGAAAAGCACAAAAAATAAAGAACTACCCCGAGAAAATCAAAATAGAATGCAAAAAGGGTTGTTTTGAAAGAAGGGGAAGGCACAGCTGCATACATGTCCTAAGATGAAATGGATGGTCCAGATATCCTAATAAGCTGGAACTGGACTGAAGGAACAGTCTCTGGCTGTGAAAGATCAAAAAGCTCCCCCCACCCCAAATCAAGTTACAGATAAATGAAAGAACGGAGAGTAATCCCTGCTGATGTGCACGGAGTCACTTTACCCCAGGCTACCTCAGAGTGCACTTAGGATGTTAGCAGGGTGCTTTATCCATCTTTGGGCAAACATCTCCTTCAGACGAGTACCAGGAGGGACATAGGGGCACACGCAGCAAGGATGGAGTCAGCACTGAACACATCCTGGCAAACAGGCAACCCTTGGAGCTGAGCTCTCTCATTCTACAATGAATGGATTCTACTTTTGACTCAGATCTACACCTGAGAAACCTGGCGGGGGGTGGGGGTGGTCTTTAAGAAAATAAATACAGAATTACTAGGACCCTTGTTAGGTCCTTCATGAGCAGCACAGTAAATACTTCCCCAGCCTTGAACAGTTCTTGTCTTGTGCCCTTGGACCCTAAGCCTCAATTTCTCTGAAACTGAAATGGGGAACTAGAACTCTACTTCATAGAATTGTTGTGAGAGTTGAAACAGCAATGGGTGTTAAGTTTAGCGTAAAGTCTGGCCTGGCACTTACTGCTCAATGAACGTTATGTGTCATTATCATGGAGCAGGGGAGGGATGAAATAATGTGACAGAAACCAGAAGAGTGGTTAACTATGGGGGGGCACAGTAACTGGGAGGGGACACAAGAGGGGCTTGTGAAGTGTACTGGTCATGTGTTTGTTTCTTGGTATAGTTTTAGCTACAAAGTGGTGCTCAATTTATAGAATTTCACTGAGATGTACACTTATGACTTGCGCACTTTTCTGTATATATGTTACACTTCGATAAAATTTATTTTTTTATGAGTGTTTGAGGGTGAATCTTTCTCCAGGGCAAGAAGGAGAAGGGAAATGACGACTCACCAGGAGAAACAGGGGGCTGATGGCTACCCAGCAGATCCTCCAAAACCATCCAGGGCTGAAACCAAGCATTTCCTTCACATCACTGCAGAACTGATTGATGCCTAAAATCATCCGAAAGAGAACGAGATTGACTGACTGAGAGAGGAACTAGACTGTCCTCCTATCCCTTGACTCTCAGAGAGAGTAGCAGCTCCGGAGTTTCTCCAAAGGAGGGGCTCGGGGGCACCAATCTGGTCTGAAAGTGAGATGGGGGACTTGTCACAAAAATGCACATTACAGTGAGCAAAGCTCTTTCTACACAGAGTGGGAGGATTGGTGGACATCTGGGGAGGGACCTAAAACCCCCTCTTGGTGCCCACACTGCCTTTCTAGGATTTTAGCATATATCTGATGTTATCGTTACTGTAGAAAAGGAAGTGGAATTTTGTCTAAAAGTGGTGAACCCACTTGACAGAGACTGACTCTGACCATATGCTGGAAACTTTCAAGAGAAAATTTTAACCACACTATTGCTCATTCATATGTCAGATCAAGATCAAGGTTCTTCTCTACAAAGTAACTGGCATGGAAGTGAGGACTTGGGGGAGAAATCGACAAGGGGAAGGAAGGGTGCTCTGCAGTTGCTTCCTTGAAAGTGCCCAGCAGGTCTGTAACATCACACACCTTGAACTTGGTCCTCCGAAGTGCTGAGGAGGTGGGGAGGACTTCTTTAAAAAAAAAAAAAAAAAAAAAAAAAAAAAGGGCTCACATGCAACTCAAAATGTGGGGCCCCCCTTCTTTATATTATGTGTAATGACACACATGCTAAAGCTGTTCTGCTATCATAGAAACTAGAAAAATATTTTCAGAATGAAATCATCAAGTCTTGATTTTAAAGATGAAGAAAGGCATCTCTGAACTTGGTTTTCTTCATTTCCATTGCCTGTGCCCTCCTCATCCTCGCCCAGGGGCTCTTGGGATCCCTGCCCATGAACCTGTGTCAGCTCGCTCTCTCCACTCCTGGTGGTTTCACCCTTATCAGATTCCATCCCACGATCGGGGTGGGGTGGGGTGTAAATTGGAGGCTTTACCGAGACAGATAATCCAAACAGGAACATTCTTGTCTCTTCCCTAGAAGATAAGCTCCTAAACTCTGTCTCAGGGCTCTGGAGGGAGTGCTCGTTTGTGAAATTTAAAGTGGGGCCACTCTGTGTAACAGCAGAATATTGTACACTCTGCAGATGCATTCACTGTGCACTAGTTCTTTGTTGTCTGTCCAATTCTTAGAGCCTGTTGGGATCTTAAGCAACCACTGTGGATGAGCTATAGGGAACCACTTCAGCCTGTCTCCACTGGGTAAACATATAAGCTCAGAAGAGAAAAACGTCCTCCCAGCATGCAGGCAATCTGTTGCACAGAGTGTGGAGGAAGTGATGACCTGTTTTTGAAGAAGGGATGCAGGAGGTGACGTCTTGTGCACCGGCCTGCTTTTCCCTGACGACATCAGCCCTTCTGTATTCTGGTGGCTACGTGGGCTGGTGTAGGAAGGATCGTGGCTAGTGCAAGGGAGCATCTTACCATAGAACCAATACACAGCAATTGCTTCTATCAGGGCAACAGTGAGCACTGCGGGTCCCGTGGCAAACTCCTCCAGCAGCTTCACCACGTAGGCCCCTCCCTGGAAATGAGACCACAAACCCGGTTAAAGGCCCTCTGAGGCACTGCCTCCTCTTTATGACAGGAGCAAAAAGAACTTCTTAACTTAGGATAATTCTGGAAAATTCTCACCTTGGATCTAACATAAGTGTCCCAGAGCCTACTTCTTGGACTGGCCTTGGCAGGTGGGCAAGATTTCATCCCATCAGACACACCTCTTCCCGCCCTACAGGTCACTCTCGTCTTGTTTCCACTCCCCACTAAGCTTTAAGAGACAAACTCAAAAGCGCCTCTCGATCTGTTTTCAACTTTCTTCAATTTACTGAATACCTACTGTGTATTCTACCCCAGAAAATCTACAATACCAGACACACTGGGCCCAGTGGTCATGGTTTTGCCTCTGTCCTAACTCACAAATCCCTTGGGTCCTACTCAGGGCCCCACAACCCTGCTGAAGCTCCAGAGCCATTGGGGTCATGGCTTGAAGATGTTTGTCTACAAAATCTGCCTCGAGTCAGAAGGATACACGCCTACAATGCCTGTGGGTACTATCTGATGCCTGATTTACAGTTTGACAGTATTTGCCTCAGCTACCCCAAAAAATATCAAATCACTGGAGAAGGTCTGACTTCTTTACCATTACAAATTCTCTGGAGGAGACGAAGTGACATTACAAACATGAGATGCCAGCCTCCAGATGTTCAGCATATCAGGACATCAGGGCACTATTCCTATGAAAGCAGCCCTAAGGGCTGGCAATAGACTGAAAAGGCACATCTTAGTTTTCCTCCAGATAGTCTGTCAAGCCTTAAATCTAGCTGGATTTGCTGTAAAATGCTGAGCCTCCAGATACCACGCCCAGATTCTTCAGACGGATGCCACTAGAAACAACTTTTCTTCTCCTTGATGACTAACTTTTTAACAGCGGTGACAACTTCTCTCCCTTTGGCCCCAAAGCCAGGGCACCATGTGGGATGGAAAGGAACAGCTTCTTGTAACATTCTGTTGCCCTAGGGGAGGCTCTAAGTTTAGGGTTGTGGTACTCACAAAAGTCAGGGTGATCAGGGAGCCAAAGAAGCAGGTAATGACCACGCTGAGCACAAACCACTCCCGGCGCTTGGACCAGATATGTGGAAACTCATCCAGCACAGCTGTGATCACCCCCTCCAAGCCTGCAAACTGAGAGGGGCACACAGATGGTCACTGTGTAGACTTTGGGACAAATCTGCTACCTCTAGGACAGTGAACAGAAGGGAGGGGTCAGATTGCCAAGTGACCTGTCAAGCTGATCGTGACCAGTTCCCCCTACTCACCGGCCCTCACTGGAAACATATCTCCGTTTTACCCCATCGTTTAGAACCCATTCCTAAGGACATCAAGGAAAGAAAGTATAGCACATGGATAGGACTTCTTTACATGAGGTCTCTCGGGGAGACTTTGGTTGCACCAGAAATGCCAACTCAAAGCTGAGACTCATTCCACACTAATGATATGAATGCTGGGCTGCAGGGCACTGAGACACAAGTGTGACCTTGCCCTGGCCTTCAGGTGCTGCCAGTCTGGTCAGGGGACAGTGCACAATCAGTGCACAACAGTTCACATATGCTGAGCTCTTGGCCTGTGCCTGGCACTTTACCCTCATTATCCCATTAATGCCTCTAATGTGCTAGAGGGCAGTAAGCACCCAAGTGAACAGGGGCTGAGGGAGCACCACGAGGGAGCAGCCAACATGGCCTGGGGTGGCCAGGATGGGAAGGAATGGGTTAGCTTCCTTCCCCTCCTCCCCCCACTTCTCCCTCCTCCCGAGAGCCGGATTTCCCTCCCCATTCACTTACTGTGCTGTCCAAGCCCAGTGTGATTAACATCAGGAAGAAGATGATGGCAAAGAACGTGGATGCCGGCATGTTGGCTATGGCTTCCGCATATGTGATGAAGAGCAGGCTGGGGCCTGAGACAGAGCGGGAAAGAGGAGGAGGTGGTCGCTGAGACCTGCCCTACAAAGATGTCTCAGGAGAAACTTGGCCACACCAACAATTACAATTCCTGTCACAAAACCTTACATGTGAATCAAGGTTGGACATGTACCAAATGCTTCCTCACACCCCACACCATCCTACCTGGACATCCTGGGAGGCAGGAAGGGAACAGTATCCACCTTGAAGAGTGTGCGCCCTCAACCAACATGGAGAAACGAAAAAAACCTGAGACCTCAAGACTAGCAAAGCTGAGCACATGAATTAGAGTGTCCACTATATAATAATTCAGTGCTTTTTTTTTTTTTCAACATGAGAATTGATATATCTCTGAAGTCTCACAGCATTTAGCTCTCTCTTTCGCTCTGGAACAGTAGGAGATGTTATATTGATTTCAGAAGAATCATAGCGGCCTCGGAATAAAGACCTCCAGCTATTTTGAAGTCCTTTTTCATAGTATGAGGGACATGTCTTCAACCTCTCATGGACTAGATAGGCCGCCCTTAGTTTGGGGCATGGAGTTCATCAGAGCACCGTGTCGGGCTAAAGACAGATGTATGTTTGCAAGAAAGCCCTGGAACTCCATCCACAAGATCCCATAACCTCTTCTTCAACGTCTGTCACTCTTTTTCCATGAAACCTTACAGTACAGTAGAGTGCTACATCATCTACATTTAATTTTTCTGCAAAGGATTAATAATCATATGCTTACTAGACTTGGACCCATCACAGGACCCAAACACACTTTTTTTGTTCTATTTTGGTTTTTTTTAAATAGGAATTGCTATCTATCTATTTATTTATTTAGGCTGTGTTGGGTCGTCGTTGCTGCGAGCAGACTCTCTCTAGCTGCAGGGAGCAGACTCTCTCTAGTTGCAGCGAGCAGGCTTCTCATTGCGGTGGCTTCTCTTGCTGCGGAGCACGGGTTCTAGCCCAGCGGGCTTCAGTACTTTTGGCTTGCAGGCTCTAGAGCACAGGCTCAGTAGCTGTGGCACACGGGCTTAGTTGCTCCGTGGCATGTGGGATCTTCCTGGACTAGGGCTCGACTTGCAGGATCTAGAGCACAGGCTCAGTAGCTGTGGCACACGGGCTTAGTTGCTCCGTGGCATGTGGGATCTTCCTGGACTAGGGCTCGAACCTGTGTCCCCTGCATTGGCAGGCGGATTCTTAACCACTGAACCACAAGGGAAGCCCCACACCATTTTTTAGTTAGTTAGTTTGTTTTATTTGGCTGCTGCTGGGTTTTAGTTGCGCCACGAGGGATCTTCGTTGCGGCATGGGGGATCTTTTAGTTGCAGCATGCATGCGGGATCTAGTTCCCTGACCAGGGATCGAACCTGGGCCCCCTGCATTGGGAGCACGGAGTCTTAACCACTGGACCACCAGGGAAGTCCCCCAAACCCACTAGTTTTAAAAGCCATCATCCAAGTCATATTTCCAAGCCCACAGTGCATTCAAGGCCCCAGTACTGGGTGCCAAGGGAGCTGCCCCATTACCACCATGGAAAGGGTTGAAATTTCCAAGGCAGTAAGTTTCTCTAAGACCTTTGAGAATTTTAAGAGGAACATTTAGAAATAATGCAAAAGTTAGATATTTGTAAGGATCCAAAGAGCAGCAAAGCAATTCAGTGGGAGCCAGGAACCCAAACAAAACCCGAGGTCCTACCTGCATCTTTGGCCACCTCAGACACATCTTCGTTCCTCATCTCAGCCATATACCCCAGCACTGTGAAGATGACAAATCCTGAAACGAAGCTCGTCATGCAGTTCACCACACTGGTCACCAAGGCATCTCTGGAGCAGAAAACCCAAGGGGCCTGAGACATTTCCAAGTCAGAAATCTAAGAAGCATCTGTCTCCAGCCGTGACAAGGGTGAGTGGGCTGAGCTCACAGGGACTTCAAGCCTGTCCAGGTGTCTCCTCCCCTTCTCCCAGGGCCCAGCCTCTCAGATGGGTTGCACTACCTTGAAGCACAAGCTGCTGTTATCACCATGCATGGCATGGGGAGAACAGCAGTCAGGGGTGGTTTTAAGAGATGATTTTGTTGTAAACCAGCACAGCACAGACCTCTGGATTTCAAACAAGGCTTGCTCTGAAGCAGGGCCTGAGTTGCAGCGGAGGCCAGGAGGAGGCCTTGGCCTTACATTTGTGAAGACCTCAGATTTAGACTTTTGACATTATGTGTAAATGAGGTTATAAGAGTGCCACAAAGATATCCTGACACTTTTAAAAGAGGACCTCATACAACTTTAGGCTGGTGTCCCAATGCAAGGCCACATTGCTTAGGGTGCATGTAAATTCCTTTTTTTAAAAAAAAATTAATTCTATAATTATCCTATGAATAGCACAATCAGACTGCTGGACATTGCCATCTGTGATGGAATATTAAGACAAAGTTAACTCTAAAGATGAGGAGTGATATTTAAATCATAATTGGCGCCATGCTCCCTGTTTTGTCACATTTCTGAAATGAGATTTTGACATAAAAATTATGGCATTCTATGTTGGTCAAAATAGTTCAATCATTATTTTTTTTGTGTATATATACATAAATAATCACAATTTTTGTTGTTAAGTACATTAACAGGTCAAATCTAAACATTGAATGTATGTTGTGATTTTTGTAAACCTGCTTTGGAATTTCTTAATTTTTCCTGACATATAGAGAATCTCACAAAACAGAAGTGGCCTGGAGCCTCTCTCAACCCCTGAGTGGCCTGGGTGAGGCTATGGTCTGGGTGAGTGGTCAGGCATCTGTGGCACCCCTGAGGGTCAGAGTGTCAACGTGGCCTAAGCCTGGCCAGGTTTGAGGCCATCGGTTTGATTGCTTTCCTCCAGACCAGCTGACTTACACTCACTCCACTTGCAAGCTTCGCTTGGCGGGCCCCAGATACTCACTGGTAACAGTTGTTGTTGAATTTGTTGTAGCTCGCAAAAGCCAGCAGGACCCCAAAGCCAGGACCGAGAGAGAAGAAGATCTGGGCGGCCGCATCCACCCACACCTGCAACACAGCAGAGGTAAGGGCCAGGGCCGAGACCCAGGCCATTGCTCAGCACCAGCGGGGCCAGCGCCCTCATGCCTCCATGTGGCTACATGCAGAGGCAAAAAACAGGCTTCTCAGGGCTCCTTCCAGGGCTGGCCACATACCAAGTGCAAACAATGTGAGTTCTCTTCCTATCACTTAGACATAAACCAACGCAGTGGCCTCAACTGTACTCTTCATGCTTGTATTTCTGGTTTAAAGCATCACTGCAGACTTGCCGCTGAACCCAAATTTCAGTTGTTCCTACTGTCCTGTTCGGAGGACTAGCTTCAGTCAGTAAAAAGACAGACAGGTGCACACTGCTTTCCTCATTATCTTACCCCTGTCTCCAGGAGTTTCTGCCAGTTGGGTTTCAAATAGAAGAGAACTCCCCTCCAGGCTCCGGGGAGGGTGGCCCCCCTCACCAGCAGGATCAAAAGGATGATGTAAGGGAAGGTGGCTGTTACCCAAACCACCTGTAAGGAAGGAAACATAGGTTATCACCACATGAATGCTGGTGTCTTATTCTTGAAAACCTCCAAGAAAGAAGATCTACCTCTTTTTTTCCTGTAATTTTAGGAGGCAGGGTGGCAGAAAGATCACAGCCTTTAAAATCATACAGGGATCTGATTCCCTGCTCGCTGGTACTAACTACCTCTAAACCCACTCCCCATCTGTAAGATGGGGAAAATACCTAGCAGGAGACAAAGTAGCCAGTGTATACAAAACACTGTACATGGTCCATGATGGGTTTTCAGTAAATTATTGCCACTATTATTAGTTATGACACTACCAGCGTGTTAAAGGAATTTTTAAAAAATCATATAATGGTTCTTGGGATTGACCCATTTCTAGAATTTTCTAACCGATTTGGTGACGAGAGACTGAAAATTATGGAATGTGTTTGGTGTAAAGGAAAACGTGTCCCCGTGTCTCTGGCTATCCAGGCCACTGAATTCTGAGTTAGATCCTCCAGGGCCCCTTGGTAGGCCTGGATCAGCAGCCAGAGTCCTCCTCACCTTGCCAGATGTTTTGACACCTTTCCAGATGCTAAAGTAGATAATAGTGAAGATCAGCATGATGCAGAGGGCAAGCTGCCAGCTGATGCCCCCCAGGTCCTGGAGCCCCTTTGACCGGTGGATCTGCAGGACGTGGCGCCTGAGTGAATGAGAAAGAAGGGCCGGTGACGTGGTCTGAACAGTTACCTGAGCATACTGTGTGTGATACCTCTGGGAGGACGCCAAGAGAAAAAACGGACACAGCACTGCAAGGATCAAGTGGTCAGCAAGCCTCAGGAAGAGCTGGGAGGGGCTCTGCCCATCCTGAAGGAGAGAACAGGGCAGTCAAGCCGACCAACCCTGGGAAGAGCGCTCGGCCCAAAAGCAGACTTCCAGGTCTCCTTCCTAGGCTGGGACCCAACGAATGACTAACATGACTGGCTTCTGGGTGCATGAGGATTTGTATGTGTGGGCAGTGGGTCCCTTCCCCACCCCAAAACAGCTCCCTTTGGGCTGCTATTGCCTGAAATTCCAGTATTAAAGAAAACTACCTACTCCAGGCATCTTCTTCCAAAGGGTAGATCCCACATATTAAGTGAATACATGAAACCAGAAACTCTTTGCGTAGTTTCAAACTATTGAAGTAGTGGGAGGCTTTGCTTCCATGACAGCTGGCTGCAAGGAGGGCCCAGGAAGAAGGGCAGTTTTGACGCAGGGGAATAATTTTGGAATGTGAAGGTAGGGACTGGCCTGGGCACAACAGAAAAGAGGGGGATGGCGCAGAGGCCCAGACTGTGGAGCACTCAAGGTAGTCTCCCAACTCCCTCACTCACATTTACTGCCCCTCCTCGATAGCTTCGTCTCTCAGAAATCCATCAGCCAAGACGTGAAGAGCCCCTGGCTCCCACCTCCCTCCTAAGAAGCCAAAGCCCAGGGGTGTGGCCTGCCCCTAACAGGCCACCCCCTCACTTACATGCACTTACATATAAAATTCTTCTGCAGGGGATGTTGAGTGGAGTGTCCAGGTGATGTTGTCCTCGGAGAAGTAGTTGGTGCAGTTGCCAGTGTTCCAGGAGTTCTTACAGCTGGTCCAGGGCAGCTGGGCCGCAAAAGAGGAGATGAGGTAGTAGAGCGCCCAGGCCATGATGGTGTTGTAGTAGGAGGCGATGTAAAAGGCAATGATGCAGATGGCGTAACCGATCCCTGGGAGAGAGAGGGTGAGGGAGGCCAAGTTTCAAGGGCAGCCCAGCAGTTAAGCAGGGCATCGGAGGCACTGCAGCCCGGGTGAGGGGTAAAGGTAGGGCTGCCATTCATTTCATCCTCCTGGACTCCAGGAGACAGTGGAAAAGTGGCAATATGGTAGATTCCTTATTTGTATTTGCAAGGTTACATGTTTTAGAAAATGTGTACCTGTGCTATTAATGCTTTTTCTATTTAGTTTACTTTTAATTGCCATTTATTCTATTTTGCTTTTAACAATCTCATACTGCTTGAGCAGTCAAAACCTTAATTACTCAAGTTATCTCCCAGGGATACCTAAGGCCTAACTGATTCCAGAAGAAGGTCCCCAGCTCGACCCATTGATAGAAATCATCACTTCCTTGGAGGACCCACTCACCCACCCAAGCCTTTCCGTTACCTTTGAAAATTGGGCAGATTTTCCTCCATATCGAAATGCATCCATTTCGGTGGTACTGGCCCAGCGCGAGCTCCATGTAGAAGAGCGGGATCCCCCCGAAAACGGCCATGATAGTGTAGGGGAGGAGGAATGCCCCTGAGGCAGATGAAAGACAGTTTCACTCCCTGCCCATATCTGACCCAGGACAGCCCAGCTGATCTGGACACACACAGCCATCTAATGCTCCAGAGTCATGTAGCCACCCTGTCCTGAGTAACCTCACACAGTGCTCCCCTGGTCTTAGTCCTTTGCCAGAAGTAGTAGTAGACAGAGCTCCACAGTGAACTGAGGTTTGGGAGGAGGCAGAGAGTATGTGGAAAGGAAACTGGGTCTGGGAGTCAACAGAAGAGGCCCTAGGACCAGTTCCACTTCTAACTGCCTGGAGGACCCTTCTCTCTGGGCCTCTTTTTCTTCCACTAGAAACTGATGGGGTTGAGGAGAACTAAGGTTCCCAAACCCAGCCACTCATCATAATCACTGGTTAGCTTAAAAACACACACACACCCTGACCTCCTGAATCAGAAGCTTCAGGTATGAGTAAAACAAAGATTTTTTTTAAGCTCTCCAGGTGATTCTGATGCAACCAGTACATGGACCAGCATTTGGGACCCTTGGAACAGATCTCCTGTGACAACCTGTACAACAGCTGCAATAGTCTGTTGACTACTGCAAGTCACTGAATTAGTATCTCTGTTCATCTGTATCCCTGGCTCCAGACACTTGACTACTGATGTTAGGTTTTATTTCCGTAACTCCACAGAGCCAGAAGGCTCCCTCCTGAGCCAGATTTTCAGGTGTGGCTGAAATTTGCAGGTAGTTTGCTACAGAATGAGAAAGTGCAGAACTGCTGCATCACTGGAGATGCTGGTGTCTCCTGGCTCTTGTGGCTGAGGCAGAATTTGGGTTCGCCACGCTGGGGATTGCTCACCTGCAGCCTGAGTTTCAGCCCAAAGAGTGAGCCGGCTGTGATTTTTCCCTGATAACTTTCCCTCCCATAAAGTGTTCTGAACCTAGAAATCTGAAATCTGTGCAACTCAGAAAGGTTTCATCTAACTTACAATCACACTGGGTAAATCTGGCTTGAGCATAATAACCATGTAGTGTTCTCATGATGACATTTGTCCAAAGGGTTTGCTTGACTGGCTTTACAGTAGGGAATGAGTGTAGAGGAAACATCACTGGTGACCCAACCCCTTATATAATGCTCAGACTACAGGCGGGTCCTCCCAAGCTGGAGATAAGATGATTCGAACTTCTGCCCCTCCCAGGCCAGGAGCGCTGGGCTTCCCGGCACTCCCTCCACCCCCCCCACCCTCTCGGAATAGCCTTTGCAGCTGAATGGACCCCGGTCCTTAAAAGATGCAGCAAATCCAGGCAACTCTGTGTCAGGTCATGAGGAAATGAGGGGGACACAAGCGAATTATCCCTCAAACCTCATTTTAGTTGCCCTTCTAAATCTGTTGCCAGAGCTCCTGTCAAAATAAATGACTGGGACTCCCCTGGTGCCGCAGTGGTTAAGACGCCACACTCCCAATGCAGCAGGCGTGGGTTCGATCCCTGGTCAAGGAACTAGATCCCACATGCATGCCGCAACTAAGGAGCCTGCGAGCCGCAACTAAGGAGCCCACATGCCGCAACTAAGATCTGATGCACCCAAATAAATTTTATAAATAAATAAATAAACTGATTTGACTCCCACTTCTGGTCCTTTTCCTATTCTAATAGCAAGTCCGTTGTCAGAACAGAGGCCCCATACCTACCTGCTCTGGTCTCTGGGGCTCCCATATCTATGCCTACAATCAGCTACTATTTTTGATAATCTGCAAATAAACTGCTCTGTAGGCGTTAGGGATAGTAGGAGGAACAAGACGTCGTCTCTGGCCTCAAGAATCTTAACACTCTTGTAGGCGCTATAAGGCATATCCATATACGGTTTGGTGCTGGCATTAACGCGGCTGGGTTCAGCTACGGATCACACCCAGATTGTAAGTTAAGACTGTGGACTTGAGCTGACGCCCTCTCTGCCCTCACACAGGTCCAAAGGCCCAGCAGGGTCTGGGAACATGGAGCCACTTCCCAATTTTTCCTTTCACAGATCTAAGCTCTCTGGACTCTTCTGAGCAGAACCAGCCAGCAGGAGTGAAAGACTCAGCGTAGTGCCGGTGCTCATTCACCCATGTCTCACTTGGAGGAGAGCAGGGCTTGTATAATGCAGGGATGAGAAGGGGGCTCTTCCACAGATGGAGCATTAATGATGCTGAAAATCTGGTGAGGTCGGGTTCAGGAGAGCTTTCATTCAACTTCATGACCCAGAGAGCCACAGACATGCTGACTTAAAGTTTTGGCTTACTGGAGATTTGTTTTTAGACTAGCTTGAAAGTCTAAGCAACCATGTTCCCAGATGCATTATCAGTTAAACAAGACAGAAAAGACATGATTTATCCTCTGGCGTCCCAAGAGGATCTACAGACCACCCCCTGGGTCACAGCCTCTGCTCGCAGCCCATGATACTGACCCCCTCCATTCTGGTAACAGATGTAGGGAAAGCGCCAGACGTTGCCCAGGTCCACAGCGTAGCCAATGACGGAGAGGAGGAAATCCACCTTCTTGCCCCAGGTCTCCCGTTCCCCTGGATGAACCTCAGCCACTAAGGCGGTGGTGGCAGCCGGGATGGAATGCTGAGTGTCTTCTGCACCGGGGCTTGGAACTGCTGAGTACCCGTTCGAGATTTGGCCAGACTCCGCCCTATCCCCAGGGGCAGGGACACCCTTCTGTAGAACACCATTTCCTTGACAATCTTCTCCATCCTTATATGCTGATAGCTCCTTCTGGGAATTTAAGGGTGTGGTCTCCATCCTACTAGCTAGTAGATGATGCTGACGCCCCTGTGCCGAGGACCGACCTGAATTCTTGGTGCTCAGATCTATGAGTCTCCTCAGCACTTGATATCAGTGGGGTTGAGAGCTCTGTTGGAAAGGCACACAGAGAAAGGAAAACAGAATTAGGCATTTTACTTGTCTTTGGTAACTCATCATACATCTTGAATTACATTAGTTAATGGGATTACGAAGGCATCTGTTAAATGTGAGACACCCTATTTGCTATATGAGAGAGGGTCAATAAAATCAACTATGGCCGCAAAAAAAAAAAAAAAATCAACTACGGCCACTCGCCTTCTGAGACGGATCGCATTCTGCCTGTGGAATGTGTATCTCTCTCAATAAACCTGCTTTCACTTTACTATGGCTTGCTCTTGAATTCTTTCCTGCACGAAGCCAAGGACCCTCACTTGGTGGCTTGTCCCAGGAACTCATCCGAGACCTGGGACATGACCATCCTCCCACGATCCATTTTCTGTAAACTCTTTACAAAGGATATTAATAAATCTGCTTCTTGCCTATCAAAAAAAGTTTTAAAGTAAAGTAAAATCAACTACATTTTTCAACCTATGCAAGGTATCAAATCACAACCAAGTAATTGAAAAGGAAAAAACAAAACAACAGGACAAACAAAAATAGCAAATAACCAAGGTTTTGCCTAGGCTCTATTAAGAACAAAGTGTTGACCTCAATTTGAGGGACTGGAATCCCACCCTGGAGTTTAGCAGTGACTCAGAAGAACAAAGCTTCACTTCAACAAAGTTTCACAGAGCACTTACTTTGTCTTGGATGCTGTGCTGGGAAAAGAGTAACAAAGAAGCAGTTTCTGGCTGCAAATAGATAAGGACAGTCCTCTCCATCATTTAAACTGAACACTCAAAGTATATTTTATATAAGCTATAGGTGTGACTTAAAAAGGAAGAGAGCATAGGAAAGAGATGAAAAGGCCACCCTTTGCAAGGCACCCCTAGCTCCTTAGCTGTAGACTTTTTCACTCTTCCTGGCGCCCAGCTCTTAGAAACCTTTGGGCAGATTCTAGCTGCCTCCAGCTGTGTCCAGTCCGTCTGTGCCTTGCCTTTCTGCATTCCCATCATGCCTCTGCAAGTCCCACTGAGCCTTAAATGTCACTGCTGCTCACCATTCATTCTTCTTGCCACTCCCCAGCAACTCCTGAGGCTAATCCACTTGTGTTCTGCAACAGTGGGCAGGCAGGGTCACCTCTCATCCACGCTGGAAGAGCCAGAGAGAAGAGCGTGGAGGTTACACGTGCCAGTGTGACTGGTGTCTCTGTCCCCACATGCCTCAGGGCTGCCGTGCCTTCATGTCACTGCCGTGGGCCAGGGTACAGGGAAGTCAGCTCAGCTCTCTGAGATGTCAAACATGGGGTAGAAATCTGAGCCCTTTCGGACTTTAAACCTATGGCCTGTTATAAAGTAGTAAGGAGCCAGGACCTTCCAGCTAATTTCATTCTTCTGGGCTTGAACTTTGTTTCTGCTTAGCTCAAATCACATTATACCTTTCTAGGAAAAGATGTCCAGGGATACTGCTACAGCTATTCATAATCCTCCAAATCCAACAGTAGGAGGCTGGCTAGGAACTGGTAGCTCATAAAAAATGTGAGTGTATGTCTCCTACCCTGGTGGGGCTTTGGATGACTACATCTTAACTATCCACGTGTGGAAATGTGGAGACAAAAATGTAGTGAGTGAAAAATTAGAACACCAAGTATGTAGATTCACACTGATGACTATGCACATAAATACTGGCAAGGATCAGAAATGAGCACAGGATGCAACTAATTAGAGTTTCGTGTTTACTGGGTAGTTTCTTTCTGTAAAGTAGAAAATAAAAATTTTAAAGGGATTGATTGATGCCAAAAATACCACAGCAACAAGAGAGAAACCATCTCTCTGTAGCGAGGGTGTGTGTGTGCGTGTGTTAACGGGGTGGGGTAGGTGTCCTGGGTTCTACCCTATCTAACTGGCCCCTGCCCCCGACCCTATCCCGGGTTCAAGGAGGCAAACATGACCCGTAGAAGGATATGAATTTCTGACAGAGTGATCTAGATAAAAACCTGTTCTGCTTATCCTTATGCTGCTGTCCAGCCTTCCCTGGCCCCATCCGTTCCCTGAGACCTCAACTAGACTTGATGGACTTTTTAAATAACCACACATCCTCTCATCCACCATAAGGTACCATTTACCAGGCTAAGGGATTTTTATTTTAAGGTGTTTTTGTTTTTGAGAGAGATGAGTTGTCAATACATTTAAATACACAGCTAAATTAAACTTGAACTTGGCAGTCTCTGGTTGTGTTGTTTGAAGAAGGCCTCTGTACTTCCCCCCAGCCTATATCAATGGCATGTTTTCCACATTAAACAGTGAAGAACTTGCAGACCAGATGGCAGAAATAGAGCTTTACCACATGCGGATGGTCAGACGGCACCCAGCTGACAGATCCTGCCTGTGACCGAGGTCCCCCTTCCCTGGTCTTTCTTTTTCCACCTTCAAAATTTTACCCAAAATTTTCTGTAGGAACATCTTCCCATCTTTAATACTGCAACTTTCCTCTCATTTAAATTGAAGCTCAAAGAGCAACTGTATCACCCAACCTTTCTCTGGCATGTCCACCACAGTCTCTAGAAGGGAAACATCACCCATCTCTGAAGAATACATTGGCGGGGGAATAAACGTTTAGCCATACAGTGGCTCCGTCACCCTCCTGCCTCAAGAGTCATGTGAATTTTTCTAGATTTCATTTACTTCCTCCCCTGGGGCACTCTGCAGGAAGTTGGAAAATGTGTGTGGGCTGGTGAACTTTGGTTGGGCAATGTATGTTCTTCAGGGGTTCAGCCCCCAAGGTATTTGATCTTGATTTCTTGGCAACTGTTATGAGCAACTCCTAGAAGAATAATACACCAGACTATTTTTGCTGAGCATTACAAAAGGTCTTGTTTCCTAAAATATCCCTCAGCATTAAAAAAAAAAAAAATTCATCAACAGCTGAAATAGCCCAAGTCATGAGAAAACCTGTTCAGAGGGTCCTTTAGCCCAATCATGACTTCAGGTTCCCTCTCCCCTGAGGCTGGTCTCTCTCCATCCAGCTGTGATTTCTGCGGTTCTCTTATTGGGCTCCTGCCCCAATCATAGAACCCAGGGTACAAATAGATAAGTTACAGCCACACAAAGCCACCGAACAGGCAGGAGATGCACATCTCCTTTTCTTCAAATCACTCCTCTGCCTTTTAGAAGAAAGCTCCTCCCAAAGACTAATCTGTCATCCAGGAGCAGATGGCCGGGCCTGGGTTCCCTTCTGCCTGCAGGATGCTGCCTGTGGATCCAGACTCCTTTCCCATTTTCCTGATTCTGCAGAGCACTGACCAGCTTTTCCTACTGAGACCAGCAGATAGCAATAGTTGAGAGCAAGCTGGCCCCGGAATATAGAAGGAAGAGATGTTAAGAAGGTTGCTTTCTAAGAATGTTGTCTTGAAAGCTTTCTTTTTTAAAAGGTATTTTTATCCTGCTGGGTAGAGAGACTGCAAATGAGTCCAGTATTACAGCTGTGTCCTCTTCCAGGAAGACTTGAGTTTCTCCGTGGCCAGAAACAAACAGCCCCAGAAGCCTTCCTGTGCACCTTGAATGTATGCCATTTTCCTGGGCTGAGCAGGTGACCAGCTGTGGGTGGGGCCATGCACGTCACCCAGCTCCATGGTAGGATGACAGCTTGACACGCAGGAGCCTCATCCCCCAGGGGTCCACACACGAGGGGCCGAGCAGTGACGCACTTGACAGAATGCTCGTATTGGCCCAGGGAGTGGGCTAATTCACTCCGCCTCCCCCCCACCCCCCAGTAAAAAGGATTGTTTCTATTTAAACTTCTCCTGATCAAATCTCCATTCCTCTTTCCACAAACTTGGTCTCTGTAGCCAGGGGAACCAGTATCTGAACAAGCATGTAATTACAGTGATTAGTCATGAAACCACCCAGCCCTTTGGAAATGCCCGTGACCCTACTTGTCTGTTTGATGCCTCAGCACATCCTAAGCAGAAACACTATAGAAATTTTGTACTTTGACTTCACATGTCCAGATCAAAGTGAGTTCATTTCTCAGGACACTCAATTTTCATTTTCAAAAAAAAAAAACAAACACAAAAACCAAAAAAGAAAACCCCCCAAAACCAACATGAATTATGGGTTTACCACTGAGATAAGATTAATTATAGGTCATATACCCAAGTGGCAATTGGCACTCTCTATTCAGAGGGAGTCTAAAGTTCCCAAGACACCAAGGATGATAGGAGTTACAGAGTCCTGGTGCCTGTAATGCAGCAAACACTGGACCTGGTCCTCTGCCACAGATTGGCACTAATTCAGCAGACACATACTGTCTGCCTACTATGTGCTAGGCTCTTGCAGACAAGGCAGGCTCAGTCCTGCCTTCATGAAGTTTATGGTACAAGGCCAAAATATGACTGGTAGGAAAACACCAGCATGCAGAGCAAGGGAGAGGCTGGTGCTGCTTCCTCGTGCTGCCACACAACCTGTTGTAAACCAAGATTTCCGCTGACTTGACGCAGCATGTTCAGATACCTTGCATTTTTAGCTTCCAAGTTGCCCTTGGGTTTTAAAGGGCTTCCTTTTGTTGCTATTGCACAGCTTCTGTCACAGGACCCTGGATTTTCGCTGCTTCTGGCTCATGTCTTCACAGTGCAAAATGGTGGCTTGTATTTGTACCTGTTGAAGGGACCGTTGAGTTCTCTGAGGGTCATAAGCCATGGGACTCCTACTCGCCTTTCAAACAAAATAGAGACTTCATGATCTGAACAGAGAGAGTAGAGAAAATCTCCTTGTTTATTGGACGTAAGGGATAGAAATGAACACTAGCACAGCCATCTCCTTATCCAAAGAGTGCCTTGTATGAGACAGTTTAATTTTTTGGAGAGGAATTAAATAGGCTATAATCCTCAGGGCCATTTGGGCCAGTTACCATGAGAAAGGAAAAGGGTCTCCATCCAGAACTTTCCCTGGGGGAGGATAGCTTCAAGCTTCTCACCACACAGGGTGTAAAATTTAGAGGATTAGCCATTTGTGCTGGGGTTGAGATCACTCCAGAGGCTGGGCCAAAGTACAATGGATTATTTATTTTGACTTTAATAAAAAGAAGTGGATCTGGCATAGATAGGCAGAAATAACCCTGCTGTAGTGAACACGAACAGGAAAGCCTAGACTAACTACCTTCCTGAGATGTCTTTTTTTTTTTTTTTTTTTTCCTGAGGTGTCATTTTTAACAGTCCTTGCGTGTCCACAATCCATGGTTCTCCTGTTACACAGATCTGCACTGGAATCCCAGACCCATCACTTACTGGCTGTGTGACTTTGGGCAGGTTGCTTAATCTCTCTGAGCTTCACTTTCCCCATGTGTAAAAGCAGACCCTTAAAATTCCTGCTTCCTAAAGGTTGTTGTGGAAATTAAACAAACGTATGACAAACACTTAACTCAGTGTCTAGCACACGGAAAGCATCAATAAATGACAGTGAGTTGATGGCCACTAAGCCACCACATATATGCAACCCATTATGCTTTTCTACTCCTCACCCCAGTCCGAGAAACTGGGGCCCACAAGGCTAAGTGATTCGTAGCCCACAGCCCAAGTGGGCCACTTGAGCCAGAAGCTACAGCCTCCGTCCCCTTCCATAGGCCCTCACTGGTTCTTGCTTGTTCCTCTCAATCAGTGGCTTGGAGTCACTGGGAAACTTGTAAACAGCAGATTCCTGGGCTGCTCTCTCGGAGATTCTAATAAAGAGATTCATGTGGGTGCTGCATTGTTAACAAGTACCCCAGGTTACTAGGGGCAGGTGGGCCACTGAGCATGCCTAGTGCATCGCCACCCTGCCCCTTCGCTCCCTCTAATCATCCTGCATCCTCCAGGCGTGGCTTAAGTTTCTATCCACCCCTGCCATGTAGCTTTCTCTCACCACCCCAGCCCAAGATGATCTCTCTCTACTCATTTGTCATTCCTCACTGATTTTCAAGTATCATTAGTTATCCTTTTATGTCTAGTTGCTTTGCATCCCCCTGGAAGCAGGGGCCACGGCTCATACATTCTGTACTCAAATACTTGCTGACGGGTGTGTGCACTGCACAGCTCCCAGCACAGAGGGTCTATTTCAGGTTTCCTGGGCATGGAACCCAGGGAACCACAGCTGCCATGCTGGCAGGTGTAAGCCTCAGGTGAGGCTCTACTCTTTCTTCCCGGGGTCCCAATCTCAGGGGGCTGCCCCTCCTTCCTCCTCACCCATTAGGAAGATCTGCTGTGCATCTCGGGGGCCGAGGGAGGGCTGTCACAACAATAATTTTAATGAACTCTGGATTGGAAAAGACTGACATGTCTAGGATTAAAGAAGAGCCCAGGTCGTGCTTTTAGACATTGAAACAAGTACCAGCAGGCATGCCTGTCAAAGGTCTGTGTTCCAAACATTCATCTGTGAGTCGTTTGTCTGGAACTTGCAATATATTTTCTACCTACAGAAAGAAATGTTGTAAACGGTGGTTAACTTCCTAACCTAGTTTACAAAATCCTAGTTTAACCATAAAATACAAAAACACCTAAAATGCAAGCTGTAGAACACAGCATTGTTAAGTACTACAAAAGGGGGTGGGAGGTGACAATTAAACTGATTAGAAGTTGTTTGTTTTAACATTCTTCCTGGTTCCTGAGGAAAACTAAATTTAAGGAGAGAAGGATAAGGAGGGAGAGAGGCTTGTGTATAGAATCTGTGGAGGTGCCTTTAGAAGGTGAGGACACAGATCCCTTATTACATTTAACTACACAATTTACAACTTTTTGCAGAAAACAAAACTGCCTTCACTCTGTTTCAGCATGGACAAGGCCAGGAAAGAGGCTTGGGAAACTCGAACAGGTGATGTGTTAGATTAGGCAGAATGAGGAGTACCGACCGGGCTTCCTTTGTGGCACAGTCCTTAAGAATCCGCCTGCCAATGCAGGGGACAAGGGTTTGAAACCTGATCTGGGAAGATCCCACATGCCGCGGAGCAGCTAAGTCCGTGCGCCACAACTACTGAGCCTGGAGCCGCGAGTCACAACTACTGAACCCATGTGCCACAACTACTGAAGCCTGTGCGCCTAGAAGCTGTGCTCTGCAACAGGAGAAGCCACCACAATGAGAAGCCCGTGCACCGTAACAAAGAGTAGAGTTGCCCCTGCTCCCCACAACTAGAGAAAGCCTGCACAGCAACGAAGACCCAACGCAGCCAAAAAATAAATGTAAAAAAAAAAAATCATTAAAAAAAAGTTAGTTTCCTTTAAAAAAAAAATGAAAAAAAAGAACGAGGAGTATCACTTACACCTTCTAAATACTCTTTTATTGTTATAATGCAATTTATGCAATAAATAGAAATCAAGATTTTAAAAAACATGGGAGCATTTCCAAACACAGATTTTTCTTTTCCTTAACACAGGTATATTACTAAGACTACTTCTGTGTGAAACAGACACGATTAGACCCACAAAGAAAGCCAAGAGAGGGAGAGATGGGAGAGAGAGAAAACCAGCCCCAGGGAGAGGGTGTTATGAAACGAGGGCAGATTTACCAGTGGCAGCTGGTGGAAGAGAGAAGGGGAGGAGAAAGGGATTTGAAATGGAATTAGATACAATGTGAGTGAAGAGGAAAGGAAGGGGGGAACCCAGCCCATTTCTCTGGGTGGGGCAGGGAGGGGGAGAACTAAATGAGGGGAGAGATGGGGTCCAGCAGCAGAGTAGGGCGGGGTATGGGGGCCACCTCTGCAGCCACAAGCTGTTTGTGACTTGTGTAACGCTCAAAGGTGCCTATGCTCTTAGGTCAAGTTCTGAAATGTGCTTTACAATGTGTCACACACACATGGTTCGGGAACATTCATGAAAAATCAGTTCATCATTACACAGAATTGATCTAGTTCTCAGATGCACTGACATGAGGGCAAGAGGTAATTTCCCATCCCTAGGATCTGATGGTCTCAAAAACTAACCCTCTGAGCTAAAACGGACATCACTGAGATAGTGAGGGAAATCTGAATATGGGCTGTATATTTTATAAAATATTTTATCAATGTTAAGTTTTCCAAATGTGATAATTATGGTGCTCTGGTTATGTTAGGAGGATGTCCTTGTTCTTAGGAGACACGAGCTAAAGTATCCAGGGGTGAAGTATTTGGATATCTGCAAATTCTCACAGGTTCAACAACAAAATTATATATCTGTACATATATATAGTATAATTATTACATTAGTTATATTATACATAACGTATCAAGTTATATATATGTTAACATGTGTAAAAATTAGATATGTGTCTAATTAGAGAGAAAGCTCAGGCCCAAATGTGGCAAAATGTTAACAACTGGTGAAGCTTCACTGGGCCACTTTGCCAACTTTTCAGTTGAAATATTTCAAAATTAAGAACTGGGGGGGAGATGGGATTGGGCGCTTTCAGGGTGGTATGGTCGAGGGGTGGGATAGGGAGGGTGGGAGGGAGACGCAAGAGGGAGGGGATATGGGGTTATATGTATACATATAGCGATTCACATTGTTATACAGCAGAAACTAATACAACATTGTAAAGCAATTATACTC
>NC_041227.1:93644670-93658266 GCF_002837175.3 Physeter macrocephalus | reverse complement strand
GATAAATTGGGAGATTGGGATTGACATATACACACTATTATATATAAAAGAGATAACTAATAAGGACCTATGGTAGAGCACAGGGAACTCTACTCAATACTCTGTAATGGCCTACATGGGAAAAGAATCTAAAAAAAGAAAAGACTGGATATATGTGTATGTATAACTGATTCACTTTGCTGTACACCTGAAACTAACACAACATTGTAAGTCAACTATACTACAGTAAAAAAATTTTTTTAATCATAAAAAAAATAGGGGTTAGAAAAATAATTCTAACCCTCGGACGAGTTGGGAAACCTCCAGTCAGTCAAACCTCCCTGCTGCCTGGAATAGCATATCTCCTCTCTCCCCCCATCTCTTCCCTCCCCTTTCCTTCCTGCCCCAGCTCCTCTCCTCTGAAACAAGGAAAAGAGTCAGCTAATTTAGCGTTTAAAACAACACACCCAGCGGAGAGAAAAAAACAGATGCGCAGCAGACTCAAGTTCGAGGCCTGGCCTGGAACTCGGGGCCGTTGGCGAACTTCAACAAGCCACGGAGGACTCGGAGCAGCTCCCCAGGAGGCCCCTTCCAGCTCTGCCCTTCCCTAATTCTAGGGAATCCCTTAGTTAGAGGGGAAAAAAATCAGTTTATCTTATTTTCGTGCAACAGCTCCATAGCAAAGGAAATACCATCTTCTTTTTCCTTGAATATGCCCCGAAAGACCACACGACAACACGAGAGGACAAAGGCCCACTGACTGGCTCCCTCTCACTGAGCCCACCTACCAGGCTCCAGCTCTGGATTTGCCCAGGGTACACAGGTGGTTCTCCTACATCTGCCACTGGCCTCATCACAGACCCTACCTCTTCCCTTCCTACCTCAAATAATGACACGAAGAACTGGACCTCAGGATTCCAGGAGACCTTCCAGTGCCAGACCCCAGGCACTGGCAAGTGGCACGGGGACCCTGGCAGTCGACCTGGCCCTGGGACACCACCTCCGTGTCCCCACGTCTCTGGGGTTCATCCCTCACTCTGCAGTCCAGGAGTTTTGGGGGTTAATGGAGAGCTATCCTGTCCTGGCTTTTAGAAAGCCTAGGGCTTACAATATCCACTATCAAGTGCCCTTGGCCCCGGGCTGGGGTGGCAGCAAGGGAGCTGCTGCCAGGTTCCAGGGGAGCCAAAGGAAAGAGGAAAATAAGGCAGCCAGACTGCCTCTGCTTGCACAGGCCTTATCTCCACTCGTTTCGTCACCCCATTAGACACCCGGCTGGGAAAACACTTGGTTTACAAAAATGTTGACGTTCAGTAAGTGAGACTTCATCTTCCCAGGTGCTGACAGCTGACAAAGGTCAGGCAGGAGGAAGTGCCCCCTGCACAGAGCCTTTACTCAGAGATCATTTCTGCATGTGGACCCGCATCAGTTCGCTGAGCTCTGCCTAGAAATGGGGGGCTGTGCTGGCCGACGTTGGGTCTCGTGCCCACCCTAGAAAAGCAGGTCACCCTCTGACCAGGGCAAGTCATTTATGCCAGGGTTCTTTAAAATGCTAAGTTTCATCTGTTTTCCACCTGGGTCTATTTTCCATCTTTCCCTCCTAGAAAGATGGCGGTTCCCTTTCCTTAGGGTGCTGTTTGGCCCGGTTAAGCCCAGAAATGGGATTCCCCACAGGAGCAGGTGAGTCGGCATCACTTGCCTGAGGAACAGAGAAACGGGACGCTTTATCAGACCTTTGACTCCACTCCCAAGCCTGTCCCGTGGAACAACACCAGCCTCAGTGGAGTGCGGGCCCGCTGGCAACAGCTCAGTGACTGCAAAGAAAACCAGCCCAGCCCAAATCTCTACCGTCTGGGGGCCGTTTCTCCTGCCCCACACCCTGGGCAGTTTGCAAAGGGGATTCGAGGAGTCTAAGAACTCAGGCCCCTGTCAGCTGGACAGGGTTGAGGTGCAGGAATTAACTTGTGCATGTCAGTGCACAAAGCCTCTGCCTTAGAGGGAAAGCCGGGGGTCCCCAGAGGACCCTAATCTAATGGAAACATCTGGGTAGAGAGTCCTGGCCCCCAGACATTTTGCACCATCACTTCAACTCGTGTTTGCTTAAAGCAGAGAGGCTAGGCTCACTGTCACAGAGTGAGTGGAGGGGACGCGGACATCATGTTAGGCAGGGCCCCCCACCCCTCGCTTAGAGCTGAGGACCTCGAGACCCAGAGGAGCTGATCTGTGATGGGGAATAATTAAGGTCTGAGGTACCTTCTTAAACTGACAGAAACATGACTGCATAATTTTCCCTCTGGCCATCCAGGCATCTTTATTTAAAAAGTCAAGTCATGACCATATCCTGTTGATTCATTAAGCCAAATTAAAATTAAACTTCTTCAGGCAACCCTGCCTTTGTTCTCCCAAATTATACCATTCGAGGAGTATGAAGGAGAAGAACTGCCATTTACTGGCTTAATGTCTGGAATTACCTGCATTTCTCTTTGGAGGGGGACACATCCAGGATGTTTCTGCAAGCCTGCCATAAGAGACAACATCCTCCAGCCAAGCACCCCATTCCACGGTCACCTCACCCATTTGTGACTCTTTGACATGCCTCTCCGAGTTTCATCAAAATGCTCAGACAACTCTAAGAATTCCCCAAAGAGGAATTTCTGAGGTTTTGCTGATTCCATTAAAACTGCAATGTTATTCCATCCCCACCGCCCACCCCTACTATAAATATTTTTAAGCAAGGAGACTAAAAGAGATGGGTTTGAATGTCTGTGCTGGTGTCACATCTCTGAAATGTCCTAGACGGATCACCCGAGTGTTGAGGGGACTTTTGATTAATTGTGAAGCATTTGCAACCTGCTCTTACTCAGGTTCAGTGAAAAAAAAGGAAAACCCGTGCCCAAAACAGCTTGCACAAACCCCATAAGAACCTGCATCTCATCCACGCTGGAAGCGGCCACCCCAACCTGAGTCTGCGGTAGGAAAATCTGAACCTTTGAGCGCCAGTGGCTTCACACAAAAGCGAGCAACGGGACAGAGTCAAAGCTGTGTGTTTCCCTCCACTCCCAAAACCCAAACAGCCATGTGCCATGGCGCCCTCCACTTCCATTAAACACAAATCCCAATGTTGCTTTCTTAGACATTTTTCCTATGTAACTGAAGGCAAAACACATTAAATATTTGATCTCGTCTTACTCTGATGAGAGCTAGCAGGCTCATAAATAATCCATTGACCTGGTTCATTTTTCTGGACAAAACTGATCATAAAAATACATACACACAAGCCTTTGTAATGTCTGACTCTTAGAAATTCCACCCCTCTGAAATTCTTTAGAACCCCAACTGAAAAAGAAATTCATTATGCAGAAGACCCAGGGCAAAAAGAAATGTGTTTCTTAGTGTTCTTTAGCTCCAGAGAGCCTTTTCAAAAGCAAATTTGAATGTACACATTTTTCAAGCAACTGATGGTTACACACTTCAACCATGTAAAACAGCTCGCTGGAGTTTTGGGTTTCACATAAATTCTGAATGACTGAGCATGCATCGGCTCTGCCAGGGGAAACTACCCAAGCGCACGGAGACTCGTCCCACTTACGTGTCATTCAGAGATTTCTCTAGATATTTGGGCATTTGCGTCCACCAGGACTCTCCCCCCAGAGATGCCTGCACACAGCCCCCTGCACGCGATGGCCGTCAGTGAAGAGCAAACAGAAGCCATGGGTTGAACGTAAAGCAACTTTTCCTCCCGACCGCAGGACCGTCCTGAAGGGCTTTCCTGGGCTACTGGGCCACCCGAAGCCGGGCAGCCGGGGACGAAGGAGCGCTCCGAGCCGGTCGCCCGCCCTCGTCCCCTTGTCCCCGCGGCCGATTCCGCGCGCGCCCACCCTGCCCAGAGCCCCTGCGCCGGTGCCCGGAGAGGCCGGGCGGGATGAAGTTCGGGAGAGAAGTGGGCATTAGAAGCCGGGAGGAAAGCGGACCCACCTGCCGGGAGTCCGCGGAGGCCGGTCCGGGGCTTCCGAGGCGGGCGACCCTCGCGCCCTCGAGGTACCGGGGCGCCGCTGCCTGTGCCGGCGCCGGCGCCCGCGCGGCCGTATTTGTACTCTCGGCCCCTCACATGGTCTGATCTCTAGATATCCGCCGCCAAAGAGCTCTTCAAGAATTTGTGCGTCACTTTTGAGCCGCAGAAACTTTACATTTCCCCGCGGCTGCGGCTCTGCGTTCCTCCTGGGGAGGGGGAAGGATGGGGGATGGGGGGGTGGGCGCGCTCACCGGGGAGGGGCCGCTGGGGGTGGGAGTGGAGGGGGAGCCGGGGCCCGGGGAGGGGAAGGACCCCTTCACCCCAACACACACACTGACACACACACACGCACACTCGCTCCCCGGAAGGGGCAGCGCCCTGGGAAGAGAGAGAGCCTGGGGCGGTGAGGGGCGGGCAGCAGGCCGAGAGGAGCTAAGAATCCTGACCCTCGTGTTCGTTAAGCTTGCGGGGGAGGAGCTGCTCCACAAGCCACAGGTGTAGTTCCTCCCCCAGCAAATTGCTCCCGAATTTTTATTTAGTTTTCGGCTCAATGTCACTTTCTCAGAAGGATCTCTCTTGACCACTGACACCCCCCCCATCACCCTCACCCCGCATCCTGCCCTATTTTCCTTCCTGGGACTTAGCCCCTGGCTCTCCGTCCGGCTCTACCGCGGGGAGGTGAGCTCAGCAAGAAGGGACCTTGTTTAATTCCTCGCCCTTCCCGGTGCCTCCAATAAAGCCCAGCCTAATGGCTCACAGTAAATACTTGCAGAAGGAATGAATGAAAGAAGAATTCTTTCCCATTTTGTTAACCAGCTACAGTTAAAAGCAGTATCAGAACAGTGGGTGGTGATCTGGAAAACGTAGTATATGCCTGTGGTGTTGGGCGAGTGGGTGAATTGTTAACAATATTTTAATTATCTGAAGAGGGTCAACAGGAGCCTATTGTGTTGAACCATGTGAATACATTGCTTCGATAATTTTTAAAAATTAAGTTTAAAAGTGAACTTAATGTTATTATATTTTCAGTAAAATTATTTTTTACATTTGAAAAGAACAGATGCAGTACTTGCTCTGGGATGTCCCTGAAGCTGAGATGGGAGGGTGAAGGCTGACCCACCTACTTCTCCCTAGAGGAGGACAGGGTCCCAGCCAAGTAGAAGGCAGAACAGAAACAACAATTGCAAGTTTGCAGCCCCTGTACTTGGACGGAACGGAACCCAGAAAGCAGAGCTGGCAGCCAGCTGAGTTGAGCTGGAGTCTGCAGGGACTGAGTTGGAACAACTCCGTTCCCGGGCGTGGGAGGTGCCCCAACCCGGGAGGAATCAGTGTGAGGTTTTGGCGCCACCTAGATGTCAGGGTGGCGATTGCAAGGAAAGCGGGACGGGCTTCAGAGAGTACCGGGCTGCTCTGGTGAGCTGGCTGGCGATTCCCGGGCAATCTTGGGCATTTCATCCCGTGGCCAAATCCCAGGGTGACAGGGTCCACATTAGGCAGCGCCTCCCTTCAGATGAACACAATGTGTGAGCACTCTGTGTGAACAGGGACTACACAAGTGTAAGGTGTGGTTCTGAGGAGGGGGCTGGGGGCAGTGAGTGACTCCAGCCCTTGGCTACGGCTCTTGTCTCTCCACCCAGTCTGTCCTCCACGTTGGGTCAACGTGACTTTTTTTTTTAGGATTTTTTTTTTTGATGTGGACCATTTTTAAAGTCTTTATTGAATTTGTTACAATATTGCTTCTGGTTTATGTTTTGGTTTTTCGGCCACGCAGCACGTGGGATCTTAGCTCCCTGGCCAGGGATCGAACCCACACCCCCTGCAGTGGAAGGCGAAGTCCTAACCACTGGACCGCCAGGGAAGCCCCCTCAACATGACTTTTTAACACCATTCCAGAGTCTCATGAACCTGTTGAACACTCCTGGCCTTCTTTCGAGGACCTAATACCCATTCCTGCCCAGCCACCCCGGCCCCTCTCAGAACTGCTGTTTTGGGGGGGGTGCTGGCCTAGAGAGTGGGGCTCCCGTGGACCTGGGTTAAATGCCAGCTCTGCCCCTGTGCTGCCCGTGGGGGTGTGTTCCCACACAAGGTGAATCCCTTCATCTCAGCCAGTGCGGCCTTCAGCTCCTTTTTGTGTACAATAGGGTTCACAAGGATGGCGCGCGCCGCCCGCCGCAGGGAGGGAAGAGGCTGGTGTGTGCAGTAACACCAGGGCCTTCTCCGCCCAGGGAGACCCCACCCTCCCTCCCTCCTCAGCCTTGGACCACCCCAGGCCAGTCTTCTCCCCACTCGCTCCCTGGCTGAGGGGTGCTATCAGAAAAAGACATTGGGATTACCCAGGCTGGACCTTTCCCTTGTTCCTCACCGCCTCCCTGGCACAGTCCATACAGAACTATTGCAGACGGTCCATCCTCTCTCTACACATGTGCTGTCGCTGCTTCTTGTCCCTGTGGGTGTCATCCCAGAGACCAGTCGGCCTCAGCTGCCCCCCTTGCCCCTGACAAATCCAGCCTCTCTCCTCCCTAAAGCGAAGTCTTCCCGTCTTGCTTCCCATACTCGTTGCCACATCTGTCCTGTCTTTCTCCAGCATCCGGACTCCCTCCCTGGTGGAGCTCCTTAGTTCCGGCACCTGGTCCCACTGCCGGGGGTGGGGGGGCTCCCCTCGACCGCCCTTCCTCGCCTCCCGATTGGGGTGAGTGGCCAGACATCATCCACTGCCCAAGAGAGGGCAGCCCTGTACCCTTCCCAGCTGTCCGCCTCCATCAAAGCGCCTTCACGACTGAGCACCTGCTCCACACCAGGCCCCGATGAGGAACACCCTCTGCCCTTGGGGGTCAGGGAGAAGGGCTGTGCTGAGCATGGAAGGCATTTGGGAGCCCTGAGCGGGAGAGGCGTTGACGAAAGCGGTGTTCCCGGGGAGGACTGACATGGGCTAGAGGAAGCAGACGGGTTCCTTAGACCGTGAGTGCAGGTGTGAGGCAGGTGTGAGGCAGGCAGGCAGGCACCAGCACACACAGGGAAGAGACGGGAGTCAGACACCGAAGGAGAACCTGTGGGGCTCAGCGGCTGGTGTCTGGCGAAAACGGTGCATCTGTCAGTGATGCCGTGAACCTGGGCGATCATGGTTCAGCAGGACTTACTCTTTGTTCCACTAGCTCTAGATCAGAAATAGCGGGGCCCCCGGCCTGCTATGAGGCTGCAGAATAAACACAGTCTTGCTTTGAGAGGTAAAGAGCACGTTTAAGTATTTCCATCCTCTCCCCAGCTCTCTCTCCCTCACCACACACAGACACCGCCACCAAGGAGACCCACTTCCTGCGCGTCTCAAGGCCCAGCAACTGTTCCCTGTGGAGACAGGCTGGGACACACGGTGTAAATCACAATAATGGAAGACAAGGCCCACCCACCCCTTCTTGTGGGCTCTTTCTCAGTACTCCAGTCTTTAGAGTGTCTCACAGGACCCCCTTGTTTCTCCTGGGACGAGGCATTGTTTTGGTGATGGGGTCCACAGTCAACCATGCGAGGGGTACAGCACCTCCAGGGCAGGATTCGCTGCCACTGTGAACCCTGGGCTCATGCCCAGAGATCTACGTAGGAGCCCCCCGTGGGAGGCTCTCTCTGATCCAGATGAAGCAAGGCCAAGGGGAGGAGACGAAAAGCCCTTTCAGGAGTGCCAGGAACATGACATGCAGTGGGTGTGGGAGAGGAATGCCGCGAGGAAGGCAGAAAACATTTGGAAGTAGATGGCTTGTGTCTTTGGTCACCTTTTCCTGGCCCCCTCTCTCCCATTCCTTATGAGCCTACTGCCTTTGCTAAACAAACCCTGTTCCCCCAGATTTTACAGGTATTGTGACTTCCCCATGCTCTTTCTATGATATTTTTGAACCAAGGTTTTTGGTTTTTACTTCCTTGCTACAGGATTCCCTCCCCTGACTCTAAACACCTTAGCTAGGGCCACATTCTGGAGGGCAGCTGTTTTTACCTTCCACCTTGGCTGAGAAGTCGCAGCTGGGAGAAGCACAGAGTACCAGGACGGGACCCCAGCCCTGTGCACGCACAGACCTGTGAGAGCCCTCAGGTGTCTCCTAAATGCCCACCTCCTCTGCTAGGCTCTGAGTTCCCAAGGGAAGGGGCTCTGCCTCTCTCCACGTCTCAACACCCAGCACTGTGTCTGCATACAGCAGGCCCCATAAACGAGAACTGGCAATGAACAACGAGGAAAATGCCTTTCACTCTTAGCAGACTTAAGGTGTCCTAAGAACCAGTGCCTTTGGCACTGGTGAGTAAACCGTGGCATATCTGACAATGGAGAAACAGCCAGCAGTGAAAGGAGTGAGGCAGTTTTCTCTGCGTATTGAAATCGCTTTAAGTATGTAGAAGAAACTGGGAATCCTAAGTGCCTTGGAGGGAAGGGACGTTAAAAGTAGAAGGGAACCCTGCTTTTTCACTGTATTCCCTTCTGTACTACTTAAATATTTCCCATGTGTAGGTAATTTTTTATAAAACCTTTTCAGAAAAGCAACATTTTAAAACATTTATAAAAGTATTTTTTTAAAAAAAAAGGAAGGAAGAAAAAAAAGAGGGGAAAGAAAGAACACAGGAAGATGTTCTAAGGGCCCCAAACTTGTGGCAAAGCAGGGGAAAAGCCTGGAAGATTCTCAGCTCCACTTCACACAGTGCAGACATGTTTCCTTCCCAAATGGGGCCAAATTACTGAGGACCACTGTAATTTTCTTTTGTTCCCTTAGGAAGGAGGCAAATATTTTCTCTAATTTTCTAACAAGGATGCTGTGAGCCAAGAGGTGACATCCAGGGCTTTGCTCAGGATCCGATCAAGAGGGACAGGACTATTTTTAGAACCAAGTCCTCTGCTTCCAGCCCCTGATGTCATTCCTCTCCCCTCCATCCCACTCCCAGCTTTCTTGGCCTGCTCAAGATTACAAAACACTCACCCTCTCTTTAGCTCTTCTTCTCCTCCAGGAACTTCAAGATAACTTGGGCCTCTGCATACAGGGAGATTTTCCCTTAGTCTCTTCTTGGAAAACTGATCATCCTCATCCTTGATGTCTGTGGTCACTGTGGTCAGAAGTTAGTTTAAAACCGGTCAGCTTTTCTTTTCCTTCTCCAACTTCAAGCTCTTTCCTAACTATTATGGTATTTACTGGAAAACTTCAGACAAGTCGTGCTTTTGCAACCGGCTCGTGTATATACATCTTATTTTCCCAACTACACAGCACGTTTCTGGAGAGCAGGGAATTGCTTTAAGCCCCAGAGGGCCTCACACAATGGACACACTGGAGAAGCTCTGTGAGAACTGGTTATTACCAACGGCTCCCACTTACTGAGCCTCTATCTCCCAGGCACATTATCTGCAGCCTCTTTTGTTCTTTTCCTACCACATATGGGTAATATGCAGTCTTTTCAACCCTTTGGCTATATTTTGCTGTAAGTGTTATTTAAAATATAGTTCTCCTTTTCAAGCTGTGACTTTTCCTATTTAATACATTTCAAAATGCTTTTCAATAAAGATGGTATGGAGACTGAGGCTCAGAGAGGTTTGGTGACTTGTCCCTGCTTACATGGCTCCAAGCAGCTCAGCCAAGCCGTCTGCCTGAGTCCAAAGTCGCTGGGATACTCACTCTGCTGGGCTGATTTGAAGAAAGAAAGGTGCAAGCAGTGAAAAAAGTGGAGTAAACTTTTGACGGTTTCCCCCTCTCTTCTACTCCCCTTATGCCAGTCACCAGGAAAGCTAGACCTTTCTGTTAAGCACTGAAATATGAAGATCCACGGGGGCTTTGTTCTCATTCTAATTGTCCCTACTCAGCAAGTTATCGGGAAGCCCACTTCGGATCTATGTATAAACTTTTTTTTTTTTCCTTTGGCTGCGTTGGGTCCTCGTTGCTGCGCGAGGGCTTTTCTCTAGTTGTGGCGAGCGGGGGCTACTCTTCGTTGCAGTGTGCAGGCTTCTCATTGCAGTGGCTTCTCTTGTTGCGGAGCACGAGCTCTAGGCACGAGGGCTTCAGTAGTTGTGGCACACGGTCTCAGTAGTTGTGGCTCACGGGCTCTAGAGCGCAGGCTCAGTAGTTGTGGCGCACGGGCTTAATTGCTCCGCGGCATGTGGGATCTTCCGAGACCAGGGCTTGAACCCGTGTCCCCTGCATTGGCAGGCGGATTTTTAACCACTGCACCACCAGGGAAGTCCCTATGTATAAACTTTTAATTGAGTAAAGCTGTCAGAATTTAGGGCATTTTAAATCAGGCAGCCAACCGTATTTACCGTGAACCGGGCTTGTGAATGCAGGGGCAAGCAAGACAAAGCCCCCGCCCTTGGGGAGCTGACAGGGAGTATCGGCTTTGGGGAAAACAGAAGTAAACATATAAATAAACAAGAATTTCAGAAAGTGCTAGAAGTGAAGGAAATAGATCCCAGTTACAGTATAGAGAAAGACAGGTATGGAGGTGGTAGACGCAGTGGGGAGGGGGCAGCTGGCTACTTAGATAAGGTGACCAGGATGGCCTTGACCTTCGAGCCATGACCTGAATCATAAGAGGCCAGCCTTTAGGCTGAGGGAGGAGCTTTAGGAAGAGGGAACAGTTAGGAGGTGGGAAGGAGTTTGGTGTGTCTGAGGGACAAAGCGGGCGGAGGGCAGTTGGTTGGAACAGAAGGGAGGCAGCTGAGTCCTGAGAGGCGGGTCAGGGCCACAAGGGAGGAGGCTGTGTGCGCCTGTCACTGAATGTGTCCAAGGAGAACTTAAAGGGTTCCTTATCCATCTTGGGGCAGTGTGGACGAGATAACCTATAAGGGCCCTCCCAGGTGAGAGCACACTCTGGTACTTTCCACCGTGTACCCACCCTGCCTCAGCTGCTCCATTCTTCTGCAAAGCAGATAATTTTTAAAAATAAAACAAAAAACTGTCTTAGGATAGCCTGAGAGATGGTTCCAGAGCCCATTCCATCCACTTCAAGAGGAGCTACTAGAGTTTTTCTACAGGAGTAAGCAAGAGAGAGAGAGAGCAGGGAGTATTCAAACCGTACCAAGAAAGATGAGTGCAGAAGGGCTTCCCATCTTCACACAATCCTGTTCCCAAGTAACTGCAGCTTCTATGAAGCAGACATTCCCTCCCTCTCTTCCTTTCCCTTCGTGGTAATGTGTAAAGGGCTTGGATTTTGAAAAGGAAAACAAAGCAAAACAAAACGACTCTGGCCACCTGATTCCTAGTTTTCAATCAAATTGTGTCACAGACCCCAAGGAAGAATAGTCATCTTCATAAGAAGCAAGACTGGTTCTGAACAAGTTGTCCTAACTATGGGAATGCTCATCGGATATTACTTAAAAGGAAAAATCCAACTTAACCAATAGTCAGCAACAAGGCTCACCCATGCCACACGGCCAGAGAAATGGGAATTTAAGTGCAAGTGCCCTGGCATTGCCAACAGCAAATAAGAATTCAGCTACTCTTTGACAACAAGCCAGAGCACATAGATGGATCCACAACCACATCCTGGAGGGATGTCTCATCATCAGGTCCTGGCTTCTTGGATGTGTAGGGTCAGCATGACTCTACATGTCTCAAGAGGAATCCTGGGGCTGGCAAGGAACTTCCAGAGGTGAGAGTGTCATTCGAAGAGTTACAGGGGAAGACAATTCATACCTTCTCCTTTCCGAGCTCACCCCAAAGTCAGCAAGTTCTTCAAATTCAGATGTCTGGCTAAAACTCTGGCCCATTTCCTTTAATCTTCAGCAGAGAAGACATACCCACCATTCTTTGTTTCTCTACATAGGATCCTAATTTTATTTGGAAAATAGATTTTATTAAATATTTGGTTATGAAGATTATCTTTTTTATATATTGTTGGATTTGGTTAGTAATATTTGATTAGGAATTTTGCATCTGTTTATGGGGGAGATTTGCATGTATTTTTTTCTTTTACTATGTTTGTCAGGGTTATGGCAGCCTCATAAAATAATTCTTTATGCCATAAAATAGTTCTTTACATCTTTCCTCTTAATCTAATCAAGATTCCCCAGAGAACACTTCCAATCTCCTGTGCACTAGGGTTCTGGGAGCCTAGTATGACTGAGGACACAGAACCCCTTAAGATACTTTCATCCTCAACTCAGTTTCTGACCTCTAGGCCATAAACTATTTTTCTCTCTGGAGAATAAATCTTCAATTGGCTGCTGCTGAGAGGGCGAGGGGCAGTCACCTAGCTACGCAAAGCAGGGAGGGAATCCAACAGACATTCAGTAACCCTCTTTTTACTCCCAATTCCCAGAGTAATGCTCTCTGGTGCTATCATATGTGAGCTTTGGGGGCATTATGCAATTATAAATTGGTTTGCTTATCACTAGCTGTCTCCACCACTGGCTCAGGATTCAACTTTTTCAGTTCTGCTAAATCTTTCAATGTCTCAATCTGCTTTTCAGTTCGTTTCTTCTGTCCCTTCTTCCCGGGGTTTGGGGATTTATGTCTTCCAAACAAATCCCTTTACTGTCACTTTTGACAACATTAAGGGTATCTTCTATTTTTCAAATATCTGCAGTATAATAGTATCCTCCTTTCAATTTCTTTTGTGTCTGTGTATGTACTTTTTGGGGGATCAGTCTTGCCAAATATGCTAATTTGCTTCATTTTTTTTTTTTTTTTTTTTTTGAGAACCACTTTCTTTTGTGTCTGTGTATGTACTTTTTGGGGGATCAGTCTTGCCAAATATGCTAATTTGCTTCATTTTTTTTTTTTTTTTTTTTTTTGGGAACCACTTCTAATATAAAATGGGAAAAAGTCTCTTCAGCAAGTGGTGCTGGGAATGTTGGATAGCTGCATGTAAATCAATGAAGTTAGAGCACACCCTCACACGATGCACAAAAATGAACTCAAAATGGCTTAAAGACTTAACCATAAGACATGACACCATAAAACTCCTAGAAGAGAGCATAAGCAAAACATTCCATGACATAAATCGTACCAATGTTTTAAGTCAGTCTCCCAAGGCAATAGAAATAAAAACAAAAATAAACAAATGGGACCTAATCAAGCTTACAAGCTTTTGCACAGCAAAGGAAACCATAAGCAAAATGAAAAGACAACCTACAGAATGGGAGAAAAAATTTGCAAATGATGCAACCGACAAGGGCTTAATCTCCGAAATATATAAACAGCTCATACAACTCAACAACAACAACAAAACAACCCAATCGAAAAATGGGCAGAAGACCTAAATAGACATTTCTCCGAAGAAGACATACAGATGGCCCCAGGCACATGAAAAGCTGCTCAACATCACTAATTATTAGAGAAATGCAAATCAAAACTACAATGAGGCACCACTTCACACCGGTCAGAATGGCCATCATTAAAAAGTCTACAAATAACGAATGCTGGAGAGGGTGTGGAGAAAAGGGAACCCTCCTACACTGTTGGTGGGAATGTAAGTTGGCGCAGCCACTATGGAAAACAGTATGGAGGTTCCTCAGAAAACTGAAAATAGAACTACCATATGACCCAACAATCCCATTCCTGGCCATATACCCGGACAAAACTATATTCAAAAAGATACATGCACCCCTATGTTCATAGCAGCACTATTCACAATAGCCAAGACATGGAAAC
>NC_041227.1:93623056-93644553 GCF_002837175.3 Physeter macrocephalus | reverse complement strand
GTGTAATAAGTCAGAAAGAGAAAGACAAATACCATATGATATCACTTGTATGTGGAATCTAAAATATGGCACAAATGAACCTATCTACAAAACAAAACAGATTCACATAGAGAACAGACTTGTGGTTGCCAAGGGGGAGGGGAGAGGGGGAGGGATGGACTGGGAGTTTGGGGTTAGTAGATGCAAACTATTAAATTTAGAATGGACAACCAGCAACGTCCTACTGTATAGCATAGGGAACTATATCCAATCTCCTGCGATAAACCATAATGGAAAAGAATATAAAAAAAGAACGTATATATACATATAACTGAGTCACTTTGCTGTAGGGCAGAAATCAGCACAACATTGTAAATCAACTATACTTCAATAAAAAAATAAAATGAGAAAAAGAAAGCCAAAAAATAAAAAGAACCACTTATGGGAATGTTGATCCTATGTTTAATTTCCGCATGTATCTTTCCTATTTCCTTCTACTTTCTTCAGGGTTTTTTGTACTTCTAATTTCTTGAAATAGATGCTAAACTCAATTTTTAGCCTTTCTTACATTCTAATAAACTTTTAACTCTATAAAATCTAAGTACTATTTTATCTGTATCTCATTTTGATATATATTTTTATTATTGTTCAGGTTAAATTTCCTTTTAATTAGCTATTAGTTATTTTTCTTTAGTTTTTATAGCTTTATTAGTTATCTTTTAATTTTTGGTTTCTAACTTGATTGCATTGTGGTTTGAGTGTGGTCTGCATGGTAACAATCCATTGAAATTTGTTGAGATTGACTCCATTGCCCAGCATCTGCTCAATTTTTGCAGAAGTTCCATGTGTGCTCAAAACAGAATTAGTAAGGACTTCTCTCGTGGTCCAGTAGTTAAGACTCTGTGCTTCCACTGCAGGGGGGCATGAGTTCAATCCCTGGTCGGGGGTGAATGAGAGATCCCACATGCCATGTGGCATGGCCAAAAAAATTTAAAAAAAGAATTAGCAGTTGTTAGATGCGGTAAGATACTAGATGTCTATTATATCAAACTTATTAAATGCTTAAATCTTCACCTGATTTTTTTGGTTGCTTGATCAATAATTGAGAAGTGTTAAAATCTTCCATTATGATATTGGGTTATTTGTTTTTCCATGTAGCCATCAGTTTTTGTTTTATATATTTTGAGGTTATTAGGTGAATACTAATTTAGAATCCTTCAATTTTTCTGGAGAATCAAGTGAGCATATAATTATGTACTGATTCTATCCTTAGTAATGCTTTTTGTTTTAAAGCCTATTTCCAGAGCCACTGTGCTGTACAATTCCAGGGAGGCTGTGAAAAACATATCCCAGAATTAGTCTGAGTGGCCAAAATTTTACTGGTTATTAAAAGATAGCTATACCAAATTTATTTCGGTTAGTACCTGCCTGATATCTCTCTTCTATCCTTTTTTATCCTAGGTACTGATGTCTCTTGTAATCAACTTATGGCTGAATTTCTTTTAAAAAACCCATTTGACAATTTGCCTTTTTCCTGAAACATTTAACCCATTTATAGACATTGTTATTATCGACACGTTTAGATTTCTATCTTATTTGGACATGGTATTTGTCCTTTTTTTTCTTTTCTTCCCCCCAGCTTGTTTTATTTTAAAGTTAATCAATATACTTATCTTCTTCCTCAGTGACATGAGGACTTTAGAGTAGGTTTATTTTATTCCAATCATCTCCCTCATTATCTATTTTCATGTATTTTGGTTTTATCTTTTTTTGAACCCTGTAAGACTACCCACAATCTCTTCTTGTTTAGATGGTGCATGTGTTTATCACTTTGATGCTACATTCTTTTGTTGAATTTCAGACCTTCTATATTAGATCACTATTGTTCTGCTTGGGCAACAGTTTTTGACTGAAAACGTCTTATTTCACCCTTGTTTCCCCCCTCCCCACCCTTGTTCTTGAAAGACAGTTTCACTCAGTATAGAATTCTAGGTTCATGGTTAATTTCTAATTGTACTTTGAAGGTACATTCCACTGTCTGCTGTCATATATAGTTGCTGATGAGAAGTTAGCTGTCAATCTAACTGTCTTTTCTTTGGAGGCAATCTGTATTTTCTTCCTGGATGCTTTTAAGATCTGTTCTGGGGTTTCATCATGATATGTCTAGAAATGGATTTATCCTGCTTGGAACAGGATTATTAGAATATTGTAAACACTGATTAATGCTTGAGCCTTTAACTAATGTTATCTTGGAAAGTGCTATGACAAACAATATTCCATGCTAGAACTGAGAAGGTTCTTGGAGAGCCCGAAAGGTACGGACTCAGGCACTGGTGGAAATGTTGATTAGGGTGCTGTATTTATTTGCTTTCAGGGAAAGAAAGGCCCAGTCTTAGTAAAATACATACTCTTCAGCCCATTCTAAGGCTGGACCTAGCAGAGCCTTACTTCCCACCCTTGTAGAGACCCTGGATCTTGGTGAAAGAATGGTTAAGTGGCAGGGGCACAAGCCCTCCTAAATATGGTGCCTGGAAGCCCTCTGCAGAAGCCAGTGAAGATCGGCACAGGCTGGGAAGGATCATATATCCCACAGAGAAGCTAAAGCAGGGCAGCCCTGAACCATCTTGCTGTTTTTTCACTGTCAAGAACACAAGTCACCTGGTTGCCTTCCTCTGTAGCTAAACAAACACACACTTCTTAGATCAAATAAGCCAACATACTCTCATTTAGCAAAGTGTTTTATTCAAAAGCTTCTCAGCACCATCTAGTTGTCAGAAAGAATGGATATGCCCATCCAACTCCCAAACCCAGAGGCAGAAGTTAAACCATTTGGCGAGAGCTCCCACTAATGATTATAATTCAGATCATGATAAGGTTTTGGTTGTTCTCTCACCTACTTTCTCCAACCCTCTACTTAACCGTGACTCAAGTAGAGCTGTGTTGCCCCGCAGTTCAGAACAATAGGAAGGAATCATGTCAGTTTTGATCAACCTCCCAATCCTGGGCTATTAGAGGCACATGAGATTACCTTGAAAAATCCGAATCCAGTGACTGCCACCTAGGAGGGACAGTGTTACTGTCAGGCAGCATGCAGTTTTGAGAGCTCAAATATTAGGGCGCCCTCCCCCCACGCTACTGTAGCAACAAGGAGCACTAAGTCCGTTTTCTCTCCACACACCTCAATTGCTCATCCTCTCCTGCCTTATAAAACAGATGCTGAACCAAACTGGTGTGACAGAGTTAAGACAAACAATTACATCTGATTAAAATGCTAAGAGATCCTGAGCTGTTGGAGATGAGGAGAGTAGATAGTATGACCTGATCTTTCCCTTTTTTTCTTTAGAGAATATTTTGTTTCAGCATAAAGCACACTTTCCCAAAGAGGACACACCTCAATTGCTCATCCTCTCCTGCCTTATAAAACAGATGCTGAACCAAACTGGTGTGACAGAGTTAAGACAAACAATTACATCTGATTAAAATGCTAAGAGATCCTGAGCTGTTGGAGATGAGGAGAGTCGATAGTATGAGCTGATCTTTCCCTTTTTTTTCTTTAGAGAGTAATTTGTTTCAGCATAAAGCACACTTTCCCAAAGAGGTTCCTGGAGGAGAAATCCAAGAGTCTGTGACTGTGTCCCGTGGGAACACACAGTCACCTGTGTAACTCTGGCTTCAGTCCCTGGATCTGTCCTTTGCAGCTACTTCAGGTCCCATGGGAGGAGGAAAAGCTGGAGGCAATATCACTCGGCCAAAGCACCCATGGGGTCCCAGGCTGGCAGGACAATGGGTTCCTGCTCTAGTACAGCTAGCACCTCTTCAGGGACATGCTTCCTGTCCACCACCACTTCGTAGACATATTCAGAGAACCACTCATCTGTCATGCACAGGTAACCTGGAGAAAAGAACAGAAGGCTCATGAGTCCAGAGGGTGAGGGGCAAAGAGCAGAAGCCTTACTGGCACTATAAGAAAGTCTTTTACAAAACTAACATTTGGGGCTTCCCTGGTGGCGCAGTGGTTGAGAGTCTGCCTGCCGATGCAGGGGACACGGGTTCGTGCCCCGGTCCGGGAGGATCCCACATGCCACGGAGCAGCTGGGCCCGTGAGCCATGGCCGCTGAGCCGCGTGTCTGGAGCCTGTGCTCCGCAATGGGAGAGGGCACAGCAGTGAGAGGCCTGCGTACCACACACACACAAAAAAAAACAACTAACATATGTACATGTTTTTCAGCTTTCCCATCTATAATCTCACTTAATCTGATTAGGTCTTATTAGCAACCCTGTGAAGCAGACAGGACAGGATGGCTATATTTTTACCAGTTAGAAAACTAGGGCTCAGAGTAACTAAGTGATGTACCCAGGTCACATGGGTTCAGAAGTTCAGGGCTGGGCCTTGGACCTAAGCCTGCTACCAGATCCTGCTATTCGACTACCCAGGCTGCCTTGCTGAAGGTGAGTCAATGACCCTAAAGGTAGGTGGAAATGTTTCTTGTTCATACAGCCATACATACATAGGGGGTTAATCTCTAGAGTGAGAAGGGCAAGCATACCAGTTCGACTCTTACCCTACCCACCTTCTCAGCATCCGTGGCTGCTGTCTCTCCTTCCTCTCTACCATAAATTCCTACAACAATCAGCTAAGCCATTAGGGGGATCCTGATGGGGCCTGATCATCATTCTCAGGTAGCCACTTATTTCCAGATGATACTGGGTGAGTTGCTGCTTTCTCAGGAGGAAATCTGTGGTGAGGATCAGGCAGAACTGACGACGAGATAGTTGCTCGACCTATATTCCTCACAAAGGCCCTGGGATTTATGGATCTCTCCAGTGGCAGGACTGTAGAGGGGCTCAGCTGTACTAACACCCCAGGCTGAGAGCTTAGCTGAGGAAAAGGGTGGCATCATCAGGTACCTATCCTAGACACCTGCCTCTTCCCCTCAGGGAGATTGCATCTCAGGCTCCACTAGGAAAACACAAATTCCTCTTCAGGATCACACGTCCAACAAACTGAAACAGTGGGGGAAATGCTTCACCTGAGCCACTGCTAATACAAAGAGCAAAATTAAAGCAAGAGATGAAAGAGTGTGTATTTAAAACAAGGATGGGCCAGGGAAAGAGCACAGAGGACAAAACTGTGTACCTACACAGGGGTACTGCGTGCACCTACACACCCAAGGACTCACAGGAACTAGCAATCTTCCTCTTCATCATCATCTTATCATATCTGGCACCTGCTGTATACTAGACACTTGAGCAATTTTCCTCTGAAAGTGTCTGTGCAAATCTAGGTCTACGCTATATCATTTCCCACTACACAGGACCAAGAGGAAGGGAGAGGAGGTAAGTATTTCTCCTAAGGTGATCTTCTAGTACGTTGGTTCTCAAACTTCCTGGCCCCAGGATCAAGACTGTATACTTAAAACTACTGAGGACCCTAAAAAGTTGTTTATGTGGGTTATACTTACTGATATTTACTGTAGTAAAAATTAAAACAGAAAGTTAAAAATATTGGTGCATTTAAAAATAAGAATTAAAAAACATGAATATTAATAATATATTTTTAGGAAAAATAATTATATCTTTCAAAACAAAATAAATTTTAGTTAGGAAAGTGGCATTACTTTACAATTCAGAAGACAGCTGAATTCTTGTACCTGCTTCTGTGTGCAATCTGTTGTTCTGGATGAAGTAGATGAAGCATATCCGGCCTCACCCAGATACCTTGTTGGAGAAGGAAGACCTTGTAGATGCCCTAAAAGGGTCCCAGGGACCCGGCAGGGGTCCTCAGACCACACTCTGAGAACTGCTGCTCTAAAAGCAAGACTGATTTAAATAATTAAAAGGCATCATGACGGTGAAGTCTAATTTTATAAGCTAAATGGTGTGACAGAGGACATTATTTAACTTGAAAACACAACTGCTTTGGGGAGCTCATCTATGCCCAATTCTGCTCCTGCGACAGCAAAGACAGCTCATGCTGATGTGGCACCGCACGTTTACCCTCACCAGAAAATGTCCGGGAAAGTGCACAAGGGCTCTCATCCCCTCACGATCCAGTGTTCCTTTCTCAACAGGAGATTCAGGGAAGAAGAACACAGATAAACGCTGTAGCCCGTGCCATTCCAAAGTCCCTGGCCCCTACCATCACCTACATTTACTGCCACTAAGTTCTAGCAACCAAAGCTTGGTCGTGAAGGGCCAACCAGTACCATTTCTTGCTGCAAGAAATGTAAGTGCTTCCTGAGAAAGTCAGCATCTGCCTTGTCTAAGAGTTCTCGTGGGCAGGAGACGAGGCTACTAAACGCTACACCATTTGAGACATTAGGCATCCTTCCCCTCACCCTAATGCACGCTGAATAATTCCTTAGAGGAGCTCGGGGCAGTGAGGCAGGTGAAGGATAGAGGCAGATTCGTGTAATAAAGTTCTGTATCCTTATGACAATACTATCATCGCACAATCAAATGAGTCTTCAAAGAATGCCCAGAGAAAATGGACAATAAGTACATCTACACCATCTTGTTCCAAAAGCAGGAGATAAGAGTAAGTCCTGACAAATTAAAACTCCTATCAATTGTAATCCACCCTTTCAGCGTCCCTGCCAAGAGGGCCTGCCTTGATTAGTCTCTCTCTTCAGGATATGAGTTCTCTGGGGGCCCACAGAAACCTCACAGTCTAGGTGGCTGCCAAGTAACTGCGCCCTGGGTAGGTAATGAACTTGTGGCCGCTGTAACTGTTGATACTGCGTGTCTTGGAGTTTGACTGAGAAGATCAGCATCAGTGTGTCTAACACCCAAGTGAGGGCCGTGCAGAGGAGCAGTAAGGTACCCACTCAGGCAGGATGAAAGAGGCCATTTCGCTTTGAGGAGAGTTGCAGCTTCTAGCCCTCATGTACTCTGGCCATTAGAAACTGGTGTTCCCCAAAAGAAAAAGGAAAAAAGAAAAAAAAAGGAAAACAAAACATCTGCTCCAAGGATCCTGAGGTTCAGGGAACAAGGCATTCAGGGAAACAGATAAATGGATAAAGAAAGTCAGCTTTAGGAACCAAATTAAATTTTGTTTAAACTTAATAATGGCTTGTTTACATGCTATGAGGAAGAAATAAAATAAGTGAACGGGCCCTCAAAGACACTGGCAATGTTTCTGTATTTGTTAAGAGAAAGGGCAGTATCAGTCTGTAAGGGGAAAAAGTGTCTGTGGATACAGCTCTAGGCCGGTTAGGCCAAATTCACTCAGAAACAGAAGAGTTTCGAATGGGTTCGTTTAAGGGAGAGAAGAACTTTACCCTAAGAAAACAGTTTTCTGAAATCCTGCTAAAGATCTAAATTTTAAACCTCTTAGACTAAATTAAAGTGATAACTATATTATCATTTACAAATTAGATATATTTTTGGCTTTGTTCTGTGAAGTATTTCACCTCACTAACAAACTATTTGTGGTTAAAAATATATATATATATATATATTTTTTGCTATTTTAAAAAAAGGTATGACAAAATCAAGTTATCAGCTCTGCTGTGATGGATCAGTCTGGCAGCACAGACTTAAGGAAGCCAGACGACTGAAGCCTCATTAAGTCACTGCCAATCTTTCACCTGATGCTGATAACGCAAGGCTGAAGAAAGGCTCCCAGAAAGGAAAGCAAAGGCTTTAGTGACACTTGTCTCGTATTTCAAACTTCCTAATAAATAGTGAGAAACCACTTCACCCAACATTAATCAGTCATTTAAGAAGAAGTTGCAAAGACTACATAGTAACATGGATATAAAACATGGATATAAAAAGAAGTATATAAAAATGGCATATCCTATATAACTATGCTAAAAATCCAGATACACAGGGGGAGAAAACATGAAAAAAAAAAAAAAGCAAAATGATAATTTTATATCACTGGGTAGGTGAATTTTCCCTCAAAATTCTGAAATGTTATATTGCTTTTTGATTCCTTAAAGATTACCCAAATTATTAATGCCCATTATAAAAAATTCTGGAAACACAGGAGGAGGAGGAAGATGAGAAAAAGAAGGAAGAGGTGGATGGTCAGAAGATGGATATAAATTTTAAAATGCCGACAATCCCACCACCTTGGGACAAGCCCTATTCAGATTTATCAGCCTCTGATAAAAGTTTCTACATATACTCTGTACATTTAGATTCTGTACGTTTAATAAAAATGAGACATCATACGTGCTCTATTATTGGAGTACCACACATGCTGTTTTCCAATACTGCTCTTTTCACATTGATAAAAAAAATACATCTATCTACATCTTAATTTTTAAGCTGAATTTGTATGAGTAAAACCAAAATGTATTTAATCAATCCCCTACTGTTGGAATCTGGATTGTTTTTTTAGGCTTAGAAACAACACTGCTATAAACATTTTGTAATTAAACCTTTGTGTACATCCTTAATTATCTATTTAATTTCCTTATATCCTCATCAATACTTGGTATATATAATTACAACTTTCTTTTTGGGTCCAATTTGAACTTTTGTCTGTGTGTGCTTGCTATTTACAGTTTCCTTTTATAAAGAGTCTGTTTCGGACCTCTGCCTAACTTTAACTCGTGTGTTTGTCATTTTCACAGTGATCAGTAATAGTGCTCTCTATATTAATATATTATAATGATTGCAAACTTTTTTTTCCTGTTATGCAATTTGCCTTCTAATTTAGTTGATGATGTATTTTCTAGTATATTAAAATTTTTTCTATTTTATGAAGTCAAATTTATCCATCTTTTCCTTTATGACTCTAACTTTTTTGTTATGCTTACAAACATTTTTCCTGCTACTATATTAAAAAAATAAATAAGAGAGAAGAGTAGGGTTCGTGGTAAGAAAACATAAGAAACACAATCTCAGTGAAAAATCCACCACTCAGGAAGGCCTTGGCACAGTCTAGTCCCAGCTATGAACATACACAATTTCAACAGGTAATTAAGTAGAGACAATCTGTCAACCACTTCTGTTGGTTACCCACTGTGTAAAGCATGCCTTACATTTGTACAGAGTATGCTGCAAATGTACAAAAAGACACAATCCCTATGGAATGGAATCTGGCAATTTGAATTTGAAAAAATTCAAACGCATTTACCCTCTTCACTAAGCAATGCCATTTCTGGAACTTCATCCTACAGACAAAACAGTACTTACATGCAGACAATACATGTTTATTTAGGCACAATAATAGTTAATATTTATTCAGCTCTTACTATTGTCAGGCACTGTTCTAATCATCGTACGATATTAACTCACTGCAATATAGTTTGTAATAGCAAAAGCCTGGAAATGACCCAAGTTCCATTAGTAAGGGAACTGGCTAAATAAAGTATGGTACATCCAGACAATGGAAGATAATGAAGCTGTACTGATGTGAAAACGTACTGACAGGCCTCAAAGACATGCTGTTAAGTGAAGTGAGAGCAAGATGCAGAGTGGGGCATAAGGTATGCTACCTTTGCTGCACTAAAACACACTGGAAGGATACAATGGAAATGAACAGAAATGGGAAACTGAAAGAAGGGGAGGTGAAAGGAGCAGAGAGTAACAGAGATGGAAACAAGATTCCCCTTTATATACTTTTTTGTATTTTGATTTTGGAACAATGTAATTTTATTATTTATTAAAAGAATTATACCTTAGAAAGCAAAATCAAACAAAATACACACAGGGATCTGTAGGGACCTTAGACTTCAAAATGCAATTTTACATCCACTATCCTTGTTTTGATCTTAATCCTCACAGCAACACTACGAGGCAGGCGGGGTTAGTATGAGCTGTTTAAAGTCACATAGCCAGTAAGTAAGTAAAGCCCAAACTCAAATCCAGGTCTTAACTTCAAATTCGGTCTTTTCCATGGGGCTCAGCTTCCGCACTCAGGGGGTGCAAAGAGAGTGGCAGGCAGTTGTGACTTTGGCCAACAGATAACTGCTTAATCTAGCTCCTCATCTAGGCACTGTCTGGAACCAGGTCCCATCTGCTCACACACCCCACATCAAGAGCCACGAGCCCAGGTTTTGTGGGGTCCATTTATGAGGTATTTTGTATCTTTAAATCAAAGAGATGTCATGTGTTCTAAGCGCATTTATTTAGAAGGCCGGAGAACAGGATGGGCTGGACGTTTTTCAAAAAGAAACAAACCCACTACTTATGAGACAGATATCTGGACAGTGATCTGAGGAGAAGCTTCTTTTTCCTCCAGAGTAAAACACAAACGTCTGGTCTGTAGTTCAGGTTCCTGAACCTTTTGCTGATAAGAGAAGGGATACTCTTATAGCTGGATATTACCTGTAGCCTCTTTCAGAAACAAAGTCTACAGAAGATTCTGTTTCCCTGGTAAGAAGGCAGAGTGGAAAATGTGGTTGGGAAAGAGAGTTGTTTTGGTTTGTGGGTTGCATTTTTTTAAACCATCAAACCACAACAAAGTTCAGTCTGCAGAAGTGCACACTTCCTGAGGAAGTGCCCTCTGCTAAGGAGCCCAGAAGAAGCCTGTCCACCGCTGGGCTGAGGAGAGAAGGCAGCACAGCACCCAGTCTGACTTTTTTGTTTCCCTGGACTGTGAGCGTGGCCCGGGCGAGTCGGGGACCACACAGAATCCCGCCGGGGTCTCTGACGTTGGACAGGAGGAGAAAACACAACTTTAGGTGTCATCCAAGGGTCTGTTTCCTCACCAAAACTCAATGACTTCTCTCTAACCCCAAACATCATTACTCCTATTTGTTTCAGGCAAAGCCTGCTTTCTGATCATTCCTCAAAAGCTCCATTGACAGCAGGCCACGTTATTTCTTGGCCCCAGGCCTCGGACTGGCCTGAAGCATGCTCCACAGGTCAAGAGCTACGCTTCTCAGCTCCCCTTTCCTTGGCTTTCCACTTAGCTTCCCAAAAGAGCCACAACCCTAACCTCTTTCCTAAAACTCTGGTCACCTTTTAAGAATCACTAAGGAGCCTTCCCTGTTCCAATCACTCACCATCTCTCTTGTAGTTTACCCCCTTTATTATTTTGCACTTATAATTATAAAAGCAATTTGCTTTTATAATAAATTGCAAACACCATACGGAACAAGATTTACAGCCTCAATGGCCCCAGCTCAATTCCTGGCCTCCCCACTCCCTGTACCTAGCATTTGAAAGAATCAAGTACAAAATGTTCCTGATGTGGCATTAATAGCACAGTTGGGCTTCTACCCTCACCCCTCCTAAAGTTTCCAAAACCTGCCTTAAAGTCCAATCCCAAAGCCTCTCCCACTGACTCATTTTCTGGCTGCCCTGCTGCAGCACTATTTACCACCAAGTTCTCCCTGACATCACCTAGTTCCATGACTTCTCCCTAACCCCTCACCCATTTCAATAACCTCAGCTTCAATGTCTTTCTATTGTCCCCCCACTGAGGGGGCTCTACCCGGTTCCTCCTCTTTTGCTGTCATCTGCCTTCTTGGAGAAATCATCCCTTCTCTTGCTTTTCTTGGTCTACTTATCCTATATCTTACAGTCTGAGAAGCACACCATGAATGCCACTTTTGTCCTATCACAGCCCTCTTCAAATCCCCTTCCATGTTCCAGGTGAATAAGTATAAATTCCTCTGAGGGTCAGAGACATTCGTTCCACCATGGTCTGTGCACGGTTCCCTGCATCCCATCAATAAATGTGAGGTGATGCTATTGCTAATGGGTTTTCCTGGGCACTAGGTTTATTCGCCTCCACTGCTTTCTTTCATGCAACTAAGCCCACATGACGAGTCATCCATCCAGTAAACTGGTATGTAGTCCAGTGGTCACACGAGGGTCTTGAATTCTTAGAGACCTGACGCTAGAACCATGGGCAAGTGAAGACAGCCCTCTCCCAGAGGGAGGGATTAAGGAGCCTTATGTTCTCGCTCTCCTGCTCTCACCTGTCTACAGATAACATTAACAACAGTAACAACAACAGCTAATATTTTCATGCACTTCTTATATGCCTGGCACAGTTCTCACAACAACCCTATGAGGTAGGTACGATTATTAACCCCATTTTACAGATCAGAAAACTAAGGCTTATAAAGGTTAAATACCATGACCAAGGCTACTCAGCCAATAGGAGGGACTGCCAGGATGTGTTCCCAGGCATCTGGTGCCAGGTTCTGTACTTAACCTCTATCCTCCTCAAAGCAGTACAAACACACCTGCGAGACAACCTGGTGAAAATGACGGATCCTCTCTATAGGAGAAAGCAAATACACACACACAAATCTGTATTAAATGTGAAGAGATTTCTCCCTGAAACCAATGCCTGCTTGCAGGTTAGGAGGAGCCTCTGTCCCACAGTTTGTCCCCCTCTCACAATGGCAGCTCTCTGCTAGTCACACACTTTGATAAGGAAGCAACGGTCAATCTTCCTCTGTTCCACTCACATGAACTATTTTTTAGCTTGAGTCATGCAGGCTCGTTGGTTAATGAAGATGGAGGATGAGGAGTCCCTCTGAAAGAACTCAGATACCCGAATTCGATAGTAGCCGTGCTTTCCCCAAGCCTGGAGAGACATGAAAACCCTGAGGTGACAAAACAAATTTCTATCTTGCTCTTTTACAGGAAATCAAAAGCATCCACTTTTAGCTCATATAATTTTCTCTTATTTCTGCAAGTCCAGCTCAATATTGTCTATAATTTATATTATCTGTGCTAGAAATCCACTAAATCTCAAACTGATCTGCAAATAACCGGTTATCTTTCATAGGCAATATACATTTTTAGGGAAGCTGCCTGCGTCACATTAAGAAATCTGAATTCCAATTCTCTCTCTGACACTGTGCAACCTGAACAAGTCAAAACCTCTCAGCATGTTTTCATTTTTTCACGTCAAACATGCACGTTCATATCCCGAGTTACTCTACATGATGCTGTGAGGGAAAAAAATACAAATACATTAGCAAATGTTGAATTCTTATGAAGCAAGATGTTATGAACTCTATGTCCTGAGTACCTCTGACAGAAATATGGAATATTCATTGAACTTTTTAGAGTTATACAACAGTATACAGTTTGATGGCTATATATAAACTACAGGACCTCATAAGGAAACAGTCATTATCCGTGTTACTGATAGAGAAATGTGAAACCATAAGGAGACAAATGACTGCCCAGGATCTATAATCAAGAAAGTAGTAACTGTCTCTCTTGGTTCCACCATATAACATTACATGAAGGATATGGTGAACTTTGTGCCTAGTTTTGGACATACTGTTCCCAAAATCACATGGCGAGGCAATTTAAAGGCCATACTTTTGGTTTTTAGAAAGCAGCATAAGTCCAGATGTAATGTGAATCAGCCACATACATTTCTTTCCAGATTAATCTCTAACATGCCAAAGCCTCTTTAACTGAAATCATCAAGAGACTCCCTTTTATGAGGAAGTCTGGAAATTTTACTAAAATGAAATCAGGAACAGAAAGGCTTATTTGTAAGGAAAGATGAAGGATGTGAGTTAAAAACAACTTCAAAGTTGAAGGTGAAAGGCTCAAAAGCAATTTGAAAAATGAAAACTAATCTTGGTTCAAAATGAAAATGTAGAGAAACAAATTTTTAAAAGATAAAGATTTTCCTTCAATGACCATTGCAGAGTTAGAAAATAATATTCCTCCTAAACTTACTAAAAAGTTGTATTATTTAGCATATTAAGAAACTAGACTACAAGCATTAAGAACTATGTTATGATAATTCTACCTTCAGAGCTCTGATGTATCAGACTTTAGAACTGGAATATCATCTCATGACTACGTGAACCAATCATAAAAAGAAGTTCCAGGGCTTCCCTGGTGGCGCAGTGGTTGCGCGTCCGCCTGCCGATGCAGGGAGGCCGGGTTCGCGCCCCGGTCCGGGAGGATCCCGCGTGCCGCGGAGCGGCTGGGCCGGTGAGCCATGGCCGCTGGGCCTGCGCGTCCGGAGCCTGTGCTCCGCAACGGGAGAGGCCACAACGGGGGGAGGCCCGCGTACCGCAAAAAAAAAAAAAAAAAAAAAAGAAGCTCCATAATAAGACTGGTTCATTAGGGAGACCATCCAAAAATTTAATTTATTGAGTATCAACACTTTTGTTATATGCATGGCAGAATGCTGATAACCACGGAAGCTGGGTTATGGGCACATGGGGACTTCTTAATACTACTCTGTTTATATATGCTTGAAATTGTCCATGATAAAAAGTTTTTAAAAAAACAGAAACAAAAACAAAGAACCATGTTATAAAAGCAGCATGGACAAAATAATCCTGGGAAATTTTTGGTGGTTACATACGGTTTTTCACTTGGCCAGCTCACAATGTGCTAACTCTGGACACAAAACCACTCACGAGATGCTCCATCCTCCCCTCCTTATTCAGATTCCCAGACATAAACAGTGCTCTAAGAGCCCTTTCTCCTGACAGCAGACATTTACTCATCTCCAGATACTTTATACAAGTTTTATGTCCCCGTAGCCACTAGTTTCTGGTCACCAAGATCATAAATTGATCTGGTATGTCCATGAGTAGACTAGACGTTACCAGAACAGAGAAGCTTGGAGGGAGCACAGTTTAGTGGTTAAGAAAACAGGCTCTAATGTCAGACTGAATTATAATTCTGGCTCTACCACTTTTTAGTGAGATGACCTGTAGGTCACTTTGGCTTAAAGATTATGCTCTTCTCAGATGAATTTCTGACTAAGAGTAAGAAGCACCAAAGGTTATCACCCCTATTTTAAATTTTTAAACATTTTGCAAACTACTTGATTCTAACAAGCCTATCAACTTTTCAAAATGAAAGACAATGTAACAAGTCCCAAGGTCTGTTCCCTCATTCAACTATGAAATCCATTTCTAATATGATCCATAAACACACAGTCAAGTACTTCAAGAAGCAGGGGAGAAAAGAAAGCCACGTTGGTTGTACACCATCTTAGATATGTATCCAAGTTGCAGTCCATCTGACTAAGAATACTAGAATTCTAGAATACTAGAATACTTCACCAATATGAAGTAACCCAATGGCTTCAATAAGATAAGAATTAATTTCTCCCTTTATGTGTCTAGTGGTCAGAGGTAATATTTGTTCCCTTTGGGAAACAGTCAGGTTATCTGATTTAAGTAGTAGTCTCATGACCAATGGGAAAGACCAAAGCCAGAACTGGGCAGAGAGAAAAGGCAGCCTGCCCAGGTATCTCTGCTCTGTTCACCTCCAGCTTGTAGTATTACCAACATTGCTTTTTGAGAAACCATCAATCTTAACAAGCAGAAACCCCAGAGAACAGTAACAAACTGTTAACAATGTTATCTACAGAAACAAAATCCTAGCAATGCTGTTTAAGGTTGTCCTGTCTCCTGAAAGAGCACCAAAGAGGTTCTGTCTCAGACATGGCAGCCAATGCCCACCAGGATGACAGGCGGGAGGGCCCTGCTGGGGTAAACACACATCGCCAGCATAATAACATACTACGTATTCTCCTAAGGTCAGGCCAAGTGTGCCAATTAAATTAGATCATGTTTTCTTTCCTTCCTTCCTGTTAAGTCAGAAAGAACATTACCAAGAAACACATGAGAATAATTTATTTTGGCTTTGAATGAACTATTCACTACCTCCACTCAGTTCAATTTATCTTTTGGCTCTCTACTGAAATGCTCTCCTCTGTATAATCTCAGGCATTTCAGTTATTCAAGAACAACAAAAAAGTTAGTTTAGTCTTAACTAGACAGCTGCAGGTTTCACTAGGAAGGATTACAGGCAGACCACAGGGATCAAGACTCCAGCTCTTGGGACGAAGTGAGAGAGCGGCATGGACATATACACACTACCAAACGTAAAACAGATAGCTAGTGGGAAGCAGCCGCATGGCACAGGGAGATCAGCTCGGTGCTTTGTGACCACCTGGAGGGGTGGGATAGGGAGGGTGGGAGGGACACACAAGAGGGAAGAGATATGGGGATATATGTATATGTATACCTGATTCACTTTGTTATAAAGCAGAAACTAACACACCATTGTAAAGCAATTATACTCCAATAAAGATGTTAAAAAAAACCCCACAAAAATCCAAGAAGGGAGTATCACTGTCATTAAAGTAAATTTTAAGAAGTAAAATGGTGATATAATGCAAATGTAAAATGAACACGTGTTAAAGATTTTATTCAACTCACTACAAGAGTGAACCAGTAAGATAACACAATCAGTTCAAAGAGCCAAAGGACGTTTGAAAATGTGTGTGTGTGTGATATAATTATGTGTGCTTTATAATATAAATTATAAAATTCATATAATTATGTAAATAATTAAATGTTAGACTTCTGGGTTGGAAGCAAAACTGATTAATGTTTTATAGTGCAATAAGCTATAACCTTTGAACTTAAAAAAAAAAAAAAAGACCCCAGCTCTCTCAACATAATAATAGAATGAGTAAGTCAGCAGAAGCAAAACTTTTATTGAGTTAGGAGTAAAGAGGTACAGTTGAACGGAAAAAAATAAATTAGCAAAGCGGCCTAGAATCCTCTTTAAGAGTAGGTATTTAGGTTCAAAGTAATAAAGACAATAACTCACACTACACAGAACACAGAGCTTTTGTCTGACTTTACAAGTGTTTATCCTCTCTTAAATGGGTATCACTACTATCTACAAACTCAGTGACTGTTATAGATAGAAAAATATCTCACAAACAAGCCAACGGGTCCAGGCTGGTCCAAACAAACCATAACTTTAGTCCTTTTCCTAGACACTAATCTTTACAATAACAAACCATTTACAGGGACCAAATAAGACCAAAAATGAAACAGAAGCTACAGAGTTTCATCTGAAACAATAGCTTATGTTTTAAAATGTTACAAATACCAAATCCTTCCAATTCAAGACAAGCTTTTCCTTTGCATCCACTTCTTAACCACCATCAACCTAACGGATATAACTGAATTCTGAGTTGTTTGTTTTTAATCTTTTTGCTAGTTTCCTTATACCCACCTCTAGCTGATCCCAACATTTTTGTGTCTTAAAATGAATTTATCTTATAAGAAATCACCAATTAAAAACTATGTTGCACTTTAATTCATAACAGTTAATTTAGCAAGTGCCCTATAATCACAGAACAATAACAGAAATCACAGAGGGGGGACATGCAACTACCTGATGAGGATACGCATCAACAGACAGGCACCAACAGCGCTGATATTCGTTTACATATAATCACTGAGCTGCTGAGTTTCACAGCAGATCCCAGGGATAGTTAGCCAAAATCCACCAATGAGCATTTCATGGGGAGATGAAAAGACTTGGAATGACAGATTAAATGGCCTCTAGGTGTTGGCCATCAGCATACTCAAGTCTTGTCAAGGCTCTTCTAAGACAGTGGTTTTCAAATATAAACGACTGAAGCCCCATCTGCTCACTTCCAAACCTCCAGCTTTTACCCTTGGAAATCTTAGAGCTCTAAAGAACTTAGCTGGAAAATCACTTAAACAAAGAGGGAAGCAACAGGCAAAGAGTTGCTGAGATCGCTATTTTCTTTTTCTTTTTTTTCTTTCATTTTGTTTTACTTTTTTTAAAGAAAATTTCTGGCTGATTGCTGCTTGGGTGAGATAGCTGAAGTCTGATTCCAAGTGTCTGGGTAATCTCACTGGATTCCCTACCTACTTCCTTCCAGTCTTCTAACTAGTCTAGAGAGCTGTGGTTAACATGTCCTTCCTAGCCAGAATCCACTGGCTAAAAGTAAGAAATATGGACTCTGGGAAACAGCTGCTACAAGATGTGACCAGCACATAACACACAAGCAAATACATGCTGACATGCATAATATTCTCTGGTAGTTGCCACTTTTTGGTTTGAAACTCTAAAAATTAAAGCATAACAACAACCTTAAAAGGCTTTTATCTACTAAATCTACTATGAAAAACAGTCTTAAGAAATATGGTCTCTAAGATTTGCAAGAATATAACCTAAACAGTTAATCAATGGTGATCGCTGGGTAGCAGGATTATTAGAGATTTTTTTCCCCTCTTTTGGCTTATCTGTAGTTTTTATTTTTCTACAATTCATATATTACCTGTGGTTTTTCTTGAAGCCTAATTACTATAATTTACTTATGACTTCTGCCTGCGTTTTGACTGTCAGAATAAAACCGTCTAAATGGTAACCACGGCATTCTTTTCCTCTTTAGACTTCACAACTTCTCATGAGTCTCCAATACATGCCTAAAGTTTCTTGCCAATCCCATTCTCCCACTAGAAAGCTTCTAATTTTCTAGAGAGTCAGTGCAGTAAATGAAAATGCACCAAACTCCATACAGCAAGTGTCCTGGCAAAGGGCACTCAACCTTCTTACTGGCCAAGTTATTCTGGTACAAAGGTCTACTAGGGTCAGCATGGTGTGGAACAAATGCCAGCACATACTGATCTCAGAGCCAACCAGGGAGTTCAGGCCTACCATGCTGGTCGTAGAGATCCTGGAGGCAAACTAGATCCTCAGATTTTTCTCCAGAATAGTCTAGCTAATAATCTAGCTAATGGGACCAATTACTGAAAAATAAAAATGATCCACACTAGGGCAGCTTTTTCTTCCCATTAGGAGACAGAGAGTAGAGCAGACCTAGTCACTCTGAGTTAGTATTACCAGATTAAGCTTACCTTTGTGGCCATGGTCTTCACCCCACGAATTTTCCACTCTCCATTTCACGAAAGCACCCTCCTGATCATCCTGCAAAAGAGTGGATGACAGTGTGTAGTCTGAAACTAGATCCGTCCTGATGAGGTGTCATGTAATTTTAGCTCTTATTCAGCCACTCAGAAGAAAGAGCCTTCTCTATACAGCAATGATATCCATGACCAGGGCCGTATATCTTCCACTATAACCAAAGGGATAACTCTAATAGAAGTGGAGTTTGAACCTCTTGGGGTGAAAATGCAATAAACCCAGCAATGCGATAAATACTATTTTCTCCTTTACATTCTATTGTATACAGAAAATAAGCATATTAAAATGCCTCTTGGCTAAGAAAAACAAAATATTAAATTACTGAAAGCAGTGAACACCATCTGAAGCCAGAGACTCTTGCTTTTAATTCATTAGCATTCTTTGCAGAGGTATCCCACTGTATTTATTTTAGAAATGATTCTCAGACCTAGTCAAGAGTTTAAAAAAGAAAAACACATTCTCATCAATACAGCCTACTTTTCTTTCTTAGGGGAACCGAGTAATGACACTCTCCAATGTGTTCTTTTATTGATTCAGTTACACAAATATTGAATTTAATACAATAGAGATTGAATGGAAAACCAAACACTATTTTCATAAAACAAAACCCAGGCAGTTCCGTTCTCCTTCTATCTTCATTAATGAAATAAGCTCAATTTTCACATTCTTAAAGGGACAACGATACTCATCATGATAACCTTCATTTATAGTCTTTATTACAGTGACACGGAGAGGGATAAGAAGGCTGCACTTGGGAAAAGACAGTTCACTCTCATGTTTACCCAGGGCATTAGCTGATGTCAAAACAACTTAAATCTTTGTAACATGAGAAGAGAGCTGGCTTGGAATTATCTCCTAATGATTTCATCTGTCAACTCCCACCTGCATAAAACTGCATGAGTCTCATCTACATGGGATTTGATTTTACTCCTGAGAGTTTTCTTGAATCTCAGTAATTTTCAGTCTCAGAAATAGCCAACAATCAAACCCACAAGTTTCAAACACCCTTATCTGTACTACCTACCCCTTAATCTTAGCCCCAGGTACCTTTAAAACCACATCAATAAACTATACATTCTGGGGCTAGCTTATTAAATGTTTTGGTTTTCTACTCCTTGCATCATAGTCCATCTTTACTTTCCTTTTAAATGTAACTGTTAAAATCTATATCACCTAAAGTCATTTATTTTATTTTATTTTTGCGATACGCGGGCCTCTCACTGTTGTGGCCTCTCCCGTTGCGGAGCACAGGCTCCGGACGCGCTGGCTCAGCGGCCATGGCTCACGGGCTCAGCCGCTCCGCGGCATGTGGGATCTTCCCGGACCGGGGCACGAACCCGTGTCCCCAGCATCGGCAGGCGGACTCCCAACCACCGCGCCACCATGGAAGCCCTCAACATACTTTTTACATCCAATTTCCTGAAGCTCTGCATAAATCCAGTAATGGGCATGGAGTCTACAAATTACTGTTATTGACATTTTACTGCAGAAGAATCTGAATGACAAATGAAAGGAAGGTGAGTCTGAACATAAGTCATTAAGATATGAACACTTTCAGGGCACATTTTAATTCCTTATTAAACTGAAGTTATCCTCTCCCAAGTTCCCTTGCTGACCTCTTTTCACACCAAGAATTTCCAAAGTTACAGAAAAGCAGTTACTTCCTTACTCCCTGCTGACACAAATTCTGCTCCTCATGGAAAGTTTCTATTTTTATTACTTCTGAGCATCCAGCCAAACCCCAAGTGAGGCAGGTACAATGTCTTGCTAACTTTTAACAGAAATCATATGCACTATGAAGAAGCTCTGCTGGAATAAATGGTCGGCAGGAGCATGAAAATCCATCTATGCAAACACTGGAGTGGGCACGCTGAGGGTCATACCTTTTCTGAGACAGCAGTGAAGGTCATGGCGTGGGTCATAAGTGACTCACCAAAAGTCAGCCTCTCAGCTTTATTCATGTTCTTCATGGAGACACCAAACACTAACTCATGGTCATAGCTATAAAAGAGAACAATAGCACAGAATATACAGAGTACAGTCATGGGGAATAATTGGCTTCTGGTTGTAAAAGGATCACAGAACCTGAAGGGGCTTTGCAGCTCCAGATATATTTGGGCTGTAGCTCTTTAGAGAACGTGGTACATGCAAAATTTAGTCTCTCAATGGGATTCCATTCTCTCTGTGTCACAAGAGTACTCAGAAAAATATAAAGTTATTAAACATAAATTCCCCAAATCAAAAAGCTGACAAGATAAGCTTGCATTGTCATTTTGGCAAGAAAACTTAAAAGTTTCTGAAGTAATTTCTTTCAAAAATGGTCTCTTTTGAACCGGCAGAAACACTCAGTTTCTGAATTCATTTAGACCACTGCTAATTGTGAAATTTAAATAAATATTGTCAAAATATTGAAGAATATTTTCAAAGTTTAAAAAACCTCATGAATTCTCTCTTTTAGCAGATTTCCTTTCTCCTGTTGTTAACTGTCAAGATATTTACTCAATTTCCTACAAGTAATAATTACTTACAAGTAACACTAAAGTGATATATTTTAACAGTCCAGGAATTTGAATGATTCAGTTCACAAATGAATCTTCATTGTCATAAACAACCAGGAGGAATGCTTTAAAGTGTGTATGCATATTAGTCCTAGTTGTCATAAAGACAAAATACATAAGGTATCAAAGAAATAGAAGTAGTTAAGAAGGCTCAAATAGCAAACAAGAGATCTGGAAAACCTTTCATTATATCCCCAAGTGCACTAAGCAGATTTACATAGTAATCAATTACTATTATTTTCTTCTTTTTTTTTTTTTTTTTTTTTTTTTTTTTTTTTTTTGCGGTACGCA
>NC_041227.1:93615176-93622826 GCF_002837175.3 Physeter macrocephalus | reverse complement strand
GTATGTGGGCCTCTCACTGTTGTGGCCTCTCCCGTTGCGGAGCACAGGATCCGGACGCGCAGGCTCAGCGGCCATGGCTCACAGGCCTAGCCGCTCCGTGGCATGTGGGATCTTCCCGGACCGGGGCACGAACCCGTGTCCCCTGCATCGGCAGGCGGACTCTCAACCACTGCGCCACCAGGGAAGCCTATTATTTTTATAACCTTTCGTAATCCAACTTTCTTTTTTTTTTGGCTGCGTTGGGTTTTCATTGCTGCATGCAGGCTTTCTCTGGTTGCGGTGAGCTGGGGGCTACTCTTCATTGCGGTGCGCGCAGGCTTTTCATTGCAGTGGCTTCTCTGGTTGCGGAGCACGGGCTCTAGGCACACGGGCTTCAGCAGTTGTGGCACATGGGCTTAGTTGCTCTGTGGCATGTGGGATCTTCCCAGACCAGGGATCGAACCTGTGTCCCTGGCATAGGCAGGCGGATTCTTAATCACTGTGCCACCAGGGACGTCCTAGTAATCCAACTTTTAAGTTGCCTTTTTTAAAAAAAATATTTATTTATTTGGCTGCACCGGGTCTTAGTTGCGGCACACAGGATCTTCATTGCCACATGCAGGATCTTTAGTTGCACCATGTGGGATCTTTTAGTTGCATCATGTGAACTCTTAGCTGCAGCCTGTGGGATATAGTTCCCTGACCAGGGATTGAACCCGGGTCCCCTGCATTGGGAGCGTGGAGTCTTAGCCACTGGACCACCCATGGAAGTCCCTTAAGCTGTCTTTTTAAAAGTAATTATTGTACAAAAATAAAGACAAAAAGTACGCGGTATCTTTGATAAATACTTGGTATCAAATACTTGGCATCACATTGATTATATCTTTTACAATATTACTTTGAGTGTTACATTATTATTTTTTTTTAATCAAAAAAAATTTTTTTGTAAGTGTCTTTCTCATGTAGGATGACTTTATAGGAACGTCCAACAATTTCAACTCAGATATGAAGTATGATCTTGACTTCCCAGGTTAGAGCATATAAATATGTGGAGTTTCTGCTATGAATCCTCAAACTCTACAAAATAGAAAGAAAGAGATCCACCCTCAGGCCAACCTTAATCTTTGAGTGAACCTGAGCTGAGAGTCACTTCGTACCAAGAGCGCACTCCAACAGTCACAACCCACAAATGATTTTCTATTTTAAATGTCTTGCACTCACACATTCATGTCACTGAGGCCCAACTTGCCATTGAAGTGTTTTCCAACATCCACTCTCCATTTCACAAAAGCACCCTCCTAATCATCCTTTTCTGAGACGGCAGTGAAGGTCATGGCGTGGGTCATAAGTGACTCACCAAAAGTCAGCCTCTCAGCTTTATTCATGTTCTTCACGGAGACATCAAACACTAACTCAAGGTCATAGACATTCATGTCACTGAGGCCCAACTTGCCATTGAAGTGTTTTCCAACATCACAGCCAAACCATACAGCCTAGAAATAGAGGAAAGAAGAAGAAAGAAGTCAACATAAGTTCTACCTATTACACCAAAGAGGTTGGAAGAAAAGGTTTTAACCCCTATGCAGAAGACAAAGAAACAATACCAACCTCTCCATCTTTGATGGAGGCAGCAACCACCTTTTTCAATAAGTCAATGGGCTGGTTGTTATATAGAGTTTTCCTCCCTCCAACCATGTTGCTTAAGTAGTCCACCGTGTAAAGTCTGCTGTACTTGTGGTGGGGCCGAGGGTCATTCACTAAACAAATCTACTGAGATCAAGAACATGTTGATTAGAACATAAAACCGGGAGTGTCAAGCAAGATACAGACCTCTCCTTTAAGTTCATATATTTGTATCAAGCTTAGCGCCTCTGCCTGCAAGAACAAGCATTACACATTGTTAAATAACTGAGAAACAAAAGGTGGCAAGGTCATGTGAGAGAGGTCCCTGTATATTCTAATTAGTATAAGGGACATATTTGGGAGTTGCATCAACCTGTTTTTCCTACTGGCAGGAATCACCCCAAAACTAATTCTGCAGAATTGTGTGCACTGAGTAAGGCAAGATGGCGATTCACGAGTCCATCACTACAAGACCTCTGCTCTCAAGTTACCAGAAAGGCTCAACATCTGGCAGTACCACAACTGAGTTGGGACTCCAATCATAAAAGAACGCCATGGGCTTTTAAGACGGTCAAGATGCCAATGAAGAAGGGGCTCTAGTCATCTTGCTAGGCAGGTGGAGAAGCCCTGAAGTCAGCAGGAAAAACTAGGATGGGACACTGCTCCCTTCCACAAGAGAGTCCCGAGAGAGGCCCACAGTAGAGTGATGCTCTGAACCCATGGTAAGAAACACCCAGTATACTTTTATTGTCTTCACACCTGAGAATGACTCAGGGTCCAAATCAGGGGAGCATATGGGAATTAAACTGACTGCTGGCCCATAGTTAGAAAAGTCTCTGAAGAGGAGCACTGGGGATCCTAATATGACCAAATGAATTGGTACATAAAATACCTCAGAGGAAGGAGGAAAAATTTTGTTTAGTGTCTAGTTTGATGACCATGCGTGGTAACCCAGGAATCGTGTATTCTTTCTTGTAGTCAAGAGGCATTTGAAAGTAAACAGCCAGTGGCTGCCAGTGCCAGTCTCCCACCTTATCTTCCATATTGAAGAGTGGCTTGACATGGTCCCTGTAAAACTTCAAGGGTGTTATGGGGCCAATCTTCTGATAGTTTTTATCTTTGTCTCGATACTCCCAGGTAAACGTCTCTGGTGGATTACCCAAACAGATGCACACCACTCTGAATATCTGGAAAAAAGGAGGACAGATGAGCGATGGCTAGGGGGAAGCAGTATTTTTTACCTCTTCATTTTCTTCTAGCTTGGGAAACACAAGAAATCAGTGGTTAAATTCAAGCCAGAAATTTCACAGGAAATCTACCATTGCTCCAAAAATTGGAAGGTTGATGTCCAGGATTTGATATCAGCCAACTTCTGAGTTCTTAAATAAACACTGTGAACAATACAATTCTGAAATGTTAATATTTAGTGCTTAGTATTTGCCCTGCAAGTTGAACTTCCTTAGCCAAGAAATCACTCACCACTGATACACAACAAGACCTGGGTTGCTGCTCTGCTGATTATATTTCAAGTGACAAATAATTCCATACATTTTATAAATGGATTTCCTTCCCTTTATGCTTCTAGGTTTTGCTTTGATTGTGACAGGGGTCTCTACTCACAGAAAAGTCATTCACTTTTTGGTGGAGCTTAGATGACAATGTCTATTAAAATTATTATTAGAACAAGACTATAAATTTAGTAGTAAGGTACCAGTTTTGGGGTTGTGACACCTAAACATACTATCCAATGATGTCATAAAACCTTCAATTAGCATTATTACAATCCAAGGATGTTTCAATATTTTATATTATTTTCATCTTATAGAAAGACAAAAATAGAAGTATAGAGACATACCTTCCTCTTCTGTATCAAATTTGCTTTATCTTTTAAAAAATACACACTACTATCCGCTTCTTCTTTCTGCACCCCAGGCACCACCCTAATCCAGTCTTATTGCCTGTATTATTTGCTCCATACATTTGTATTGATATACTCCAATACAGTCAAAAGAAACAGACTCTGTATTTATTAAGTGTGACTATTTTGTGCTAGATACTATATATCTGCTAGGTTAACTTAATTCTCACAGAACTCTCTCAAGGCATAATTTCCCCTCCTTTTTCTTTTCTTCCCCCAAAAGAGATTGAGACTCAAAGAAACTAAGTAACCTACTTAAGATCACATAGCTAGTAACTGGCAGAACCATGGTCTAAACTGACGTCACACACTGTCCAAAAAAAAAAAGTATTGCTCCATTGGTACAGGGTTTAAAACAAAAAAGGGAACATTTATTGGCTGTTTTCTGTGCTGTACTACAATCTATAAATATCATATCTCTCAATCAAAAAAAAAAAAAAAAAAAAGGTAGGTATTATTCACATTTTACAGATAAGGAAACCAAGGTTCAGGGAAATAAATAGCTTGACTGAAGTCCTAAAGCCAATAAATTGCAAAATTAGGATTTGAACCCAGGTCTGACCTCAGCACTATTTCTATAACACCATGAATTAAGCATTTATCGTTTACTGTAACTTTCTGGGTTTCCTATAACCTGTCTCTTACGAAAGGTCATAAACTTCTCAAGGATAAGGACCAGGTCATGGATATTTTGTATCTCCTATAGCATTTAGCACTATATCTGACCTAGATATGATAACTGATGTGAACACTGTTCCACTCTCCACCACAGGATGAATAATTTCAGAAGTACCACCCTTTCTTCAAGTCACTTCCTTGTTGAAGATTCAATAATGCTTTCCTATTACCTCCCATAACAAATCTAAACTCCATGACCTGATCTATTTGTCTTCTTTTTTTTTTACTTTGGCATAACATACATTCAACAGGTATGCAAAGTGCACTAATCTTACATATACAGCTCGGTTCAATTTTTTACATAGGTATACACCCAGGTAACCACCATTCAAATCAATATACAGAATATTTCCAGGGTTCCAAAGGTTCCCTAGCTCCCTTCCAGTCAATAACCACACCTTCCCCAAGGTAAACATCATTCTGACTTATATAACCACTGATTAGTTTTGCCTGTTCTTTAATTTCATATAAATGGAATCACAGCATATTCTCTGCTGTGTATGGCAACCTTTGTTGACATAATGCCTGTAAGATTCACTCATGGTGCTGTGGGTATCACTAATTTGTCTTTACTGCTGTGTAAATATATTATAATTTATTCACTCGTGTTGGTGGACATGTGAGTTGTTTTCAGTGTGGGGTTATTTATAAAGCAGCTAAGAATATTTTTATCCAAACGGTTTTCCAGGGGCTTGAAGGAATTTACATACTCTCCAGCAAAGGAAGAGAGTTCCAGTTGTTCTAACAATACATTATTGCCAAATCTGGCACTGTATTTTTAATGTTAGCCATTCTGGTGAGTAAGTAATGGTATCCCCAATGTGGTTTTAGCTTGCATTTCTCTGATGAACATGGTTGGATATTAAAGGCTCTCTGTAACTTCACCCAACCTTATTTCCCATCATGGAGCCTGCTCACCTGTCAGGCCTGTCTATGTCTCTCCTTACTGTCCACTCAATGCACTCAGCTCGTTATCACCTTCATAACTTTACTCTTCTGTTCCTCAAAACCCAATCCTACTCCCATGCTATACAACTCAGTGCAGGGAATTCCCTGGCGGTTCAGTGGTTAAGACTCCACACTTTCACTGCCGAGGGCCCGAGTTCAATCCCTGGTCAGAGGACTAAGACCCCGCAAGCCATGTGGCACAGCCAAAAAACAAAAATTTCAAAAAAAAAAAGCTCAGTGCAGGATGACCCTTTTCCAGAAAGTTTTCACTAATTAAATTTTTATGTCAGAAGTATTCAGAGAAGGGAGAAATTAGTGTGAGCTAGAAAAATTAACATTTGATTCCATAGTGTCATTTGTGTTTCTCTACTGTCTCCCCTGCTAGACTTAATCTACCAGATTAATCTTAATCTACAGAAACTAGACCTTATACGTATCCCAACAAACACTAGAAGAACCACATTAAAAACAGTTTTGTTAAATTGAAAGTTCTTCTCCAGTGACTGATGTAAAACTTAAATTTAGGCGTTCAAACTGGGCAGACCCTAAAAGCAGAACAAAAGGGAAGGCTTAGAGAATAAAACAAAGCTACAGCCTGTAAGAAATAAACCTTTCCTTCCCCTCCTCTCCTTGGACGCCAACTCTGGAGAACTCGGCTGTCCTTAACCTGATAGACCCCACCCACTTCCCTCACTTTACCCTCCACTCCCTTCAGAAATGTCGGCTCCTGCCTCTGCTCTAGAAAGAATCACCAGAGAATGATCTATGACGGCCTGATTTCTTAATACGCCCAACCCCACCACTTTCAGCCAGAAAGACCACTTAAGGAGCTTAGTTTTTGATACTCCTTAGCCGTACATTAGTAGTTGTTTTGAGAAGCCAGGACTTCTCCAGACTGACCTTTAAGTAAATTCATTAGATACCCCAGTCCCTATCAGGCTTTAGGGAACACACGTCCAAGATCCCCCAATTCTAAATCGGCATCCATATGTCATCATCAGCCACTGAAATTGTATTTATTTCTCTTCATCATCTCCAGTGCATTCACTCTAGGCCTCAAAAAGCCTTGGGACAGACTGGAACCTGATAGCAAGGCTCAAACTTATTCTCTGAACGAAAGCTAGAAAACTAGACATTGGCCTGCCTATGACATTAGGCCTATAATTAAGGATAAAAAGACTCTTAATTCATGTGTTATTTTGGAAGACAGAGCCTGACTCTACCATCTTAACAGAAACAGATTAACCTACAGATGAAGTTATGTTTGCCTTTCATTTTATGTTTTGTTTCCCAAGAGAGAATCTTCCTTTACTACGATTTACTTTGTGTTTTATGAGCCTGAACAGCTGCTCCTTAAACCACCTCTCTTTTAATGTTGTATCATTCTCCAGTTGGTTTCTAGTACAGAAAAGCAGCAGCAGGGCATCACATTAGCAACTGTAATTGAGCTAGCTGATCTAGCCATGGATTAATGAGCTCTGGGACTCATAAGGACCAGAAAGTCATTTTGTATTTGCTCAGCACCAAGGCCACAAATGGCACCTTTCATCATGAGGACACTGCCACTGGTAACTAAAGACAATGACAATGAAAGTATATAATCAGAACATGTTTAAATAAGGAAGGTTTTATAGACTTAAATGATGTGTATTTTTAACTAGTAATCGTTGTCACATGTGTATGAACATTTTAATTTTAATTTTAATTTTTTGCGGTATGCGGGCCTCTCACTGCTGTGGCCTCTCCCGTTGCAGAGGACAGGCTCCGGACGCGCAGGCTCAGTGGCCATGGCTCACGGGCCCAGCCGCTCCGCGGCATGAGGGATCCTCCCGGACCGGGGTACGAACCCGTGTCCCCTGCATTGGCAGGCGGACTCTCAACCACTGCGCCACCAGGGAAGCCCGAACATTTTATATGGGGTCATCTTGATTAATTCTCAGTCATCCAAGGGCGATTTATCCAGTTCAGTTAGGCTCTGGCCAAATAAAGGAGGCTAGGGCTAGGCCTTATGAAGATTTAAGACAACTAAGTGAATTTCTGTTTACTTTTAAACACATTCTAAATATAAATGAGTGTTTTACACTATAATTTACATATACGTCATTATGCATTTGACTCCCTATCTAAAGTAAAAAGTGTTAAATCATTCTTTCCTTCTCCCCAAAAATGCATTAAAGGAAACCTGAATTTTAGTTATCTAAATGAATTCTATGATTAATCTTTTTGGAATACAAATACTTATGCCCTACTGCATATGATTCATAAATCTGCATTTTTATCAAAGATACACATAAGGCATGAATGAGGATAAGGGTGACATCTCTTTCTCTTGGATTTTAGTAAAACTGTAATTTAAGACATGTTGCTTTGTTTACCATGACTATAATTATCCAAAGCCATTCAGATTCAAGTCAGTTTATAACACTTTGGAAGGAATATTTGGCTCCAAGTCAACTAACAATAGTTAAACAAGCTCTATTTTTTTTTTTTTTTTTTTGCGGTAC
>NC_041227.1:93601903-93613685 GCF_002837175.3 Physeter macrocephalus | reverse complement strand
AGGGGACACGGGTTCGTGCCCCGGTCCGGGAGGATCCCTCATGCCGCGGAGCGGCTGGGCCCGTGAGCCATGGCCACTGAGCCTGCGCGTCCGGAGCCTGTGCCCCGCAATGGGAGAGGCCACAACAGAGGGAGGCCCGCATACCACAAAAAAAAAAAAAAAAAAAGAAAGGCAAGGATCTGTTTTAAAAACAAAAATCTTACCTGTGCCTGCAAAAGCCGGCAGAGAAGGAGATACCTTCTGGGGGCACCAAATATATTTTCAGGCAGGGAAAGACATAAAAAGGTACACTTAAAGGGTATGTGCCCTTCTGTGATGTTAAGGGAAATGAGGTCATACAGATGACAGCTAAGAGTCAAATGATCATCTTGAGACTCCTTCTAGAGTGGTGGCTGAACCAAAGAAATAGTTAGAAATTCAGACTCTCCAGTCCCACCCAGACCTACTGAATCAATCTGCACTGATCCTCAGGGGATTCAACTGTACATTAAAGTTTGAAAGCACTACTTTAGAGCACATTTATTCTTTCCCTCCTCCAAAACCTTGCTTCTTCAATTACTGCTTCTCTCATTCGCATCTGCTATCCCTTACCACACACAGGTTTCCTCATCACTGCCGAAAAGCCCTCTCTCCTACATGTAACCCCTCCCACTTCAGATACCATACATCACTCCAATTCTTCCCTCTTCTTTGTCTTCCACATCAGCAAGTCCTGACAGCGTCACTTCCAAGATACACCCCCACATGTATATTCATTTCTCTTAATCCTCACTCTCATCAATCTGGTCAGAACCACTAGGATATCTCATCTACACGACCACAAGAGCCTCCTAACTGGTCTCCCTACTTCCTCTCCCACTGTTTTACCATCCATTCCCAAAACAGCCAGAGTGGCAAATTTTTAAAACAAAAATTAAACCATGTCACTCCTCAGCTTAAATTCCCCGGTGCCTAGCTCACTTAGAATAAAATGCAGTATCCTTACTATGGCTCACAGGCGCTATATGAGCCGGTTCTCATTTCCTCTGAGATCTACTCCAGCCATTCCCACTCTCTTGCCAAGCTCGAGTCACACTGCCTTCTTTCTGTTCCTCAAAAATACCAAGCTTCCTCCTGTCTTAGGGCTTTTGCACCCACTGTCTCCTCAGCCTGCTATGCTCTACGTCCAGATCTCTGAATGGATGGATCCTTCCTGCTATTCACATCTCAGCTCATATTTGACCTCAGAAAGGCCTTTTTATTTTTTTGGCCGTGCCACAGCTTGCAGGATCTTAGTTCCCTGACCAGAGATTGAACCCCGGGGCCACAGCTGTAAAAGCCAAGCCCTAACACTGGACTGCCAGGGAACTCCCTGGAAAGGCCTTTCTTAACCACCCTATCAATCACCGCATTCTATGTTCTTCAGAGTACATATCACATCCGATTGTTTATTTACTTGTGTATCGTCTGTCTCCCTCCACTAGTATGTAAAATCCATGCAAGCAGGGACCCGGTCTGTTTCAGTCATCACTGCACCCACAGTGCTTAGAACATGCTTAATATTTAGTAGGTACTCAATGAATACTTATGGAATAAATGCGTATCAACTTCTCTCCTCTGCACTGCCGAGCTTCTTGAAACTCCCTGCCTCTCTGGCCATGGTCTGACTCCTCTCCACCTAGCTCCTTCCCTTCTCCATTCCACACACCCCTACTCAGGAATCAGCAGCCTTTCCTCAGCCCTCAGAGTCTCTGGTCTTTCTGCAGCATCTGACACTGATGAGCAGCACCTACATCACACAGTTCTGGCACTCACTTTTATAGAAATAGAAGTTTTATGGAAACAGATTATTTTCCAGAATTCTTTACTCAGACCTAGTCTATCCTTCCATTCTCCCTCAGGAATTTCAATAATTCACAAGGTTTCAGCCACCTGTATTAGCATCACTATCACTTTTCTAGATCATTCTCTTTCCTGAACTTTGGAATGATTTCCATATGCTTGAAACCCATTTCCAAGTGGACAGTGCCTTGGGACTAGGCACTCTGAAGTCAGTATTTCTCCTCTTCACAGTGGCCTCTGAAAAGAGCTTCTCTTACTGACGTGTGTGACCCACAGCAGCATTCTCCCAGTTGCCAGGCTTAAAACCTTAAAGTTATTTGTAATGATGAATCCTTGGCAGATAAGTTGCCAAGTGCTACAGATTTTTCCTCTGAGATCTCTCACATTTCTCTCATTTCCATTTCTATCGCCACTATCCTCGTTCAGGCCAAATTAGTACCACCTGGACTGCTGCAGCTTCTAACTGGCCTTCCTACCTCTCTTCCTTCCAGTTTCACCTATTTAACTAACTTAATCTCCTGAAGTGCAGCTTTACTTCAAAAGGGAAATGCAATTTGTGAATATAATCTATTTCCTTCAAGAACCTCAAGGGAAAGGTTAGTCCCCTATTCAGTGTCAGAAATGTCCTCTACAACTATCAAAATAATAATTCCTTTCCTCTTCCAGAATCCAAAAGAGAAAACCGTATTAGAAAATGTTACTTCTTAGCAGCAGTGGCTCTTAAACCAGAATCACCTGAGAAGCTTTTAATGGTATAGATGCCACAACTCAACAAATGCCAAAACAAAATTCACCAGGAAAACAATAAGAGAACAATGAGATGGGGCTAGCTCTACAAACACTAAAACACTATAAATAGCTTCAGTAACTAAAATACAGAGTTACTGGCAGATGAATGAACACAACTGCATGCCTGGAGACTTTAGAAATGATAGATGGCATCTCAAATTAAGGGGTAGGGAGAGGGTGGACTATTTGAAAAGATGTGGGTCAACTGGGTAGCCTTGAGAGGAAAAAAGTTAGATCCATATCTCATACCCTATGCCAGGATAAATTCTAAATGGATCAGAGATTCAAACACAAAAATCAAAACTCTATAAGTACTAGAAGAAAAATGGAAGAATTCTTTTATAATTCGAGAAAAGCTTTTCTAATTAAAAACCACAAAAAATTTCAAATTTGACTATATATAAGTAAAAAATTCTGCATAGCAAAAAAAAATCATTTCACAGATAAGCAACAAACTAAGAAAAAAATTTTGCATCTCATATCACAATGGGCTAATTTCTGTAACATTTAAGAAATACCTAGAAATTGATAAAAGACCAAGAAAAAAAAAAAACAAGGATAAGAATACACAGTTCACAGAAAAGATGCTTAGCCCCACTCAAAGTAAGAAAATATAAATTAAAACTACAATGAGATAGTTTATCTATCAGACTGTTTACCTGTCAACTGTGTACCTTATCAGATCAGTAAGGATCGGATTGTTTGATAAATGCACTGCCTTGATAAATCTAAAGGGAAACAGGTTCTGTCAGATATTGCTGATGAGAGTGTAAATTGATAGACCCTCCAAAGAGGTTAATTTGGCATTATATATCAAAATTACAAATGTAGCATCGGCAGGCGGACTCGCAACCACTGCGCCACCAGGGAAGCCCCACAAGCTCTAATTTTTTAAAACTCTCCAAAGTATAGTCTCCAGGGCCCCTTATACTACACTTCTTGATAAGAGACTCTGCTGTTCTTAAATAATATTCCTGGTTCCCAAAGTATAAAGCTGGCAGTGAGCTTTGGATATCTGAGTCTGCTCTCTGGTGGGCAACTTGGGAGTGTCACCTGCTTCTCACAAGATGCGCTTGGTATTCAGGACAAAAAAAGATACTGGACACTGAACACAAGTCATTATGCAGAACTGAATACTGGTGAATAATAAAACCAGGAAAGGGAATGGAAAAAAGAAAAAGGACACAGAAAGCATGAATACAGGACATAGGGAAAGAATGTGCGGACTCCAATTTAAAGACAAATGACGTGGGATGGAGTCAATTCCTATACCCATGGCTAAACTGGGAGACAGACATCAAGTGAGAGGAGGAAGGCAGGATGCAATAGTTGAGAGTCAGTCATGAATACTTAGAAGGGTGAGAGTTGAAAGCCAGCTACAGGCAGACGCAGAATGGAGGAAACTGTAATAATTAGAAATGTTAGAATGGGAAGGTAGTGCAATGGTAACAACCAAGTTACTTGTAATGGAGCAAAACTGATAAAGCTAAAAGATTTCAGTGCTTGGAACCACTGCAGAGGTGACAGACTATTAGAATCTTCATTTGTATTTACAATACTGTATTGCCTAGTAAAGTCTAAAGCACTGTAGAAATATTACTTACTTCTATTGTTATAAAAACACAAAGCTACAGTGCCATTAAGAAATCACCTACTCTGACTTTTTAGTTTCACTGATGGAGAAATTAGGCTCATAGGTAAAATGACCTATTGATCACAGAGTAGAATGACGGCAAGGACACAAAAGTGGTCAAAGAATATAGCTGAACTTTGAAGAAAGTTCAGTGCTAAGGGTAAATGAACCAGTTACAAGAGGGAAGGAGTAGAGACCTTAGTGACTGCTGATAATACAGAGAAAGGAGAGAGAAGACAGCTCTCTACTGCTTTCTGGTGGGGAATGAAAGAAAGGCAAGAGGGGCTTCCCTGATGGCGCAGTGGTCGAGAGTCCACCTGCCGATGCAGGGGACACGGGTTCGTGCCCCGGTCCGGGAGGATCCCTCATGCCGCGGAGCGGCTGGGCCCGTGAGCCATGGGTACACTTAAAGGGTATGTGCCCTTCTGTGATGTTAAGGGAAATGAGGTCATACAGATGACAGCTAAGAGTCAAATGATCATCTTGAGACTCCTTCTAGAGTGGTGGCTGAACCAAAGAAATAGTTAGAAATTCAGACTCTCCAGTCCCACCCAGACCTACTGAATCAATCTGCACTGATCCTCAGGGGATTCAACTGTACATTAAAGTTTGAAAGCACTACTTTAGAGCACATTTATTCTTTCCCTCCTCCAAAACCTTGCTTCTTCAATTACTGCTTCTCTCATTCGCATCTGCTATCCCTTACCACACACAGGTTTCCTCATCACTGCCGAAAAGCCCTCTCTCCTACATGTAACCCCTCCCACTTCAGATACCATACATCACTCCAATTCTTCCCTCTTCTTTGTCTTCCACATCAGCAAGTCCTGACAGCGTCACTTCCAAGATACACCCCCACATGTATATTCATTTCTCTTAATCCTCACTCTCATCAATCTGGTCAGAACCACTAGGATATCTCATCTACACGACCACAAGAGCCTCCTAACTGGTCTCCCTACTTCCTCTCCCACTGTTTTACCATCCATTCCCAAAACAGCCAGAGTGGCAAATTTTTAAAACAAAAATTAAACCATGTCACTCCTCAGCTTAAATTCCCCGGTGCCTAGCTCACTTAGAATAAAATGCAGTATCCTTACTATGGCTCACAGGCGCTATATGAGCCGGTTCTCATTTCCTCTGAGATCTACTCCAGCCATTCCCACTCTCTTGCCAAGCTCGAGTCACACTGCCTTCTTTCTGTTCCTCAAAAATACCAAGCTTCCTCCTGTCTTAGGGCTTTTGCACCCACTGTCTCCTCAGCCTGCTATGCTCTACGTCCAGATCTCTGAATGGATGGATCCTTCCTGCTATTCACATCTCAGCTCATATTTGACCTCAGAAAGGCCTTTTTATTTTTTTGGCCGTGCCACAGCTTGCAGGATCTTAGTTCCCTGACCAGAGATTGAACCCCGGGGCCACAGCTGTAAAAGCCAAGCCCTAACACTGGACTGCCAGGGAACTCCCTGGAAAGGCCTTTCTTAACCACCCTATCAATCACCGCATTCTATGTTCTTCAGAGTACATATCACATCCGATTGTTTATTTACTTGTGTATCGTCTGTCTCCCTCCACTAGTATGTAAAATCCATGCAAGCAGGGACCCGGTCTGTTTCAGTCATCACTGCACCCACAGTGCTTAGAACATGCTTAATATTTAGTAGGTACTCAATGAATACTTATGGAATAAATGCGTATCAACTTCTCTCCTCTGCACTGCCGAGCTTCTTGAAACTCCCTGCCTCTCTGGCCATGGTCTGACTCCTCTCCACCTAGCTCCTTCCCTTCTCCATTCCACACACCCCTACTCAGGAATCAGCAGCCTTTCCTCAGCCCTCAGAGTCTCTGGTCTTTCTGCAGCATCTGACACTGATGAGCAGCACCTACATCACACAGTTCTGGCACTCACTTTTATAGAAATAGAAGTTTTATGGAAACAGATTATTTTCCAGAATTCTTTACTCAGACCTAGTCTATCCTTCCATTCTCCCTCAGGAATTTCAATAATTCGCAAGGTTTCAGCCACCTGTATTAGCATCACTATCACTTTTCTAGATCATTCTCTTTCCTGAACTTTGGAATGATTTCCATATGCTTGAAACCCATTTCCAAGTGGACAGTGCCTTGGGACTAGGCACTCTGAAGTCAGTATTTCTCCTCTTCACAGTGGCCTCTGAAAAGAGCTTCTCTTACTGACGTGTGTGACCCACAGCAGCATTCTCCCAGTTGCCAGGCTTAAAACCTTAAAGTTATTTGTAATGATGAATCCTTGGCAGATAAGTTGCCAAGTGCTACAGATTTTTCCTCTGGGGTCTCTCACATTTCTCTCATTTCCATTTCTATCGCCACTATCCTCGTTCAGGCCAAATTAGTACCACCTGGACTGCTGCAGCTTCTAACTGGCCTTCCTACCTCTCTTCCTTCCAGTTTCACCTATTTAACTAACTTAATCTCCTGAAGTGCAGCTTTACTTCAAAAGGGAAATGCAATTTGTGAATATAATCTATTTCCTTCAAGAACCTCAAGGGAAAGGTTAGTCCCCTATTCAGTGTCAGAAATGTCCTCTACAACTATCAAAATAATAATTCCTTTCCTCTTCCAGAATCCAAAAGAGAAAACCGTATTAGAAAATGTTACTTCTTAGCAGCAGTGGCTCTTAAACCAGAATCACCTGAGAAGCTTTTAATGGTATAGATGCCACAACTCAACAAATGCCAAAACAAAATTCACCAGGAAAACAATAAGAGAACAATGAGATGGGGCTAGCTCTACAAACACTAAAACACTATAAATAGCTTCAGTAACTAAAATACAGAGTTACTGGCAGATGAATGAACACAACTGCATGCCTGGAGACTTTAGAAATGATAGATGGCATCTCAAATTAAGGGGTAGGGAGAGGGTGGACTATTTGAAAAGATGTGGGTCAACTGGGTAGCCTTGAGAGGAAAAAAGTTAGATCCATATCTCATACCCTATGCCAGGATAAATTCTAAATGGATCAGAGATTCAAACACAAAAATCAAAACTCTATAAGTACTAGAAGAAAAATGGAAGAATTCTTTTATAATTCGAGAAAAGCTTTTCTAATTAAAAACCACAAAAAATTTCAAATTTGACTATATATAAGTAAAAAATTCTGCATAGCAAAAAAAAATCATTTCACAGATAAGCAACAAACTAAGAAAAAAATTTTGCATCTCATATCACAATGGGCTAATTTCTGTAACATTTAAGAAATACCTAGAAATTGATAAAAGACCAAGAAAAAAAAAAAACAAGGATAAGAATACACAGTTCACAGAAAAGATGCTTAGCCCCACTCAAAGTAAGAAAATATAAATTAAAACTACAATGAGATAGTTTATCTATCAGACTGTTTACCTGTCAACTGTGTACCTTATCAGATCAGTAAGGATCGGATTGTTTGATAAATGCACTGCCTTGATAAATCTAAAGGGAAACAGGTTCTGTCAGATATTGCTGATGAGAGTGTAAATTGATAGACCCTCCAAAGAGGTTAATTTGGCATTATATATCAAAATTACAAATGTATATTCTCCCTGACTCAAAAATTCTATTTCTATTATGTTTTTTTTAAAAAAAAAAATCTCTGGAAGGATGACTAACAGCTAAAACTAATAACAAAAACTAATAAAACTAATTTGGGGGTACATGGTGATTGGAAGGATGGAGAATAGGGTGAGACGACTTCTCACTGTATATCTTCTATTTTTGACATTTATGCTATGTGAAATGAAAAAAAAAATCTCTGGAAGGATGACTAACAGCTAAAACTAATAACAAAAACTAATAAAACTAATTTGGGGGTACATGGTGATTGGAAGGATGGAGAATAGGGTGAGACGACTTCTCACTGTATATCTTCTATTTTTGATATTTATGCTGAGTGAAATGTCAGACAGAAAAATACTGTATGATATAACTTACATGTGGAATCTAAAAGGTACAACAAACTAGTGAATATAACAAAAAAGAAACAGACTCACAGATACAGAGAATAAACAAGTGGTTACCAGTGTGTGCGGGGAGGGGCAATATAGGGACGGGGGAGTGGGAGGTACAAACTAATGGGTGTAAGACAAGCTCAAGGATGCGTTGTACAACATGGGGGATATAGCCAATATCTTATAATAACTATAAATGGAAAGTAACCTTTAAAAATTGTATTAAAAGAAACTACAGGCTTTAGAGAAAGACTAAGAAAATGAAAAAACCAAGTTATAAAACAGTGTATAGGATCCCTTTTTAAAGCTATTTTTATATGATCTTAAATGAAAAAAATATGGAAGAAAATGCACCAGAGTGTTAGCAGTGATAACCTTTGGCTCACAAGGACTTTCTATGTCATCCTTCCCTGTGTTAGTTAGTATGTAACTTCTTATATTTATAAAGTTTGAAAGCACAAGCATTATTCATGCTCCTGGTGTAACACTCAAAAGCCTCTAATGTGCAACAGGGTAGAATGATTAGCAAATGTAATTCAAATATGTTGTATGTTTCAAACTAAGAAGTTAATTGTTCAGTTGAAAAAATAAAATAAATGGGTATACCTCAGAAAGAAAGATAACTAGGCCCTAATCTCAAGGAAAATGACCTGGACCTTAGGTCTGAAGCAAGCCTAAGCCCATATATTGTTTTTAAGAGCTGAGAGCCACTGCTATAGAATTTTCTGAGTAAATCATAATGACTCCTTGTCTCTTCCTATGGCACTGATAAATATTGTTTCTGGCCTTTGTTTTATGTTTTGTTTTTTAACAGACAGAGTTTTGGTAGAGAATACACTTAATAATCCTAAGGGAATCTGGAGGCTAAAAGAGAGTAGACACACTAAGAAAACACTACAACAGAAGTGACTACAGGGTTCCAGATCTGCCTTGTCTGTCATCGCAACAAACAACCTACCTTTCTCTTCTCTTAGAAAGAATGCCTTTAGCATAAATACATTTCATTCAAAGCTATCTGAGCTTCATGGCTGTTAAGTCATCATTTTGATGTGCCTACAAGGCTAGGCAAAACATACGTACTAATTTGTGGCTTTAAAACCACAGCGAGACTCTTCATTACATAAGAGTCAGGTTAAATAAAGAGTTATCCAGGGGACTGTAAAAATCTAAAGACCTATACCACACAGAATTCTGTAGTCAACAGTTTACCTAGAATCATTAAGTAAACAACCCTATTTATAAAACATCCATACTCAGGACTTGGTAAGGTGGTGTTGTACTATTTTTCCAAGGTTAGGAACAGGAGAGAAAAGATATGTGAAATATACCTGCCCTAATTCTTTTTTTTTTTTTCTTTTGGCCACACCACACCACATGTGGGATCCTAGTTCCCCAACAAGGGATCGAACCTGCGTCCCCTGCACTGGAAGCACAGAGTCTTAACCACTGGACAGCCAGGGAAGTGAACCTGCCCTAATTCTTATCAGCTAATCCCAGAGTCAGAACATGGATTTTAGACATATCATTTAAAAGATCATTAAAGCAAACATCTTAAGCCAACAGAATGCTTGTGATTTGCAATAAGTATTATCTGAGCCCGTTTCCATAACTCTTTATAGAACCTTCATCCTTACTACACTCCACCATCTTACTATAATCATAAATAAAGGCAAATTATGCAGGAGATATGGCCTCAACAGGAGAGATCATTCCAAGGAGAAAGGGAAAAAACTAACATTTATTGGACCACTGCTATGTACCAGGCACTATGCCTTACACTCTTTTTTTTTTTTTTTTTTTTTTTTGTGGTATGCGGGCCTCCCTCCGTTGCGGCCTCTCTGTTGTGGCCTCTCCCGTTGCGGAGCACAGGCTCCGGACGCGCAGGCTCAGCGGCCATGGCTCACGGGCCCAGCCGCTCCGCGGCATGTGGGATCCTCCCAGACCGGGGCGCGAACCCGGCTCCCCTGCATCGGCAGGCGGACGCGCAACCACTGCGCCACCAGGGAAGCCCTGCCTTATACTCTTATACTTCCTTATTTGATCCCCACAAAAATCCAATGAGAAATATATTTTAAACCCCAAACGGAATCTCAGACAGTTTAAGTATTTTATCCAAGATCACAGAGCTGTTAAGTGATAGAGCCAGAACTGAAACCCATGTCCTACTCCAAAACCTATTTTCTTCTACTACAATCAGATACCTCTCTTAACAAAGAACACTTAAGGAGTAAAGAAAGAGGTAAATATGAGATAATTTAAATGTATCTAGCAAAATGAAACCTCTGTATTCATCCACTGAACAATATTTAAGAAATGAATATTGTATCAAGCTAGACGTGTTACACTTGAACAAATTGAGACTTCAGAGCTTCAGGAACCTGTCTCAGGTCACATGGCTGTTAAATGAGGAGATTAGATAGCCTGACTCCAGAGACCATGCTCTCGACTACACTATGCTGTCTCTCTAAAATTCAAAGGAAAACACGAGTGAAGCATTAATGTTGTGCACTGCAGTGAAAAAATTTAGGCCATCTTAATTCCATACAGTCTTGAAAGGACTGTTAGTTGAGTGATTCCTAGCAATGGGCCCACTAGATGAAAAAAGGAAATGTCTGTACTTTTCTCAAAGTGATTTCACAGTTTTATACATATTCATCTGGCTTATGAATAGTATTTAATAATAAAGATTTTCAACTGCCTTGAAAATAAATATTACTGACTTATATTTAATGCTTTGACTCTTCATTACATAAGAGTCAGGTTAAATAAAGAGTTATCCAGGGGACTGTAAAAATCTAAAGACCTATACCACACAGAATTCTGTAGTCAACAGTTTACCTAGAATCATTAAGTAAACAACCCTATTTATAAAACATCCATACTCAGGACTTGGTAAGGTGGTGTTGTACTATTTTTCCAAGGTTAGGAACAGGAGAGAAAAGATATGTGAAATATACCTGCCCTAATTCTTTTTTTTTTTTTCTTTTGGCCACACCACACCACATGTGGGATCCTAGTTCCCCAACAAGGGATCGAACCTGCGTCCCCTGCACTGGAAGCACAGAGTCTTAACCACTGGACAGCCAGGGAAGTGAACCTGCCCTAATTCTTATCAGCTAATCCCAGAGTCAGAACATGGATTTTAGACATATCATTTAAAAGATCATTAAAGCAAACATCTTAAGCCAACAGAATGCTTGTGATTTGCAATAAGTATTATCTGAGCCCGTTTCCATAACTCTTTATAGAACCTTCATCCTTACTACACTCCACCATCTTACTATAATCATAAATAAAGGCAAATTATGCAGGAGATATGGCCTCAACAGGAGAGATCATTCCAAGGAGAAAGGGAAAAAACTAACATTTATTGGACCACTGCTATGTACCAGGCACTATGCCTTACACTCTTTTTTTTTTTTTTTTTTTTTTTTGTGGTATGCGGGCCTCCCTCCGTTGCGGCCTCTCCCGTTGCGGCCTCTCCCGTTGCGGAGCACAGGCTCCGGACGCGCAGGCTCAGCGGCCATGGCTCACGGGCCCAGCCGCTCCGCGGCATGTGGGATCCTCCCAG
>NC_041227.1:93600023-93601540 GCF_002837175.3 Physeter macrocephalus | reverse complement strand
CGCGCAACCACTGCGCCACCAGGGAAGCCCTGCCTTATACTCTTATACTTCCTTATTTGATCCCCACAAAAATCCAATGAGAAATATATTTTAAACCCCAAACGGAATCTCAGACAGTTTAAGTATTTTATCCAAGATCACAGAGCTGTTAAGTGATAGAGCCAGAACTGAAACCCATGTCCTACTCCAAAACCTATTTTCTTCTACTACAATCAGATACCTCTCTTAACAAAGAACACTTAAGGAGTAAAGAAAGAGGTAAATATGAGATAATTTAAATGTATCTAGCAAAATGAAACCTCTGTATTCATCCACTGAACAATATTTAAGAAATGAATATTGTATCAAGCTAGACGTGTTACACTTGAACAAATTGAGACTTCAGAGCTTCAGGAACCTGTCTCAGGTCACATGGCTGTTAAATGAGGAGATTAGATAGCCTGACTCCAGAGACCATGCTCTCGACTACACTATGCTGTCTCTCTAAAATTCAAAGGAAAACACGAGTGAAGCATTAATGTTGTGCACTGCAGTGAAAAAATTTAGGCCATCTTAATTCCATACAGTCTTGAAAGGACTGTTAGTTGAGTGATTCCTAGCAATGGGCCCACTAGATGAAAAAAGGAAATGTCTGTACTTTTCTCAAAGTGATTTCACAGTTTTATACATATTCATCTGGCTTATGAATAGTATTTAATAATAAAGATTTTCAACTGCCTTGAAAATAAATATTACTGACTTATATTTAATGCTTTTTAAGTTTTTCAAAATGTTTTCACATACATTATTTTAACTGTTATAACCATCGATAGCTTCTCATCTTTATTCCTACAGAATAAAACCAAAAGACCTGGCATCTACCTAAGATCCCTCACAGCTCTGCCTTTCTAGCTTAATTTACTACCAAACACACTCACAAAATGTTATGTTTCAGCTACCCTGTTCTCTGAAGATTCCACCTTTGTTCATGCCACTGTACATGCAATTCCTGTTGTCTGGAATGGTTTTCCCAGTTACCTATCTGGTACATCTTTACTGCTCTTTCAAGAGCTGGTTCCAATATCTTCCCCATGAAACCTTCAGTTCACTGAATTAGTCACTCCCTCCTCTATGGCCACCAAATCCTTTATAACACATCTCTAGCATAGGATTTATTATAATTATTCATGTGTTTCTTTTACCAAGAGATTGAGCTCCTTGAAAGTAGAGACCATGTCTTTCTCATCTTTGTATTCCCAGTGGCAAACTCATAGCACATATTCGATATTTATGAAATGAATAAGAGTGAATCATAGAATAATAAATTGGGAAATAGAAGATATAAGTACAAGTCCCATACTAAACAGCAAAGTTTATACCTCAGCCTTTTCAGCTGTAAAATAAGTAATTTTCTTTCTTTTATTTTTTCAAGATTCTATACTTTATTTTTTATTTATTTATTTTTGGCTGCATTGGGTCTTTGTTGCTGCACGCGAGCTTTCTCTAGTTGGGGCGAGCGGGGGCTACTCTCTGTTGTG
>NC_041227.1:93586882-93599793 GCF_002837175.3 Physeter macrocephalus | reverse complement strand
GGCTTAGTTGCTCCGTGGCATGTGGGATCTTCCCGGACTAGGGCTCAAACCTGTGTCCCCTGCATTGGCAGGCAGATTCTTAACCAGTGCGCCACCAGGGAAGCCCTTTTTTATTTTTAAAAAAAATATTTATTTATTTATTTATTTATTTATTTTGGCTGCACCAGGTCTTAGTTGTGGCATGCAGGATATCTAGTTGTGGCATGTGGACTACTTAGTTGCGGCATGCATCTGGGATCTAGTTCCCTGACCAGGGCTTGAACCCAGGTCCCCTACATTGGGAGCTCAGGGTCTTACCCACTGGACCACCAGGGAAGTCCCTAAAGTAAGTAATTTTCAATTCAATTCAACATTAACTACAACGACCACGCTTCCCAATCAACGTAACAGATAGGAATATTCCGAGAGTTCTTTAGAAGGGACACAAAAAATCCAAATAATTGTTATTACCTCCTCCATCATGGCATCCTGTGTGGCTGAGATTTCTCCTTTGGTTGCGCCGCTGTGTACCAGGTTCCTTAGTCGTATACAAAATTCTCTCATCTATGATAGAAACTTATTCAGTTACCCAAATTCAACTATAAATGAGCCTAATAGACCAGTGCTAGCTCTATTTTGAAGTATAACTCAGCCAAGACCACGGGCAAAATTCATAAAAGCAAATGCATTTTTCCCCAACCAGTCCACTTAAACACAGAGCTAAAAACACTCTCCATAAGGAGAAAAGACATGGATCATTCCCCCAAAATACTAGATGGAACTGCTCCTGCTCTGCAACTGATGGTACCCTCTGTGATACACGTCTGGGGATGGGGAAACCACGTAATTCCATAATGCCATCACCCTCAGAAAAAACAAGAGACAAGCTGATTATGCCACTAAGTCACTCTAATAGATTTTTTTTTTTTTTTTTTGTGGTACGCGGGCCTCTCACTGCTGTGGCCTCTCCCGTTGCGGAGCACAGGCTCCGGAAGCGCAGGCGCAGCGGCCAAGGCTCACGGGCCCAGCCGCTCCACAGCATGTGGGATCTTCCCGGACCGGGGCACGAACCCGTGTCCCCTGCATCGGCAGGTGGATTCTCAACCACTGTGCCACCAGGGAAGCCCTCTAATAGATTTTAATTTACAATTTTACTGGTTGTCCATTTCTTCTCTGTAAAATCATTATGACCATGGCTATGCCAACCCCCAATATACTTTTCATTTTTGTTGTTTTCAATTTTGAGAGATGCCAAAGATAAAGGTGAGTCATAAACCTAACCACCGTGCTAAAGAGAATCTTGCTCCCACCTAAAATGGAATCCAATGCTATACTATTAACGACCTTTTGGCCTGTGGATAATATTCCCCAGTTTCCTGGATGGAAAATAACCTACTTCTAATATTGAGGAAACACATTTACAGTTTATTTTAAAATGTAGTCTTTGTCCCAGGGATGACAAATCCAATTTTAGCCTCATAGATCAAGACAGCAGATTCTGGCAACTCCCAGTTCTTAAAAAAGATGTCTGGCTGGCAGAGCAGCATCCCTGTAGGATTCAATCCTCCTTGGGAAAATGGGTTATGTAGAGAAGAGAGAATGATTCATTAAGACAACTGAGGCAATAAAAAGCAGTTCAGTGACTACATCAAATGTCAAGTGAATGGATAAACTACACTGATATAGTTTGGGGAAGCCGCAGAACTCTGCATACTCTTTGAGGAAGTCTTCCAAAGAGTTCTTTTTGGTTTTACTAGAACATAAAGCTGCCCCAGTCCACCTCCACTAGAACCAAGTTACCATGCTTGTGGCTGAGAATGGGACCTTCTTTCCTCAATACCCATAAGAAAATATTAAAATCAATAGAAATACAAGTGGGAGATTTTTTAACAGAAGGAAAAAAACCACCCTAATCTCAATTATTTTTAAAGTTAATATGAGGCTACATTGCCTTGGATAGACACTGAGTAGCTATCTTGTACATAGACTGTGTATACTGAAATGCCCAGGAATGCCCCTGGAAAATCAGTTAGGAGTTTTAAGGTAAGTATACTACATGCAATCCCACCCTGCTCCATATGCTATACCTTGTGATTCAGAATATCATTCATCCTTCTGGTTGCCTCTGCTGTATAAGATTCAGGGAAGCACTTCTTAGGGATAACACCATATTTTTCTAAAAGAAAACAAATTTTAATGTTCAATAAAGTAAACGTATACTCCAGTGTCAGGAACTCTGGCAAAAATAGCTATTGCTTTTAAAAACAGGCCATATTTTGCTAGTCTAACTCAGAAAACTTAATGACCTTACAATATTATCAAACAGGTCATTTAATCTGCCTATTTATCCATCTATCTTGAATTAATTCTGTTCTTTTTAATCTAACACACTTTGTAAAGTCTTCAGCATGATGAAGTTTCTCCAAAAGACAATTTTTTGAATGAGGACATTTTCAAACAGTTGCAGTTTCAACGCGTTTCTTGATTACATCAATGGATAAGAGATAAATTTTTTCATAGAAAGTTAGTTCTACTTAATACAACCTTTTCTTCTCTAACTCCACCTTCACAGTACCTATCTCCTTACCTCTAATTTAAGAAAGGTACTTAATAGGTAGGAGTGTGAGATAAAGGTTCTTAGAGCTAACTGTATACCCCTCTGGGGACCAAGTCTACTCTGTACTTAACCACCAAAGAAATGGCCTATGCCTAACTACAGAGCATTGCTTGATCATGCTGGGTTTCAGTTTCATTAGAGAAAGGCTCTTACCAACAATATTGACAAGCATATCCCATTGTCCTCCATCATTTGCAGGATTCGTAAGCAAATACTGCACCAGCCTACCATCCTCAGGCTCCTTTTTCTGGGCTGTGTCCACAAAAGCACTTAAGAAGAAATAACAGCGTTCAACCTAGAGTAAGAGAAGTTAAATAAAATTAAAGGAGAAGAGAGCTAATATCTTTATTGGCATTATCAACAGAATATGAGTCCTGGAACTACTGTAGACCCAACAGAGTAGGTTGTTTTGGTTTTTTTTTTGCGGTACGAGGGCCTCTCACTGCTGTGGCCTCTCCCGTTGCGGAGCACAGGCTTTGGACGCGCAGGCTCAGCGGCCATGGCTCACGGGCCCAGCCGCTCCACGGCATGTGGGATCTTCCCGGACCGGGGCACGGACCCGTGTCCCCTGCATCGGCAGGCTGACTCTCAATCACTGCGCCACCGGGGAAGCCCCAGAGTAGGTATTTTTAAACTAAAGTTGGTAATTACATAGCAGTATCTCTGGTGCTTCCCTGGGGGTCCAGTGGTTAAGACTCCACACTTCCAGTGCAGGGAGCAAGGGTTCGATCCCTGGTTGGGGAACTAAGATCCCACATGTCACGTGGTGTGGGGGAAGAAAAAAAAAAAAGCAGTATCTGGCTTCATGAGAATGTCTGAAGTGTTTTCCTTTATCTGTGTGTACACATTGTAATAGTTTATCCAAAACAAGGCACTGCTTTATTCTGAAACAGAAAAATCTGATATTTAGAGTCTTCAATCAATAAAGATCTAACGGACACATATAACATACACTTTAAAGATTAAAAATGGAATAAAATTATTTACTGTTTTTCAGACAAGTATTACCCGGAGAAAGGGAATTAGGTCCTAGAAATACAAATAATCTACATAAAGATGCTAAAAGGGGAAATCACTGAAAATAAAATAAAAAATTTTAAATAAGAAAGAAACAAGGAAGTAGTAAGGTGTGTCATCAGACTTATTATTTCATTGCAAAAAGTATCCACCTACCAACCAAAAGTAGTTCTGCCTTTGAAAAAAGTCAACTTTTGATACTTTGGAAATCAGAATAAATGCTGTCCCATCTATAATGGAAGGCAGACTACAACTAGAAAAGCAAGAAACGAAGAGACAGTCCCTACCAAGGTTGATACTGAAACAAAAAGAATATTTCAAGATCAGTCCCATACCTTGTCCCAGAAAAAGAGGTAAGACTGACTAAATTCAAATTCTTCAATATTTAATTTTTTCATGAATGGAAGTCTCATAACATTCAGACAAGAAAAGATCCAGCATCGCCCTGGAAAAAGAAAGCAAATCAAGAAATTATGATGAATGTTGACATAGATTACACTGTTCCAACTGTATTTCCCAACACTGAATCCATGACAAGATCTTGGACAATTTAAGACCAAATCAGAAAGAGCAGAAAGATACAAAAACAAAAACAAGAAAGGTAGTACTTACTATCTGCAATATATATGCAAAGGTTTATATCCTTAACATATTAAAAAAATCTCTTTACGTATCACATAAAGAATCAATTACAAATCACCAAAGAAAATTACATTAGAAAAAGAAATACTGGTAGAGAAACATGAGCAAAGATCATGAACAGCTAATTTAATAGTCAAAAAAGATACAAATAGCCAAAAAACATTTTTTTAAAGTTCATCATAAGACACCTGTTAAATGGAGAGGCATTATTTTTCAATTAATAATGCCCAATATTGGCAAGGACCTGGGGAAACAGCATTATTATACACCCTGGATAGGAATCTAAACAGGTAAAAAATATCTGAAGGCAATATGGCAATATGTGGCAAAACCTTTAAAAAGTCTCTACCCTTTAATGTGGAATATAGAGTATATGCTTCAATGTAAGATGACTCTAACATAAGTCAACCCCCATGCCCCCAACGAGGATTTTTTTTTAAGTTATTTAGTTAACTGGATTATATAAACACTTAAAAATATGATGAAATAGTAACTGTCTGCCTATAATATTTAATTTAGTAGCTTTAATATTTAGATATTTAAAATCATATTAATATAATAAATTGATGTAGAAGCACTGTTTTTTCCACTTTCACATGTCATTTTCACACTGATCCACACTTTTCACGTGCATCTTGGCATCAGTGCCTTTACCATTATTAGATCCACTCTTTCAAACAGAACACGTCATCCTTCTTCCATCTACTATTTTTGAGTCACAGCAATGCTTTGAATCCATGCATAATGCTGTCCCTAAAAAACGTTATGCCACCACCATATAATCATATTCGTCATCTGTCCTGTAAGTGGATAATCACAAACTCCACAATGTCACCATCTTCTGTACTTCTGTACTTCATCTTAAGTGATCTTTAGAGGTCTATTTACAAGGATATCCAACATTTTCACGTGAGGTCATGTCCTAGAAAAATACTGCATTCAAATTTTCTGCTTTTTAAAAAACCTGATTCAATCAAATGATCTCCATAAGCATCCCAAACTAGCATGGATCAAGGTCATTTCAGAGTAATTAATGTCTTTGCCAAAACGTACTTTACTTCAAATTAAATTAACTGAGAATGCTCATTATCAAAGTCTTTGTAAAGGCTCACACATACGGTAACTCTTTTCTAAGGAAGATTCAGAGGGGAAAAACCTTGGCTATTATCTGGGCATAACTTTTTTACTAATATGAAAATACGTTCACAATATATTGGTAAGTGAAAAAGGTAGGTAGGTTACCTAACGATATGTAAGGTATCACCCATATTAAACACACACACACAGAATAAAGACCTGACAGAATACTTAACTCATCGGTATTTTGCAAATATTCTACATTGAACAACAGTAATCTTACAAGAAAAAATAATTAAAAATAAGTACCTACACACAGTGGTTTTTCAAAAGTCATTAATGGGGCTTCCCTGGTGGCACAGTGGTTAAGAATCCACCTGCCAATGCAGGGGACACGAATTCAAGCCCTGGTCCAGGAAGATCCCACATGCTGCGGACCAAGTAAGCCCGTGCACCACAACTACTGTGCCTGTGCTCTACAGCCCGTGAGCCACAACTACTGAGCCCGAGTACCACAACTACTGAAGCCCACACGCATAGAGCCCGTGCTCCGCAACAAGAGAGGCCACTGCAATGAGAAGCCTGCGCACGGCAATGAAGATAGCCCCCATTCACCGCAATTAGAGAACAGCCCGCGTGCAGCAATGAAGACCCAACGCGGCCAAAAATAAATAAAATAAATAAAAAAAATTTTTAAAAAGTCACTAATGACTTAGTATAGCTCATCTTTACCTTGGTTTTATCTGTATGCCACCTGTCTCATATGCACACTATTATTTCCTAGTGAGGAAATCTGGATGAACTGTTAATGTGAAAACTGCAGGAAAATAACCTACATAGCTCATGTGCTATTTGTACCTTTTGCAAATAAAAGTGACACTACAGGATACATAAGACATGACCTGTTCCAGATGAACATTTCCAGGCTTTTCCCTAAAAGGGCACTGCAATCTAAACCATGTAGGACCACTAATAACATTACTAACTGGATCTAACTGGATAACTTGTAGCCTGACAGGCCACACCACCCCAAGCACTTTCTACTGTGGCAAAACATTAATTATTGCAAGATCATAATTTTTTCTTAAAATTTAAAAATGAACTTTACTGAGGTATAATTTACATACAATAAAATACATCCATGTTATAAATTTATGTACACTTTGAGCTCTGACTGGCTTTAAGCAAGCACTGATCTGCTTTCTGCCAAAATAAATAGACTGGGAGTAGTTTTTAAATGGATAGACTTTAAAAAGTCCTTTTAGTACAATTCTGCCATGAGAATGTCCTTATTTAGATTCCTGAATAACCTGTCTTTCACTGTAGCTGTTTTTCTGTTTTCTAGTGGTGCTAGATAGCAGATAGCAAAGCAAGAGCTCTTGACCAGCAAGGCATGAGAAATGAGTATGTTTCTGTATTACAAACTAGTCTACTGGTGGTAACTTAGCCCATTAGCACATGTGTTCAAATTGCAACCAAAAGGTACACTTAAAAATAACACTTGATGACATTTTGATGCAATTACATTGTGTCTTTTCCATCCCATACATTTGTACATGGCCTTCAGGGCAACGTGGAGGTGTCCTCTAGGGCATGAACCTTTTTGCATGATCTGTTTCGTACCAAAACAGATCATGCAAAAAGGTTAGGTGATTTGTAATTGATTCTTTATGTGATTCTTTCGTACATATATCTCCAAGACATGGGGCTGCAGTCACATAACTTCAAGACAGAATATGGTGAATTACATTCAAACAGATGACCATGGGTTAGTCAGTCACTTTAGTGCTCAAATCAAATATACTAACGAACCACAGAGCACCAAAACAAGTCACAAAGTAACGTTCTTGGACCTGCCTGTACTTGGCGCCTGTTCTCTAAAAATTTACTACAACTTCTTTCTATCCAAACCTCTTCTCCCCTAAGGCCATTCTTAGGTAAGACACCACAATGGGACGCTGTCAAGAAAGTCAAGGGAAGTGTGCAAGAAGTTTGAAGACCTCACCTGAGCTCTTCTGGTTGGTGACGGGCTTGCCTTCAGGATGCACGGCGTGCTGGAACACATGCTGAACCCCCTGGACCGTGGCCCTCTTCAAACAGATGTCCAGGAGGTCGTGGGTGGTGCCGACATTCTGGGCCAGTACGAACTGCGGATCGGAATTCAGTTTCTGAAACAGAGCAGCTACCTTCTCCGAATTCAGTCCTGCTAAAAGACCAAACGGGATTGATTATAACATCAAAAAGAGGCTGAGAAGGGCTGATCCGGGACTCCCACACTCGGGCTCTAACTTGGTAAGAGCATCCCGAGGTGACCATAGCAGCGGAGAAGCCCTTCACCGGCGTCCTCGCCCACGATGCTGCCTCCCTCCGGGCTGCTCCAGCCCACCCAGAAAGCTCTACCCTCACCATCGCCCCGGGACCCGGCCCCGGCCCTTCCCCGCCGCCGGGCCTCCGGGGCGCAGCTGAGTCCCCAGAGGCCACCCGCGCCCCGCGGCTTACCCTCGGCGGGGAAGAGCGGCGCCTCACCCGCGTCGTTCATGGCGCCCACGCTGCCCGGCGGGGGACGGTAGTTTCGGGGTCCTCAGGCAAGAGCCGGAGCTGCACAGCGCTTCGCTGCCTAAGCTGCCCGACCTGGCTCTCGCACCCCGACCGCCGGAAAGAGGAAACCGGCTCAGCGGCGGCGGAGGGCTGAGAGAAACGGGGTCCGCGGAGGGACAAAACTCCCCCCACGCGTTGCTGAGTCAGCGCCATCGGGGCTGGCCCCGCCCGTGGGAGGGCCGAGGGGGCGGGTCGCTGACGCGCAGCAGCCGCCCGCGCCCCCGCCCCGGGCGGGCGGGTCCCCCTCGGCTCAGGCCCACGTTCTCCCTCTGCGCTGCCCGCCGTCCGCCCCCCGCGGCGCCGGCGTCCACAGCCAGCCGTGATTACGCTTCCTGACCACCGGGGCGCCCTCCTGGGATAAGGTCACCCCCGAGCGTGGAACTCGAGGGGGTTCCATGCTGGGCCCGGAGACCGAATACCCTAGCATTGTGAAATTGGCCCCATGAAGCCTTTTCAGAGGCCAAAAGGGGGCTCCAAGGCGGTAGGGCGGGCTCAGGGGCCGCATAATTAAGCACTGGGCTTAGAATGGGTTGACTCGTTTCAGAAATGAACCCGAAAGCTCTTCCAGTAGGCATCCTTCTATGACCAGTCACTGCACTTTCAATGGCAATGTTTTTGTGTTTGAAGGGAAATTGGAATCAAGCTCTTTCCTACCCACTCAGTAGCTACCAGGGTTCTACAAACATACCATTGCTGGAACTTACCTGCTGGCGCAGTGGTTAAGAATCCGCCTGCCCATGCCGGAGACACGGGTTCGATCCCTGGTCCGGGAAGATCCCACATGCCGCGGAGCAACTAAGCCCATGCGACCCACAAGTACTGAGCCCGCATGCTGCAACTATTGAAGCCTGTGTGCCTAGAGCCCGTGGTCCACAACAAGAGAAGCCACTACAATGAGAAGACCACACACTGCGCGGAAAAGTAGCCCCGCTTGCGGCAACTAGGGAAAGCCTGCGCGCAGCCAAAAAACCCAAAGCAGCCAAAAAAAAAAAAAAAAAACAAAAACCAAAAACACAATTGCTCATTTCGAGGAAACTACCCATTCTGGGCTTCATGGAGTCAGTGAGTGTCTCCTACCTAGCTAAGGGGAGTGACAGAAGTCAGTCTGATGCATCGATACTGTTTGTCCAGCCCTCTACAAAACCTTCAAATGAGTGGGCCCTCGTCCCCAGGCTTTCAGGATAACTGAGAGGTTTAACAAGGTTTTGAGATAGTGAAGCCTTTTTATGTTGTTTTTCATGCTCTAAAATCTCAAACCTTAGTGAGATGTTGGGATGGGACCCGAAGGTGATGAAACAAATCCAGGTAGATCTGTCTACCACTGAAAAGCCTGACTCTGCTACTCAGAGCAGTGAGAGTCTTCTGTGGAACCTAGCATCTAGGTCCTAGATTGAAAATAATCTCTGATTCTAAGGAACTCTAATATCTGGGGAAAAACCATACTCAGACACCAATCAGTCATTTGAGAAATCACAGTCTCTGTGTCCCTAGAGAGACCTAGCCAAAGTTTGGGGATATGACATAGCAACTGTCTCCAACAGGGCCCATCAGCTGTCCCATTCTGAGATTCTTCTGATGTCTGAAGAAAAGGAACAGGTTGAAAATTATGCTGAAAGAAATCATTGGTCCTTTCACAAAATGACGTTCAAGCATCCTGCCCGATTCAACTCATAAAATTTTATTCAGTATCTACCATGTACAGTCACTGGGCAAACTGCTGATGATATGGAGACCAACAAGCTTAAACTTGCCCTTAAGAAACACACAATGTAGTGAAAAAGATGCAAAAAAACTTTTGGAGAATCTGTATTAACATAACAATAGAGATGTGAAAGCAGTGAGGAAGGAGCTGTTAATTGGACCAGAGGTGCCTGAAAAAAGGGGTCACAGTGAGCATAGTCTTAAAGAGTGGATGATGGGATTTCACAAGGCAAAACACAGAGGAAGGGCATGCAAGGCACCAGCAAAGGCACTGGGGCATTAAAGCATGTGGCAAAATTATGTTCAACAAACTGTGCATCATAGTCTGATGTGGTTAAGATCAGGGAAGGTGTTTAGATCAGGGACAAAGTGTAGGACTGGAAAGGTAGATTTGGGCCAGAATATGAAGGCTTTTGTATGCCATGCCTGAGTATCTGGACTTTATCTTATGGTTAACTAGAAGCCAACGTAGGTTTTTGAGCAAGGGAACAATATGCTCATTTCTATGTAAAGAAAGAAATGCAAGAGCAGTGGGGAGAGTGATTTGGAGGGGAGAGATTCTGGACCTAGGGAAACTAGTTAGAAGGCTAACCCAGCAGTGCACTTGGGGGATGATAGAAGCTTTAAACTGTGGAAAAGGAGGAAGCACAGATAATCTGGAAGTTTTCACTTGATGAGTGGATGCATGGTGGTGTCATTAACTTAGAGAAGGAATACAGAAAAATGGATATGTTTGGGAATATGCAAGTGAGTGGATAATGAAATTAGTTTGGGCCTTGGCAAGTTTGGGATGCCCACAGGACACCCAGGAAAAGAAGTCCAGGAGGCAGATTAAAAGATGTCTAGAATTACATAGGTCTTCAAACCATGAAAGTCAACAAGGTTGCACGGGGAAAGAGAATAAAGCAAAAAAAGATGAGCACCAAGAATTGTACCCTGGGCAGCTGCATGCTGTTGTGCAGGGTGTTAATGGCACAAGGGTACCAGGCTGAGTGGGGTGAATGGGACCTGAAGCCACACGCCCTGCCCCAGGGCTGTGCCCAATCAGATTTTGGCGCACCTTTTCATGCGTGTTACAAGGATGCCATAAGGGGGTACCGTTAACTCTGGAAATAGTGGCATTAAAGAATGGGTGAAGACAGAGAAGCCGGCAGTAAATCACAGAAAGAGTGGTGAGAGAGGGAGGAGAAGACCCATAGAGTTATTCCCTGGAATCCCAGGAAGGCAAGGAGAAGATGGTGAATGGGGCTGAAAGCTCCAGAAAAGTTTGGTAACTACATCAGAGGCGACCTTAGAGAGGACAGCTTCAGTGAATGGTGGGGTGCGCAGAAACCACCACACCGCAGTAAGTTGAGAGGGAAGGAAATACCAGGGAAGGTCTTTTGGGAGAAAAGGAAAACTAATGTCTACCTGGAGGGTGAAAGGCAGAAACCAGTACAGATGAGAGATTAGATATGTGGCAGAGAAGGTACAATTGCTAGAATATAAGCACTGGGAAAGAGGAGGGATGGAATCACTGGAGAAGGTGGAGGGGCCGCTTTCACTGCTACTGCTACCCTTTTCATGCCAATGACTACATTTCCCCACCCCATGCCCAGAAATTCCTATCATCATCACTTTGCCAGGTCTCCTGCTCTGCCCACATTGCCAGGGTGTCACCCTTAGTACCAGTTTCCCACCCAGCAACTCACACCCATACACTCAGCCCCTGTGTGGGCACGGAGAAGAAGAGCAGAGGAAAGCTGGTTTTCCAATGGGTCTGCCCCAGACGACCAAGCCGGGAAGACGTTTCCCTAAGAGTAGGATTGTTCAGACCTACCCCTGTAACTCCATCCAGAAAAGATACTGTTGAGCCCTGTGACATCTCATGGAACAAAGCTGCAAGAAGCAGAATTCTAGCATGAATCCACAATTTTAGAAAAGAAAATGCATATAAATTCAGTGAGTGGCATCACCTGTCTTTGCAGATATGCCTTCTGCCTATTGCTTCTATGGGGCTTCCCTAGTTAAACAGATCCAGTGTCAAGGCAAATTAAAAAATAATACTAAAAATATGTAGAGAACTCCTAAGCATCAGTAGGAAAAAGACAAAAAACCCAATAAAAAATGGAAAAAAGACCTAAACAGGCATTTCACACAAAAGGAAGAATGAATAGCAACAGTAATGTTGGAAATGCACAATAAAATTTTAATAAGTTGCCACGTTATCTCTTGATAGGCAAAAATTTTAAAAGCAGGTATTAAAAAGTAATATTGGCGATTCTTACATACTGCTTGAGGAGATATAAATAATATTACAAAGTTGGAAAACATTTGTCAATATTTGTAAAGTTGAAGATGCGAGTACTCTATAGCCCAGAAACTTTATTCCTGGGTTTGTATTCGAAAACTACACTGTCCAGTATGGTAGCCACTAGCCACTTGTGGCTGTTTAAATTTATTCTTTAAGATTAAGGTTAAAAATCTACTTTCTCAATAGTAGTAGTCACATTCCAAGTGCTCAGTAATGATGTGCGGCTACTATATTGGAGAGCATAGATATAGAACTCTTTCATCATCAGAGTAAGTTCCATTGGACAGCCCTGCCCTAGAGAAATTCTTGCATATGTGCCCTAGGCGTCACAATCATGACTGTTTATGTGAGCATTGCTGGTGATTGCATAGAACCCGGAAAAACTCCAATAGTTCATCAACAGGAGTGTGTGTGAAGTGTGAATTGTGACATATTCATACAGTGGACTACTACAGAGAAGATGAAAATCAACGTGGGTGAATTTCAGAAACATAATGTTGAGTGCAAAGAGCAAATTGCAAAGCAAAGGACACACAACCACTTTTTAAAAGTTCAACAACAAACAAAATTACACAATGTATTGTTTAGACATACAGACAGACATGGTAAAATAATTTGTTTTTAAAACAAGGGAATATACAAGCAGCTCATGCAGCTCAATATCAAAAAAACAAACAACCCAATCCAAAAATGGGCAGAAGACCTAAATAGACTTTTCTCCAAAGAAGACATACAGATGGCCAACAAACACATGAAAGGAGGCTCAACATCACTGATCATTAGAGAAATGCAAATCAAAACTACAATGAGGTATCACCTCACACCGGTCAGAATGGCCATCATCAAAAAATCTACAAACAATAAATGCTGGGGAGGGTGTGAAGAAAAGGGAACCCTCTTGCACTGTTGGTGAGAACGTAAATTGGGGTTGTCTTTTTTTCTTGTTTATGGTTTCCTTTGCTGTGCAAAAGCTTTTAAGTTTCATTA
>NC_041227.1:93564082-93586671 GCF_002837175.3 Physeter macrocephalus | reverse complement strand
TGTAGTGAGGTGGATGGACCTAGAGTCTGTCATACAGAGTGAAATAAGTCAGAAAGAGAAAAACAAATACCGTATGCTAACACATATGTATGGAATCTAAAAAAAAAAAAAAGGTTCTGAAGAACCTAAGGTCAGGACAGGAATAAAGATGCAGATGTAGAGAATAGACTTGAGGACACGAGGAGGGGGGAAGGTAAGCTGTGACGAAGTGAGAGAGTGGCATGGACATATACACACTACCAAATGTAAAATAGATAGCTAGTGGGAAGCAGCTGCATAGCACAGGGAGATCAGCTCGGAGCTTTGTGACCACCTAGAGGGGTGGGATAGGGAGGGTGGAAGGGAGATGCAAGAGGGAGGAGTTATGGGGATATATGTATATGTATAGCTGATTCACTTTGTTATACAGCAGCAACTAACACAACAATGTAAAGCAATTATAATACAATGAAGATGTTAAAAAAAGAAAACAAGGGAATATTAAACATCAAATTTAGGGTAGTGTTTGCCTTTGGGAAAGAGACACAGCCAGCTTCAAAGGTATTGGCAATATTGTGTTTCTTAAACTGGTGGGGGGTACACGGGTTTTCATCTTATTTGTTACACCTGATTTCATACATTATCTATATTTTTGTATATATGAAATATTTCTTCTTAAAAAGCTCACTCTAGCTGCAGTGTAAATGAGAGACTGAAGGGAGATGGGAATGTAAGCCAGAGACCTGTAAGGAGACTATAATTGTCCAGGCAAAAGGTGACTGGTGACCTTGATCAAGAGGGCAGCAGTGGAGATGAAAGGAAGTGGATGAAAATGGGATATGTTTTGGCGGTGAATCACCCTAACCCCAATCCTAACCCTAACCATTATGCTCTGGTAGACGTTTGCATGGTGTAATGTGGAGCATGAAAGAGGAATATGTAAGTCAGACCAGGAGCTTTAGGGAGAGCTCCTTGGAAGAGAGGAGAAATGATTTGAATTTGGAACAATTAGGGATTTGTTAAATGATAATGATTGAGGAAAGGCATTCTACTCGGAAGTAATGGCTTTGAAGAAGAATTTAAGGCAGCAAGTCTCTGTCTGGGAACTGAAGACATGAGCATAGTTGGAACCAAAGAGCGAGGAGGCAGGGGCCAAACGCGGAGAGCCAATTGTGTCCATTGGGGGTTAAGACCTTATTCCGGAAGATGCAGGGAAATTGCCCTTGTTTTTCTTTCCTTTTGCCAGATCCTTGTGAACAACAACAAAATAAGGAACCGATATAACGCTGTGAAGATCTAGCCACAAGGAGGCCCTAGCTGGGCTACTCTGAAAATGCTTCTCTTTGAACTAATCGTTTTTAGAAAATGATCACCCGTGATCACCAAAACCTAAATTGTAGAATCACAGAAAGATTGAGATGAGTATGAAAGGAAAAGAAAGGCACATGGAAGAGAAGATGATAGCGATGAAAAAGGAGAAATTGGACTTGAGAGAAAATAATAAACATCATTGGAGACCATAGATCCCGGTTTCCTTGTAGGAATGCTGTTAGACTGGTTTTCCTTAATGGTGCAATGAACAAAACCAGAGCTTTCTCTATTTCTTCTTTTGTTCATGAACTACATTCTTTGCTATCTTAAGCAAATATTTAAGTGTAATAATTATGACATTCTTGTACTCTTTTCAGAGGTGTTTCTTGAGACAAAGTATAAAAATCTGAGAAATAAAGTTAACACGAAGGAGGTGGTGACTCAAATCCACCATTTCTAATGCACATTCTTTATAATATTTTCTCATCAGATTCCCATTTGTGCATCTCATTTTATTTTTCTTTCATTTAATTTTCTTTCTTCCTTGTTCCAAGAATAATTCATCAGATAAAAGTAAAACTGAGCACATTCACAGGGCAAATAAAGAACAAAAAAAAGGTAATATGCATCTCACCCTGAAAGTAGATGAAAAACTTGTCCTCTCTTTTTAAGACTAAAAAAAGAAAAGAATATGTTCCTTAAAAGCTCTCTGTTAGAAAGCCTGGTTTCTTCTGTTAAATAAGAAAAGCAATGTGGAGTTAAGAGGCCAAGGTTTGAAGTTCATTACACCTTGTTTTTAAGTCCCAACTCCTGTTTATAGGTGTAAAAAATCATTTACTCTGAGGCTCAGTTTCTTCTTCTGAAAAGTGGGATAGTAGCTATAATAGCTAAAATTCAGTGAGTGCTTAGTGTGTCTTACAGTGTACACGTCTCAGCTCATTTAATCCTCATAGTAACCATAAGTCAGGAGGTAGATTCTATTTCTATCCCCATTTTATAGATGAGGGAATGCAGGAACAGAGAAGTTAGGTAACTTGCCTATCACCACACAGCTAGTAAAGTGGTAGAATTTGGATATATGCCTAGGTAGTCTGATTCCAGAGACTAAGAGTTCAGGCTCTCTAAGCCTAAGGATCAAAAGATATAATGTAAGTGAAAGAATTTTGAAACAAGTACTTGAGACATGTCAGTTTAAATAATAAACTTGCAGATTTATAAATTGCTGAGCGTTGTGTGTCGTTTTTCAACTTGCAATGAAGTAACCATTGTGGATATTCCATTTGTGGATGGTTTAGTTTTATGGGTGCTTTTACTCTAGGCTTTGACAAATGGAACATAATCAGGAAGTTTTTCTTGGGCCCGTACATATGCAGCTGTTAAGTTTTCACATTGGCCCATTTTAATTGGTCTAATATAGGTAGAAAATCATGACGACCACTCATCATGACAAACAAAGATCAATGATAGAAGCCTTAATAGCCTAATAGATGCTTAACTTTTTTTTTAATTTATTAATTTATTTTATTAATTTATTTTGGCTGTGTTGGGTCTTCGTTGCTGCGCGCGGGCTTTCTCTAATTGCGGCAAGCGGGGGCTACTCTTCATTGCAGTGCGCGGGCTTCTCATTGCAGTGGCTTCTCTTGCTGTAGAGCACGGGCTCTAGGCGTGTGGGCTTCAGTAGTTGCAGCATGTGGGCTCAGTAATTGTGGCTCTCGGGCTCTAGAGCACAGGCTCAGTAGTTGTGGCGCACGGGCTTAGTTGCTCTGCAGCATGTGGGATCTTCCTGGACCAGGGATCGAACCTGCGTTCCCTGAACTGGCAGGTGGATTCTCAACCACTGTGCCACCAGGGAAGCCCCTAGATGCTTAACTTAATAGCATTGTGGAATCATAAAACACATTATGCCTACATTTAGAGTGATTGAAAAAGGTTGTGCAGAAATCTTAAGCAGAAATATGAAATTGTTAATAAATCGTTAAATATTTTCTTAAAAACAAATATGATCCACATGTCAAATTGGGGCAAAGTCCTTTAGACTGGTGACTTCCAAGTGAGCCAAGTTTGTTATTAAACACTTTTATGAGTACCATAACTATAAAATTCAGGAATTCAAGGCTATGATTCTTTATCGACAGCAAAGTCTATATCCTCTTTAGTGCAATGTTTTAAATGATGCCCTTGAGCTGCCTATAAACTGCCTACAATGAGAGCTGGAGTGAAAAATGACCTGTTTTGGGATGAGAATCTGTTGCAAGAGGAACATACAGTTTGCAGAATGACACACAAGGAGGTAGTAAGACTTCCTAAGTTTTGTTACCATTAAATTTTTTTTTAAACGTCAGTCATATAATATGAGGGCTCGCAGGATTTTAGAGATTGTCTTTTGGTATAGTCCCTTAGTTCAGAGTCTCTGAAAGATTATGTGACACCCTTGAGCTGAGCAGCTCATTAGTGGCTGAGCCAGGAGGAGAGGCCTCTTTTTCTGTTTGTACATGTGGTAGCTTCATGTACATCTGGTAGGTGAAACTTTTCCATGAGCAATGTTGAATATATGCAGCAGAGTTGCGTTACAGCTATAGGAATCCAGCTACTCCTTTTGACCCGGGTCATGTTCAGTGATACAAGTGGGTTGCAGCTTACTCGGAGATAAAGTTCCAAAGTCAGGCAAAAATAGACTATAGTCAACACTATCCTTGGAAATTCTTTGGGAAAGTTTCGCTTCAGAGACCCAAACCCCTCCTCTTAATAAGCACTGCAGGGCAGGTTTCTATTCCAGTATGGGAAGAGATTGCTGTTTCTTCAGTTGAGAACCAAATGAAGTAGTTGGCAAATCTGTGAGCACTAGATTCATCCTCAGCACATGAGATGCTCACACTTTGAGAGCCATGAGGGAACTAACTGGGACTGGCCCAGGGAGCTGATTCTCCTCCTCATCTCATGCTCACTTCAGGGCACATGTTCTTTCAGTTGAATGGCAGGTTTCATTGCAGGCACTTTTAAGTTGTTCTTCCTGTGTCTGTCTGTCTCTCTCTCCGCACCCCTCCTTTTCTACCCATCCTCTTTTTCCTCCCTATCTCCTAAATCTAATTTCGATTTGGATTCAAATGTTAAATGTATCGCTTATAGGGATTAAATGAGTTTATATATGTCTGTTCCTGCCATGTAGGAAGTACTATATAAGTTAGTTATTAATGTAAGAGGCAATTTTGTCTGATGATTAAAGACCCAGGAGCCATACAACCTTGGTCTAAATTCTTATTCAGCCACTAACAAGCTGTGTGACCCAGGACATGTGACTTAAATTCTCTGTGCCTCTGTTTTCCTCCCCTGTAAAATGGGTGTGATAAAAATAGGACCCTTCTTATGTGATTGTTGTAAAGACCAAGTAAGTTCTATATAAGGTGCTCAGCATAGCACAATATAAGGTAAGTGCTTATAGGAGTATAACTATTGCTATGTGATGTCACTATACTTCAGGTAACTCAGATAACTCAATTTTGAGAAGTTCTAAAAATTATGTGTGTTAGTTTAATTTCTCATCTCCTATCTCAATTCTTACTGGCATACGGTGATTACCCATAAGACAAAAGGGCTGAATGATTGTCCTGTACAAAACTGAGAGCAATTGTAGTACTCACCTAGAGCCAAAAGTCAGGGTGATGGGAGGAGTGACTCTTCATACAAGCTGTGTGACCTTGGACAGATCACTTAACCTTTCTGAACTTTGGTATCTCCAGTTGTACATCATAAATAATGACATCACTACCTGTCTCACAGAGTGGCTGTGAGGATCAAACAAGACATGTGTAAAATGTTTTATAAACTATACGGTAACATAAAAATGTAAGAGATTGCTGTTAATACCTATAATTTAAACAGAGGCTGATACTATTGTTACTACCAAGATTGCCCAAAGAAATAAAGACAAATAATTCATGAGTTTCCACAGCAACACTTTAGGAATCTGTTGGCAGGAACACCAGATCTCCAACTTTTTCTTAGTATGCACACAATCCTCTGACAGCGCAGGTTTTTGGGAATTCACTGTAGTGTCCTTCATGTTTTCCAGTATTACATACACAAAAACTACCCATGATGTTTGCTATACAACAACCTTGATGTTGCAGAGATAGACTCTTGAAAAATGATTATATGAGTGTTAAGGAATTTGTCATTAACTTATCGATTTTATTTTCTATAGTTGCTGGCATGAGATTAAGTATAATTTGTCTTTTTTAATAAAATGAAACAAATAAATTAATTTTTTTCTAGCTGCACTACTGCTGCCCTATTTCCTTAAAGATGTGTTGTCAATAGATGTAAGTCTACTCAAAGGGAAAATTATGATTTTACTGCAGGTTATTCAGCATTTTATAGGACTCAGGGTCCCTGGTGGGAGGGATGGGGATTATTATGAACTTGCCCTTGAAATTAAGCATTATTTCATTAAACTAGATTAAACTTTCCCCTGAATTCTTATTATAATGAAAGTTTTGTGAGTATTTGAATTACGCCAATGAAAATACCTGTGTTAGTCAGGATAGGCTAAGTTATGCTGCAGTAACAAATTAACCCTAAAGAATAGTGGTTTAACACAAGGATCTAGTTCTCACTTACATGTGAGCAGGTAGCTCTGTTCCACATCATTATTCAGAATCCCAGACTAACAGATGTTCTCCCCAGTTGCCATGTCAGAGGAAGAAAGAAGTGAAAGAATATGCATCCATTCTGCTTTGCCTTGTCTGAAAGTGACACTGTTAATGCTATCCATAGCCCCTTGACTAGAACTAGTCACATGGGATAGTTAATGGCAAGCGAGCAGGGAAATGTGAAGAGCACAAGGATATTCGGCGAATGATGAATATCTCTGCTACAACCCCCAAACTCCTAAAGAAGTAAGATGTTCTCAATCGCTGTCTGGTAGCTTTATCCTAATCCTTAGTCTCCAAGATAGTGCAATGTAGAGGAAGGAGCATGGACTGTGGGGTCAAACTGCCTTGGGTTCAAATCCCAACTACACCTCCTGCTAGTTGTGTGAGTTTGAGCATGTTGTTTTGTTTCTCTAATCCTCAGCTTCCTCACCTGTAAAATGGGGATTCCAACACCTACCTGTTAGGGTTGTTGCAACAACAGGAAATTATGAGAGAGGTGGTTTGTCTTTATCGTTCAGCTTTTGCCCCTTCTGTGACAGCTTCTCTCCTACTCCAGGTCCCAGGCTTTGGATCAGCTTGGTATGAATTCCAACTTAGTCACTCTCCATAACTTAGTTAAGCATTCTGAGCCCAAGTGTCCTCATCATCAAAGTTGGGACAATCATGACTACTTTATAGGGCTGTTCACAGGATCAAGTAATGCAGGTGAAGTCCTCAGCACAGCGCAGGCATACTGTGTTTTATTGCCCTTCGTTTTATTGAGCATTGCAGATATTGCGATTTTTACAAATTGAAGGTTTGTGGCAACCCTGCATCGAGCAAGTCTATTGGTGCCATTTTCCAACAGCATTTGCACACTTTGTGTCTCTGTGTCACATTTTGGTAATTCTCACAATATTTCAAACTTTTTCATTATTATTATATTTGTTATGGTGACCTGTTATCAGTGACCTTTGATGTTACTTTTGTAATTGTTTTGGGGTGCCACAAACTGTGCCCATATGAGACAGCAAACAATCGATAAGTGTTGAGTGTGTTCTGACTGTTCCATCGACCAGCTGTTCCCCTGTTTCTCGCTCTCCTCAGGACTCCCTATTCCCCGAGACACAACAGTATTGAAATTAGGCCAATTAATAACCCTACAGTGCCCTCGAAGTATTCGAATGAAGGGAGAGGCGCGTGTCTCTTACTTTAAGCTTAACGAGGAAGGCATGTCAAAAGCCAAGATAGGCTGGAAGCTAACCCTCTTGTGCCAAACAACCAAGCTGTTGAGTGCAAAGGAAAAGTTCTTGAAGGAAGTGAAAAGTGCTACTCCAGTGAACACACATATGATAAGAAAGCAAAACAGCCTTATTACTGATATGGAGAAAGTTTGAGTGGTCTGGATATAAGATCAAACCAGCCACGACATTCCCTTAAGCCAAAGCCTAATCCAGAGCAAGGCCCTAACTCTCTTCAATTCTATGAAGACTGAGAGAGGTGAGGAAGCTGCAGAAGAAAAGTTTGAAGCTAGCCAAGGTTGGTTCATGAGGTTTAAGGAAAGAAGCCGTCTCCATGACATCAAAGTGAAAGGGGAAGCAGCAAGTGTCGATATGGAAGTTGCAGCAAGTTATCCAGGAGATCCAGCTAAGATAATTAATGAAGGTGGCTACACTAAACAATAGATTTTCAATGTAGACAAAACAGTCTTATATTGGAAGGAGATGCCATAGCCAGAGAACAGAAGTCAATGCCTGGCTTCAAAGCTTCAAAGGACAGGCTGACTCTCTTGTTAGGGGCCAATGCAGCCGATGACTTTAAGCTGAAGCCATATACTCTCTTACCATTCCAAAAATCCTAGGCCCCTTAAGAATTATGCTAAATCATAATCTAAACACAAACTTTAGTTTAAAAAATATATATATATATAAACATCAGTAGAATACCATATTACAAGTGCCCAGAAATACAGAATAAAAATCAGAAACTGCTTGGAAATATTTCTAACACTTTTGGGGATTATACTCATAATCTAATAAAGATTATGAACTAGATTATGAATCATTACTGGGGCCAACATTTCAAAATTTGCCTGTCAAAGCCAGCACGAGGAGAGTACTATACACATAAAATTGAGAAACAGATAAACTTTACTTCAGAAAAATCACAGTCCTACAGAGTATTGCTCTCATTATTTAGCTAGTATAAGGGTCAATCTGTCTCACTGAGACAAGTATCTATCTTTGCACCTTTAACATCTTATCTGAAATGCTTTCCAGTTTTTTGGTACCTGTTGAAAACGTGTGCTCTATAAATGGAACAACAAAGCCTGGATGACAGCACATCTGTTTACAACATAGTTTCCTGAATATTCAAAGCCCACTGTTGAGATCTATGGCTCAGAAAAAAAGATTCCTTTCAAAATATTGACAATGCTCATTGACAATGCACCTGGTCACCAAGAGCTGTAATGGAGATATACAATGAGATTAATGTCATTTTCATGCCTGCTAACACAACATCCACTCTGCAGCCCATGGATCAAGGAGTAATTTCAACTTTCAAATCTTATTATTTAAGGAATACATTTCATAAGGCTATAGCTGCCATCGATAGTAATTCCTCTGATGGATCTGGGCAAAGTCAATTGAAAACCTTCTGGAAAGTAGTCACCATTCTAGATGCCACTAAGAACATTCATGATCCATGGGAAGAGGTCAAAATATCAACATTAACGGGAATTTGGAAGAAGTTGATTCCAACCCTCATGGATGACTGAGGGGATCAAGACTTCAGTGGACAAAGTAACTGCAGATGTGGTGGAAATAGCAAGAGAACTAGAATTAGAGGTGGAGCCTGAAGATGTGATGAATTGCTGCAATCTCATGATAAAACTTTCATGGGTGAGGAGTTGCTTCTTATGGATGAGCGAAGAAAAGTGGTTTCTTGAGATGGAATGTACTCCTGGTGAAGATGCTGTGAAGATGGTTGAAATGACAAGAAAGGATTTAGAACATTACATAAACTTAGTTGATAAAGCAGTGGCAGAGTTTGAGAGGATTGACTACAATTTTGAAAGAAGTTCTACTGCAGGTAAAATGCTATCAAACAGCATTGCCTGCCACAGAGAAGTCATTCGTGACAGAAAGAATCAATTGATGTGGCACACTTCATTGTTCGTTACTGCCTTATTTTAAGAAATGGCTACAGCCACCCCCAACCTTTCAGCAGCAAGCATCCTGATCAGTCAGCAGCCAAGAACATTGAGGCAGGACACTTCACCAGCAAAAAGATTACATACAACTCACTGACGCCTCAGATGATGGTTAGCATTTTTCAGCAATAAAGTTTTTTTTTTTTTTTCTCTGCTGCACCCCGCAGCACGTGGGAATCTTATTTCCCCCGACCAGGGATCGAACGCGCACCCCCTGCATTGGCAGCCCGGAGTCGTAACCGCTGGACTGCCAGGGAAGTCCCGGCAGTAAAGTATATTTAAATTAAGGTATGTACATCGTTTTTAGACATAATGCTATTGCACATTTAATAGACTACAGTGACGTGTAAACCTAACTTTTACATGCACCGGAAAACCAAAAAAATTTGATACCCGCTTTTTTGAGATGTTTGCTTTATTGCAATGTATCCGCAATATCTCTGAGGTATTCCTGCAGAATTAACTGTCCTCTGATTTGGTTCATCATGATCATGCTTGAGCTTTGGGGAATAGTAGGCTATGAGTGAAAATTACAAGAGCTGTTTCACAAAAATCTCCATGAAACAATGAAAGCCCAAGTCAACATGAGGTTGTAACTTACCTAACAGAGAATGACACATAATGGGGTGAGAAGATTCTACCACTCCTAGATATACAAGATTTTTTTAAGTTTTTTTAAATTAGGAGAACTACACATAAAAATCCAGATTTCTGACTTCTCTTACAGAATCAGAAGATCTGTCCCCAGTGGTAACTATTAGCCCCCTTTTAGACATAGATGTGCTATTTGCCACAGTCCCCACCACTCCGTATTGCTGTACATCTAGCCTGCTTCACTCATTATCTGCTTGACCCCTGTAAGAATTTGACTTTATGACCCCTGGCTAATAAGTTCAGGAAAGTAGTCACGATCATGGTGATGACAGGCGTAAAGTTGGTGAACTATTTGGTAATAGTTGTAAGCTATTTTCAATTATTCAAAAAGCCTGATTGCAATGATTATATTGTTAACCTCTAAAAAACTGCACAGGTTAACGAGATTTATTTTACGAGATTTATTTTCTTTTAAATGGAATTACATCAAGTGGGTAATTGTATTGTCATAAAAGAAGCTTAAACTGACAAGTAGGTATCATCGATAAATGTTTTTTAAATTGGGAAAACAGATGACTCTTATTTAATAAATAAAATTTGTTTGATAGACCAGTTCTTTCAAAATATGGGGCCCAAGAAGGAGAAAAATAATAATTATGAAAGTTGTCCTTATTGATAAAAAGGTAGAGAAGGGAGCAACTGGATTTTTCTGTCACTTCTCCACTGGTATTTGTAGTCCAAAGGGTCAAAAAAATATACACTGAGAAAACCATAATTCAAAAAGAGTCATGTACCAAAATGTTCATTGCAGCTCTATTTACAATAGCCAGGACATGGAAGCAACCTAAGTGTCCATCAACAGATGAATGGATAAAGAAGATGTGGCACATATATACAATGGAATATTACTCAGCCATAAAAAGAAATGAAACTGAGTTATTTGTAATGAGGTGGATAGACCTGGAGTCTGTCATACAGAGTGAAGTAAGTCAGAAGGAGAAAAACAAATACCGTATGCTAACACATATATATGGAATCTAAGAAAAAAAAATGTCATGAAGAGATTAGTGGTAGGACAGGAATAAAACACAGACCTACTAGAGCATGGACTTGAGGACATGGGGAGGGGGAAGGGTAAGCTGTGACGATAGGGGGGGTGGGAGGGAGGGAGACGCAAGAGGGAAGAGATATGGGAACATATGTATATGTATAACTGATTCACTTTGTTGTAAAGCAGAAACTAACACACCATTGTAAAACAGTTATATTCCAATAAAGATGTTAAAAAAAAAAACAAAAAAAACCAGATGAGGGAATGTTGGAATTCCACGTACCTCACAGTAGGTAGAGAAAACATTGGGGAAAGGTTATGGGGTTTCTTAATTTTTTAAATTTTATTATTTTTTAATTGAAGTATAGTTGATTTACATGGGGTTTCTTTTGAGTCCTGGAATTTCACATCTTTCTAAGACAGGCTCTAGGCTAACTTCTAATTTTAAATAATAGACATAGTTTTAGTACAGACTCTGTTTCAAAACTGTAAGGCAAAATGAGAGACAATGACTTTATAATATTGCTGTGCTCTGTTAAAACTAGTTAAGGTTCCTTCTCTGTGCTAATGTACAAGGTCATTGTATTTAACAAGGGTGAAGAAACTCTTTCCTGATGACCTGTAATTCTCAAGGATATTTATATATCCTAGAACAAAGCTGATTCATAACTCTGCTAGGCAGGGCAAAGGTATTACATTTTCAGTCTTTCTTGCCAACTCCTTTAGACATTTAACTAAACTATGTGGGAATCTTTTTAGGATCGCAGAATTTTCAAGCTAAAATGAAAATGAATCTTAATCCTCCTCTTAATCCAAACTCCTTATTTTCCAAAGGCCCAAGAGAGGGAAAAGCGCTTGCCCAAGGTAACACAGCCAAGACTGGAACTCAGATCTCCTGATTCCAAGTCCAATTAAATATGTTAAGTTTTTCTGTTTCCTCTTCCACTTTAAACTATCCCAACCCACCGTTTTTTAATTTCTCGTTTCCAGGGTTCTACTTAATTGTCTAACCTTTCAGATTTTCACAATCCTCCTACCTTACCCTTACAGCATTTTCACAGGGCTTCCAAATTCTAATTTGAGAAATCCTGAATGAGGGACATGATCTGAAGGCTTCTCCACAAAACCTACTAGGGCCTCCAAGAAGACAGAGAAATCTGTGAACCACAGTTTTTAATGGTCTGTCTCTCCATTTCATGCTGATGTTTCCAAGGAAGCAAAAGGGAGCCTAACAGGAGGATGTGTCTGTTCTTCTTAGAAACAAAAGACTGTTAAGATTTAATACATTCTGCTCATTTCTTCTCTTTGCTTCTAAGGCAATAAAGGGATTTTAACCACCTGTCTGACAGCAGCTCTCTCTCTTTCTCTTTCACTGTGGCACATTTAGCTCCTGCAACATTAGACAAAAAATTTTTTTTCTAAGAGTGAGAGCACAGCAGAGACAATCAAGGGTGCTTCTGGCCAAGGCTGCCTCTCCCTATAACCCGCCCCAGGTGTGTGGGAAACTGAAGCAGAGACTCTTACAGGGAAAAAAAATGAAGAAAGAATGGAAGTGGGGAAAGTCAGCAATAAATAATAAGAGAGCTGCAATTTTAAATTAAGGTATATGAGAAGAGTACAGGCTGATTCATAATATCGCTGGATCTATGCAAACAGCTATGCAAAAAGAACAAAGGATACTAGGAAACAAACATGCTATCCCCTGTCCCCTGCCGTTTTCATCTTCATCACCACACAAAACTCACAAAGTTTGTGACTGTCAACCACGATAAGATGAGAAAAATAAGGACATATGTTGTTTTTTATAATACTGAATTTTTTCCATTTAAAGGAATACCTTATATTCTGAGATTATATCCTTCTTTTTTTAGTCCTAGAACATTTCTTTTTTGAAATGACAGTGAAGGTGGATATAATTGATATTACTTATGTGTTTCCTTGGCAACTTTAGAAATTGATCCCTCTATGTTGCCCCCATCCCCCAGTTTTTTTTGGTAGTGTACTGATTTGTGAAACCCAAATGTCTGTTAATCTCCTACCTAGAAGAATACACTCTAAATGTAAATGGTTACCAATCTTTTCAGGACAAATTTCAATTAATTAACATATCCTTCAAGGAGAAGACTTTGAAAATCTTATCTTTCAATCTTTACAGCTTTCTTCCTGAAAGTGTTCTTGCAAGTATATTAAATTAGTCATAACAACTACTGCTAAGTGCTTAATGAAACACTTCTTCATAACCTCTGACAATTTGACAGGAATGAACTTAATAATAGCAATAAATACAGACAGGACTACATAAATCAAGGAGGTCCTGATGCAAAACTCTTGCTGTATTAGATGTCATCTTGGCTTTTTCATCTGAAATGAATCAAGAAATTAATTATAATGGTGATCATAACACTAAGAAAAAAAATCAAAACAAAATTCATACTCTTGGAAAGAATGCCTCCGTTCTTTTTAGCCACTGCCCACTTCAGGTATGCTGGAGCCAACAGTCTAAAGGAAGCTCCAAAGAGAAGGCGGTATTTAGGATGAGGAATGTGGCTTCTGACCTGGCTGTGAAGGAGAATGCAGCAGTGGCTTCCCCCAGGGAAAGCTCTCTCAGACATTTACATTGTGTGGCAATAAAAGGCAGTTGCGCAAGAATTAGCCTGAAATTGCTTAAAGAAAGAGTAGGCTCAAGACCAAAGGTGTTGTCAGTTCTAAGCAACCTTCCAACCTAGCCTCACCTGTCTTCCTCTAAAGTGGAGGCAGACTCTCCTCCACCCTCCATTCTCCACTGAACCACTTCACCTTCTAGCACCTTCCATCTCAGGAGGAGTTTGACCAGGATGGGCTTTATGATGCACACCACTGACTGCTACCCATCTGCTTATGGAAAATCGTTGACCCCAGCGCAGAGTACTTACAGAGCTGTTCTGCTTTGAAGATCTTTATCCTTTATGCAGAGCTAAAAGCAAACATGACAAGGGCAATGAACTTGCCTGTTTTGCTAAGGCCCATGAATAAACATTTTGAATGCATCAAGGTGGCTCAAGGGACAGGAAACCCAAATGTCTGTTAATCGTCTATGTAGAAAAATACATACCAATACAGAGGTGGCTGGGAATACAGCCACCTCTGCACTGGTCGAGGTCTTATTTCTTTGACCACATTAATCATTTTTATTTAACCTAAGGAAATGTAATTCCACACTGGCCTTTCCTTAGAGGCTTTCTGCCACATTTGCCTGCCTTTAGCACTGGATTAACTGGTGGAGTCAAATGCATAGCATTAACCTATGCATGCAGGTCCTCTGCATCATGCTAACCAACAAGGTTAACCATTCAACAATTCAAACTCCAGCCCACCACAGCCAGGGCATGTGGCTGTACTCAAGAGGTGAGCAGTAAGTGCCATCTTTTTCACACAGATCTCTGAATCCAGAGCAGATGTGCCTCTATATTTATTTATTTATTTATTGTACCAAAGGAACCATAGCAACAATAAAGAGAAATTTAAAAGGAAGAAAAATCAGCACCTACTTCTAACACCACAGCTATTTTCATTCAGGTCTTGTCCATATGCACTTCTACTGTTCTACTCTATTCTTCGTAAAGCTGTACTCATAATAGATGTACAATTTTTATTCCCTTGAGCAACTTCCATTTTAGATCTCATGGTAGAGAGACCAGATTGTTCAAGTACGGTTCCTAATTCTATAGTCACTTATTTAGCCAGTTCTCTGCCTTTATTTAGATGACTTTTTAACCTAGAATACTTAGATACCTTCATTATTCTTTTTCTTCTGGCAATCAGTCCAAATAACAAGGTCAGAAAGACCACAATACAGGCAGCAATAATGGGTTCTATTGGTACAGATGAAGCTTTATCTGTTGGAAGTGCAAACACAGGAAACGAGAAAGTTAACATTTATATGCTTCTAATTTATGTACTTCTAGTATGTCCCAGCCACGGTGCCTTGCACTTAACATTTTTCCTCTTAATTAAATTATCCAAACAATCCCGAAGAATATTATTATCATTTTTTTTTATAGGCGAGGAACCAGGGGCTTTGAGTTTACTTGTCCAAAGTCACAGAACTAGTAACTAGCAGAGACAGGCTTTGAATCCATTCCTTTTTGGAAGGATAATTTATTGTAATATGAATAACTCCCCAAATCAGATCATTTTGTGCTTGCTCCATAATTTTTGCCATGCAGAAAGCAGAAGTAGGCTGAAATCAATGCTTTTTCCTGCCATTTGAAAAGTCCGAAAGATGTTGGGAGGTATCCTTGAGGGAGAAAGAGAGGGAGGAAGGTTTTAAGAGGAAGAAGAGAAAAGGTGAGGAAGCTGCTGGACTAAGGAGAAAGGAACAGTGGGACCCTTGTAGCTGTGCTGTGATAGTGTCCCAAGTAGGTGACAACACATTATACAGGGTGGCTGCATAGCGCTCCTAGGAAAGTAGAACTCTAAGCATCAGCCTTCCCAATCTTGGCAAAGATTTTCATCTTTCTCTAAATGATATGGAAGAACAGGGTCCACTTCCAACTTGGGCTAGGAAGACACCAGCCACCTAGAAGTGAAAGCCCATTCCCTTGTTCTGTGAACACCAGGTAAGCTCAGAGCCATTTTGTACTACAGGTGCAGTCCCTGTGCTTGTAAGCTTTCCAACAGCCTATGAAAATATTTGAGACCGGAAAAAAAAGTATTGGCTCCAAAATATGAAAATAAAGTGGCAAAGTTAATCAAAATTCATAAATGTTTAAGCACCTATAAAATGTAACCTTGTGTCAACTATCACCCAACTGTTAAATAATAATAATAATATTTAAAACTTAAGAACCAAATTAATAACTTATTTATAGAAAAATTCAAAATGTATGCAAGTTTTAAATACCCTTTCAAATTTTTACAGCAAAAAAGCATACTTAATACTTCATTTTAATATATTTGATATGGGGTGAAACTTACAAAAGTAAGAGTGCTAAGGTCAGCAAAGGTATTTAAACGACTCTGTCTAAGCTCCTGGATTCTGATGCCACCCTAGGAGGGAAAGGGGCTCCAACCATGGCTAAGATAAAATTTTTGGAATTTATAGGAAATAAAGAGTGTGCTATTTATTGTATAATTGAGTTTGTAGAGTGAGTGAAATCAATAGATTTTTGCTAAATGGCTACTGTGTGTTAGGTGCTGTTCTTAGCCCTGAAAAAATAGGACAGGCATGGAAGGCTCCTGTCTCTGAGGAGCTCATATTCTAGTGGGAGAGACTGACATTAAAAAAAAAAAAAAAAACTACTGCAGATTGAGATAGTATTGTAAAGGACAAAGTGTTATGAGATACTATATGAAGTGTGAAAGGAAGAGAGAAGGGGAAGAGAAGAATTTTGATTAATCTAATTTCAAAGCCCAAGCCCTACATGCCTCAAGATTATGAAATGGCGTTTATCCCTCCATAATTGTATGTCACACTATTTACCTTTTAACTGTTGTCTTCTCCATTATGTGTCCGGCTCAGGATAATTTTAGGGAGTAGATTAAGCATCCTTTACTTTTGCTCTCTTTTGGCTGTTGCTAAAAATTATTCTCATGAGGGTGTGGGTGACACCAACCCTCTGGGGAAGCTCTGCTCAATGGGATTTCTTTTTTTTTTTTTTTAAATATTTATTTATTTGGCTGCACTGGGTCTTAGTTGTGGCATGCGGGATCTTTAGTTGCAGCATGCGGGATCTAGTTCCCTGACCAGGGATTGAACTCGGGCCCCCTGCATTGGCAGCGCAGAGTCTTAGCCACTGGACCACCAGGGAAGTCCCTGAGACTTCTTGTAAACCCTGACTCTGTAATAGCCAGCCCTGGGACACACCAAAGGGCCTATTACCGGGGACCCCATGAACTTACAGTGCCAAGGAAAGATGTCAAAATGAAGGAGAAGCAAAGGTGGTACAGTTGGGGGAAAAAATCAGAACTCAGTCATAGATCAGAATATGTGTACCAAGCTGAATAAAATGAAGCCACACATGACAGCTTTCACTCCATAAACAAACTGAAATAAACTGCCTGACCCACTGGCTCACTTTGGATTCCAAGTTTCTGTTGAAAGTGAGTTTGGAAAGTGTAACTGCATCTCTTCCCTTTACTCTCTTATTTATAACCAGATCTGGTATTTCCCCCTAACCCAGCCCAGCCCATATTCATTATGGTAAAATAATCTCAACACACAGCTAAAATCTTGTGCTCAAGAAAAGATCCCGTGATGTCATTTCTCACTTTGCACGGCCTCATTTAGAAACTACCCCACTGAGCCGTGAAGCTGGGAGAGCTCATGGCAAACCTAGCATTTAGCTTGAGCGCCAGCAAGCTGGGAGAGCTCATGGCAAACCTAGCATTTAGCTTGAGCGCCAGCAAGCTGGGAGAGCTCATGGCAAACCTAGCATTTAGCTTGAGCGCCAGCATCGGGGTGCTTATGCTCCTAAGGCAGCCAATAGCCAGGCAAGTAATAACGCAGGAAGAAATAAGAAAAACCAGTTGGTTTGGGAGAGCTCAACCCAAAACAGGATTCTGCCCACCTGAAAGCTAATTTGCCAAGCCGGCATCCTGCTTTTGCCGCACAAGCTACATATTTAATGTGACATAGAGCAATTATGATTCCTTCTTAACCAAGAGTTTGTGGGTTTGGTTTTTAAAGCAAGTAGCCCCTGGGCATACTGTCACTGTTCTGCAGGAGAAATTACTGAACGCACCAGTAATCACAGTGAGGGGCGTTCAACTGGCAGCCCTTCCTACCCACCAGTACAGTCATAAGAAGCCCTATGGTCACATGTCCAAAGCTTCTGGCTGGGGTTCAATTGGCTTCCTGAGGACTGGCAAGAAAGGCAATGAGTGGCACAGAGAGGCAAATGACAAAGTGAATGATGTCCTAACAAGATATAGGAGCCTCAGCTTGTTTGGCTGCTTCTAGCATCCTGGCCCCAGACCAGGAAATGTGTGCGTGAGCATTATCTGCATCTGCCACTCCAGGTATCTCGCCTTCCTCTTTCTATATGAGTGAGAAATAAGAGGAGGGAAAGAAACTTGGAGCTTCTTTTGCTCCTTGTTATTGCAGAGATCATAAACCTGGGTAGAAGAAGCATGAAGCCAAGAGAAAGAAGCTGTTTCCCCCATTCTCCCCCACTCCCTTTTCTGATTAGCCTATAGGTTACAGTTTCAGAGTTAGGAGTGATTTTATTGATCTATTTTCTTATCTAGTCAGTATATTTTTCCTCTAGGTGTTTATGACTTCTCTTCCGTTTGTCACTAAGCTGTTAACTCAAAAGTCCAGTTCCGGATTTCCCTGGTGGCGCAGTGGTTAAGAATCCGCCTGCCCATGCAGGGAACATGGGTTCCAACCCTAGTCCGGGAAGATCCCACATGCCGCGGAGCAACTAAGCCCGTGCGCCACGACTACCAAGCCTGTGTTCTAGAGCCTGCAAGCCACAACTACTGAAGCCTGCGCGCCTAGGGCCCGTGTTCCGCAACAAGAGAAGCCACTGCAATGAGAAGCCCACGCACCGCAACGAAGAGTAGCCCCCGCTCGCCGCAACTAGTCCGGGAAGATCCCACATGCCGCGGAGCAACTAAGCCCGTGCGCCACGACTACCAAGCCTGTGTTCTAGAGCCTGCAAGCCACAACTACTGAAGCCTGCGCGCCTAGGGCCCGTGTTCCGCAACAAGAGAAGCCACTGCAATGAGAAGCCCACGCTCCGCAACGAGATAAGCCACTGCAATGAGAAGCCCACGCACCGCAACGAAGAGTAGCCCCCGCTCGCCGCAACTAGAGAAAGCTCGCGCGCAGCAATGAAGACCCAACGCAGAAAAATTAAAAAAAAAAAAAGTCCAGTTCCTACAAACCCTGTTGCCCAGGAAAATTCATGGAAATACTCCTCCATAAAAGCCAACCAGAACGGTCTTCTACTACTTGATTCTAGAAAAGGACCTTTGCTCAAAAAGCAGTATCTTATATGGAATGGGAATAATTCCCCTAAAAGAAACAACTAGAATTCCTTGGATCGAGATAATTCTCCAAAGAAAATCCTAGCTGCTAATCATAATTGTCATCATCATCTGTTGTCACAAAAAATATTTACTGAGCATCTCTCTGAGTTTTGTACTATGCTAGATATTACTTAAAAAGAGAGTTACCTTTGTGGATGGACCTCAAAAGTATATGCTCTCTTTCGATGTGACAGAGAAAGACAAATACTGTATGTTATCACTTATATGTGGAAAAAAAATAAATGAATGTATGAAACAAAACAGAAACAGCCTCACAGATATAGAAAACAAACTAGTGGATACCAGTGAGTAGAGGGAAGGAGGGAGGGGCAAGATAGGGCTATAGGATTATGAGACAAACTCTGTGTATAAGCAACAAGGATATATTGTACAACACAGGGAAATATAGCCATTGTTTTGTAATAATGTGAAAGGGAGTATAATCTATAAAAATATTAAATCACTATGCTGTACACCTGAAACTAACATAATATGGTAAATCAACTATATTTTAGTAAATAAACGAGAGTTACCTTTGACAATAAGGTGAAAGTCCTTGGTCTTCGTTTCCATAAGTGAATTTGCAATACAGCTGTAGGTTCCGTTGTCAGATTTCTTGACTTTGATGATTGACAGTTGAAGATACTCACTTGTCTGTTGGATTTGGTGATGGTTTTTCTCTAAATTCAAGAAGCCACTGTTTTTGTACCACATCATTTGAGCCTGGGGGTTGGATTTCACATTGCAAACCAACTTCACATCACTGCCTTCCTCAGTTGTTTGGAAGTCGTTTCCACTTAAGAGAGGAGGAACTGCAAGACACGAGCATTTAATTAGCAGATAAGCAGTAGTTTATTGCCAGTGTTCAAGATGTCCCTTCAGTCTATCTCATGTAGACATTCATTTATTTGACAAAAATTTATTGAGTACCTACTGTATGGCAAGCACTGGGCTAGGAACCAGGGGTACAATGGTAAATAACATACACCCATTTTCAAACTTAATAGCACTTTTAATGTGGTGGGGAAGACAAACCATGAAACAAATGTATATAATAATGAATCTGTATTAAGTAGACAATTTGTAACACATGGGACAATAACCATACTTGCCCTGGCCAGAGATTTACCAATGCATATTTGCATTTCCTCAACGATCTTCTAGAAATAATGTCCTTCTATCAGAAGGCACTCCAATCGTGGCAACTCTGGCATCCATGGAAGATGAGCATAACCTTGAGTCCCTCTCAACCTTCTGTGTGAGCAGCTTCTTATTCCCTTCATGATAAGGACATCTGTAGACCCATAGATTGTCAAACACATTTATCTTCACCAAATAATTCCAACCCTTACTACCACCAGGGCTTTCCAACATCTAGGGGGAGAAATGGCTGAGCTGACTCTCCCCTCTTCTCCATGCTCCTTGCATTCTTTTGGCCAAGGTACAGAAGAGTAATAAAATGCATGAAAAGTGGGCAGTAGGAAAGAGAGAGACACAGAGAAGGAGGGAAAAAAGGAGCTTGTATAATCTGCACACTGAATAATTAGACCCTGAGTAGGCTGTGCTATTAATAGCTCTCTCAGAAGAATGACATTTTATTGCTCTTTGGAATGTGTTTGAATTCTGTATCCATGTCCAAAAAGAATATTATATGGTATTCAGATAGTTGTTCCTTTTTATTTAACTATTTAAAATTAATTTTTAAGCATATCGGCTCTACATGAGCATTCCCTTTTAAAAATATTAGTACATTTCAGATAAAGTTAAGGTCCTCCTTGACTCCGTCCTGGTCACTTCCTGACTCCCCAGAGACACCCAGTGCTATGAGTTTGATGTAAATACTTGCAGATCTTTTTTTTTTAAATAGTATTTTAAAAATACATATGATATACCCATAGGAAATATACTGTATTGTTCTAGGAGGGTGAGAAGTGTTTACATAAAAGACTTCACTCTCTCAACAGTTGCACGCTTTGAGATATATTCATGTTGAACCACAGAAATCTAGCTCATTGCTTTCAGAGTGCTATAGTATAATATCTGACCCTTTAATTATTTTATTTTGATGGGCATCAGGTTATTTTCATTTTAAAATGCTAAACAGTGCTTCAATAAACATCCTTGTAAAAAAAAGAATGGGCTCAGGACAGAACCCTGTGTAGTGGCTATAATCTAAAGACTAAAAGCAAAAGCAAGGAGAAAAATGTGACCAGATGTTCAGCAAATATTTAAATAAAATCTAAAAGGAAAAGTCAAAAAAAACCCTTGTATATGTCTCTTTATGCATATGTGCATGTATTTCTCTAAGGTTAACATCTCAAAGCAGAAACGCTGAGTCATAGGGTAGGTGCACTTTAAATTTTGATAGATATTGAAAAAGAGGTGGTCTCAATTTATACTTTCAGCAACAATGTATAAAAGAAGTTTCTGCACACCCTCCTCAAATAGTGTATTATCAAGTTTCCATTGAGTTCTTGGTCTGCTATTTATAACAATAATCCATAATACTTAAGATTGTACATGATATTCTTGTCACTTTATGACCTTATCTTGATTTATTGATTGATGAGTTTGTGTCAGTTACTGTCATTATGAATCACTGACCAGTTGGGTTTTTTTCTATATATGTGCAACGATGATAATATTAAATGTGGAATCAGGCTGGGAAACTGAAAATCATTTTTTTAAGCCACTGAATCATATTATCGGCATTTCTACGGTGTCTCTCTTAAAAAGGTACAATGGGGGGCTTCCCTGGTGGCGCAGTGGTTGAGAGTCCGCCTGCCGATGCAGGGGACACGGGTTCGTGCCCCGGTCCGGGAAGATCCCACATGCCGCGGAGCAGCTGGGCCCGTGAGCCATGGCCACTGAGCCTGCGCGTCCGGAGCCTGTGCTCCGCAACGGGAGAGGCCGCAACAGTGAGAGGTCCGCGTACGACCAAAAAAAAAAAAAAAAAAAAAAAAAGGTACAATGGGAAGAGCACTAGATTAGGAGCCTGGGGATTTGTGTTCTGTTCTCAGCTCCAGATGTGATAATTAGGGCCTTCATTCTGGGCCTCAGTTTCCTTGTCTGTCATTTTATAAGGATTACAGAAGCTCCAAGGTATGCTGATAGTCTTGGATTCTAACAAAGTTGCCAAGAGATAGCTTGCTAAAAATCACATTTTATCAATTCATAGGAAATAGAAAGCAAAACTCCTTTGCCCAGAACCATGTAAATGATTCACTCTGGAAGCTCAAGCTGCAGGATGCCAGCAGATTCCAGCACTGGATTCCTTGGCATTTTCCCCACCCTTTTATCTCAGGAACAATGGCATCAATTTGAGCTCTTTCTACCAGACCACACCATATTATCACCCTTACTCACATCACCCCTCACCACACTATCCACACCCCCCTCACGTAGAACCAGTTTTCCACCCAAACCACCTACATGATCACCTCCATAGACTCATTCGAAGGACGACTAACCTCAGATAGTTCCACCAATGGGTTACCAGTATCTGGAACCCAAATATCAAAGAGCTTCACCTTTGAGGGTGATGTTAAAAGATTCCCAATGAATATCTTTGTAAGTAGAACACAAAAGCTAGAAAAACTTGGTAAGAAAGAAAAGATTGCTAATTTTAAATACACAAACATTTAAAATTTCAATATGGCAAAAAAAAGAACTATTTTAAAATGTCAAAAATAAATAGACGAAATACTTATCATTCAAAATGACAGGGCTGGGTTTCCCTGGTGGCGCAGTGGTTGAGAGTCCGCCTGCCGATGCAGGGGACACGGGTTCGTGCCCC